>NC_056731.1:280939880-281257380 GCF_019279795.1 Protopterus annectens
CCTAGGTGTTAAGATTAGGCATTAATAAATGCCTCATTGCCAGGATGCTGGCAGGGACACATGCAACCGTCGTAGCTGCTTCCATGGCACTTGGGTCTGTATTGTTTTGAAGTAAGTTTGTAGTATGAGGAAACAAATGGACAGAATCCTGTTGGGAAGGCTTTGTGATCAGTAGGCTTGGGGATGAAAAATACCTAGAAAAAAAAATTCTTTCTGAAAGCTGCAGGTAGAACCACATCCTTTTTTGTGGGATTTCATTGCATAGCTTTTGTGGGGCTGTAGCTTAGTCAACCATTTACACTTTTGTTCAGCAGTTACTATCTACAAGTATTAAAAGTACAGTATGGAAACTTGGGTTATGAACTAGGAAGAAACGTTATCCTGCAGTTCTCAATTTGATTCTCTCATATTTCAATTGTGCACTCTGACTAAGCATGCTACTTAACAAGACCAGTAATACTGATGCCAGTCCAGTTGGAATGAGTCCCTTTCTGGATAAGTGACTTGCTAAACTTGGCACGGCACCATCTGGTTAAGTGAGTTGCTCGGAGTCGCACAGTAGATAAATGGAGGTAAAAGGAATTGAACCTGCACCTTTAGCAGAATAATCAACTCCTTAGGCACTCAGAGTCTTAATCCTCTACATATCAGTGTGAACTCTGTGAGCCTTAGAATCTTTGAACAACATTCTACAAGGCATGAAATTAACTTTGAATTGTCGGAATTGGAAATAATTGCTGTGTCCATAACTAAACATGGAATTATGTTTTCTATTTTTTACCTAAAGTGGTGGTCTCTTTTTCCAAGATGGTGCAGCCTCAGTGAAAATAAGTGGGCACATAACTTTCCACAATGGGGGTGCTGGGAGCCTTGCTTCTTTGCACAAAAAATGCTATTTTGACCTTATATTATGTGAAATCCAATAGATATAATTCTGCATTTGGTTATAAATGTAGCCAAATGATATATGGTCTTATTTCATCTTTCAGTTAAAATAAGTTTATCTGAGCCACAGTCACCCTCCTTAAAAAGTAGCAGTGTATTGTATGGCACTTATTGTTACATCTTTATGAGAGGCCCCCTTCCCCCTCTCTGCTTCTGTGGTGCACTAGATTGCCATGCAGTGACATTCTTTCTTACAGTGTCAATAGTCCAGTATTAGCTACTGCTGTGCATGGACCTTCTTGCCTTTGATTGCTTGTATACTAGCCATCATATTGCATTCCATTTTTTTAACTGTAGTTTGCTTGGGTTAATGCCCATTTCATGCTTTCTGCATGTGTGTTGCAAAGTCTGATACAGGGATAGGTGGACATAAGATGATTTTAAAATATGTTTCAAGCTAACGGAGACCATACATAGACCCATAAACTAATGCCAGGATTAAGGACGTCTGTTTTTGGTATAGCTTTTCCATCATTGTGACTCATGATGGCAGCATTGGAAACTCGATAGTGGTGAGATTCTTTTTATCATTCTCTTAACAACCTCTTGGCTCCCCTTTCAGAAGATTTTGTAATAAAATATTTAGACTGCAGAGGAATAAAAGTGTTTTCATATCTATACTTCATACTCCCTCAAAACCTAAATATTCCCTTTTACACTTGCTTTGTTGTACCTGCCATGTAAACATGTCAGCACCGAAGAACATTTTTGTTTGGCTTTTCTCTTTATGTTTGATAAAAAACCTTAAGGAGTTAACTTTTTTGTATTCTTGTGATTTTCTTCAGTATTTTCCTCATGTAAAACAGTGGAACTGCAAAGTAGCTGTGAACTTTAATCAAATTAATACTAAAAAGAGAGCTTCTTTAACTGCAAGCTCAAAGTACATTAAGCAGGAAATCTGAGGAAATCTGTTTTTTATATATATTTTCACGTAAATGCCTTCTGACCATCAAACTCTATCCTAAGCAGACAATGCTCATTTGTTCTCCAGTACAAGTGATTGTAAGAGACGAGAGCTGCTCAGGAGAAGTAACCATATAGGCACCATGGGAGTTACTTGTGCCCTTGCTGGCATTTCAGGAACTGAGAGCATGTGTTGTGACCGTAACTCCAGTCCTGGTGGTGATCCAAGTATCTGCATTACTGCAGGGCTCTCCGGTGCCCCCTCGTCCTGTGCTTATATGCATACTTCACTCCTCCCTTAACTGACTCACTGCTATGGGCAAGCCTCCGCTTACCTTGGCAAATCAACAAGCCAGCTGAGAACCCCCCCCCCTACTCCTCAGGATAGGCATATCCATCTAATATGCCACCTCCATCTCATTCTTAACAAACACTTGATTCTTAAGAAGCACACTTCTTTATGTAACAGATTTTTTTAGACTGTTTATTGTGCTTTACAAGCCAGTGATTTATGCTGACAGTTATTTACTGCTTATTTGTAAGTAGTTCACACACTGTTCTTATCATATCACCTGTTACATTATACTCACATGAGTCTGTCTTTTTCAGGTTTCTGTTTTTGTTACTGGGTCCATCGGGCAAAGCACACCAGTACCATGAAATTGGCAGATCAATTGCTACTCTCATGACTGATGAGGTAATTATTATGTACTTGGGTTTGATGATGGTAGACAACAAAAACTTCATGATGCTCTTAGTGTCTCATTTTGAACATTTTGGGTCCTAGGTTTTTGGCAGTAATATTATTACTGTTCAGCACTCAATTAAGTATCTTTAACATTTTAAATACGACTAAAATGAAGTCTAATTGCAAGGACAACCACTTAAAATCGGTCTTAAGGACTGTGGCTCTGCTGTGTATTTATTTATTATTGACATTTGAAAGTCCGACTGTGTAGGAGCCTATTTTGAGCAGAGGCCCAGATAAAAGATCAAAGTATTACAAAACATTTTAAGAGCAATAATTTTACAGTCTTTGAAAATAATACAAAAAATAAATATGGTTTACATAAATATACTAACTTAGACATAATATGAAAGCAGTGGTTAAGAATAGATGCAAGTTATATGACAGTGATTTAATAGTTAGATAAATTTTAGCCAGTTTTTAGAGATACTGAGTAAGTATAATACAAACCAGAATTGTAATACAAAGTGAGAGAAAAGCAGGCCTTTGGTATATTTAGAGAGAAAGCCAGGGGAGAGAAATTGCTAGAAGTAAAGAAATGAGTGAATAAGAGATACTAGGAAGATGTACGGTACAAGTATTTGTTCAAATTTAGAGATACAGTTTATCCTGGTGTTGGGTAAGAGCACAACCAGCTTTTGGCTAAGTATTTCAGAATGTTTTTGAAGGATGGGAGGGAGGATGTTGACCTGATGGATAGAGGATTTTCAATCCTTAGCAACATTGTATGAGTACAGAAAACACCCAGCTGATTTGATGTTTGTGGACAGACAGGAATTTTTGGTCACTGGATCATAATGACTGATTAGGAACACAGATTGTGTAGAATGTTATTTAGTCCTGGACAAGCAGATAGATTCTTGATAATTTTTTTAAGTGTTAAGAAGCTGTGTATATGTTAGGTGATGGAATAGTTCAAAACAATTTAGGCCTTTTAGTGCTGTACACTGATGGGTTATGAAAAGGGTATTGGCTGCAAATTTAGTACCTTTGCTTCTAGGATTGTTCAAGTTTGGATCTTTGATTTTTTTTTTTTTGAATGGAACAAATACCATAAAACAGGTGCATGTTTGTATTTAGAGCTTTGGATTTTTTTAGTAAGTGTGCTCTGTCGATCTTTGTCTTTGGTTCACTATAATTAATAATCAGTTCAGTGGAAAAAATAGGGATTGCATTTTAAATTTCTACAGTTTAGAGATGTGAAAAATGCATCTGTAATGGAGGAATCAGTACAGCATGAAAGACTTTGATGTATTAAACCAAGTTGCACTTTCTTGACAGATTCTAAATGTTTGTTGTGATGTTACCTCAGATGTCATACATGTGGATGCCAGGAAGACATGAAATAGCACACACACATTGAGGGTTTCTACAGGCCATGTGACCAGTTGTATCTTTGATTGCATTGATAATATGGCAAGGATTGCTACAGCTCTGCCTTCCTGAACAGCACATTCATGTTGTGGATGGTTTGCCTTTTCATGTGGAGGCTGTTTGTGAAATTCCTTTAAGGTATTGTTAAGGACCTTCCGAAGATAAATAAGAAAAAGATAGCCATATTTGCTGATCATGTTATCCTGTTTTTAGCTGACCCAGAAAGAGACATTACAAAGACGTATAAAATATTGGAAAAGTCAAGCACTAGGAATGAAATTTACACCCTCTCTGGGGCTCTTGCAGAAGTACCCTTTCTCTGGGGACACCACAAAATTAAATATTTAAGAATTTGGTTTGGGAGATCGGCAAAAGACCTGGCAAGGGGAAGCTTGGGCTCAAGTAAAGGAAAAATTATATGATATGATTAAGAAGTTTTCAAATTCACCTAGATTTGGACCAAAGAATTGAGGCCATCAAGATACAATTAGTACCTTAAATAATTTTTCCCCATGTGATGGTATATAACACAGGGAGAGCCTTCTGGGAAAGAATGACAAAGACTATTATGCTCTTTATGTGGAATTAGGGATACCCTAGGGTACACTGGCAAAAGTTAATCTTACCGCCAGAGAAAGTGAGATTGGTGTCCTCAATCTTCAGGAATAATACAGAACATCACAGTTGAGATTAATTTATCTTTTACTGAATAATGATTATTGAGCCAAATGGAGGTCAGTCTTGTTGGACCAGGACCAAATAGATGGGGGGAGGGGGTAATTGCTTGGAAAAAATACTCCAGGAAAGGCAGGGTAAGCAATAATATAATAGAGGTGATAATGGCTGAAACAAGAATATGTTCAGTAGAGGCCTGAAATTGCCCAACTGGAATTATAAAACAGCCCATCTAATTTTAATATAGAGGTTCTAAAGAGTTGGTGTAACCTAGCAAAGAAGGTATATTTTTGGGAACATTTCCAGGAAAAGCATGACAGAATAAAATGAGATTTATTTCAAGAAAAGTTCACAGTAGAAGGATGAAAAATGTTGAAATACAGAGCAGTGTATGAAATGCAGATATGTGAAGCACTAATTCAGGAGAAATGGTCCCAGAGACATACCTGGCAAAAAAAAGTTAAGTAGAGAGATAACACAGAAAATAGCGTGTGCCAGTGTCCACCAGTTTGAGGAAGTTTAGGATCTTTTGCTGGAAGTGATTGCACAAATATTTTACACACTGGATCAGTTACACAAGGTATTCTCTGATGTTAACCCAAATTGTTGAAGATGTAAGGACAACATAAAGGGGGAGACTGAGACCACATATTTTGGGAGTTGCAGGAACTGATTGAAATTATTTTAGGACCTGGGAGTTGATGAAAGCAAGTTTCTACCTAAACTGGTTTTGAAGGAGTCAATGTAGGAATGCATATGAAGGCAGTAGCAGTGCTGGTATTAATGTTAATAAAAAAGGGATAACTAGAAAGTGGAGTTCTCCATGAGAACCAGCTATTTATGAAAATGTTCAAATAATAAAGTTGGAAAAGTTAGAAAAGGAAAGCTTAAAGATTACTCCAAGTAAGGAATAGAATTGTTGGGAAACAGCTATGAGGAAGTGGCAGAATAGGAGGGCTTGTATAACAGCAATGAAATGACTGGGCACTTTATTTCAAACTTGAGGCTTGAAGGGGAAGGATGAGTGTTTGAATTACAATAATATACTAAGGGCAAAAAATAATCCCAGGATTGCAAATGTAAACTCTGTCTCTGGGTTGTGTCTGTTGGTGTAACCAAGATCATCTAACTACTGTATCTTTTTCTGGTTTGTACTAAAAGGCCATCCGCTAGAATGATATGCTATATGCAGCAAGTGGATGTTGCCTGACTGTATATTGTTCTGTTTGCACTTTCAATAAAGAAGCTCACTTGGAAGGAAAAAAAATATATAAATCTTTACTGTCTGTTTCATCGTCTTTGGAGATCAAAGGAGGTTGTTTTTTTTTTATTTCTGTTTTACAGCACAGTAGTTCAGAATCATAACAATGCTTTCAGTAAGGGTGATAAAGTGTGAGCCAGATGAACGGTACAGTTTTGGGAGAAAATCTGTTTCAGAAATGAACAATCCTTTGACACAGAGGTATAAAACCCTTTGACAAGCAGCATGGTTGCTAAAGGGGTCACATGGAAAAGAATAGGAGTGAGTAGCTGACAGTAACATGCCCATCCTTTCAGGAAGGAGGTGGCCTAGGCTTGCTGCAGTAGATTTCCATGCTGCCAGCACTGCGTGGTCAAAAGGTTGTTTATGCACAGCACACATGCAATGCACTTCCTGAAGGCAGCAGCTGCAGAGCTAGGAAGGCTGCTGGGGATGCTGAGAGAGTTAGAGCACACTTCCCAACTGCAGTATTATGCTGCACCAGCATACTCATCTCCTCACTGTCCCCCCAGATAAGGGAGGGTTGAGCGTGGGCAAGGCTGAAGAGGGTCCAGTAGACATGGTATATCAGGAGAGCTGATGACCAGCTGTGCGAAGGAAAAAAATTAATCCAAGATATTAGGTGCATCCCATTTTTCATTTAATTTACCAGGTACTGGGCCACCAGACAGTCCAACCAATACCACTGCTGGAAAAGGAATGTTTTAAAGATTTTCCCTGTTTACAGAAAAGATAGGCAGTGGAGATCTTTCCTAGATCTTAATAACTGAAATCAGTTTATAAAGACACATAGAGATCAGAGTCTTTAATTCTCAAAACATAGTAAACAAATATTTCTGCTCCATTTTAAATGCAAGAAGAAAGCCATTTAATATATATATATATATATATATATATATATATATATATATATATATATATATAAAATATATATTTATGTATATAAAGAATTCAGTAGTACAATATTTCTGAAATTAAAAGTAAACTGTGCTATTACACTTACAGTTAAGCCCTTTCATTCCTAAAATGTTGGAACTTCATCAGAAATGGACCAGTTGGAAACTTAAGTCAAGTCACTTGTGTAAAAAGTGGATATTCAGGTGTCATTCTTAAAAGTATGTGTACCTTAGGTTAAAAATCTATTCAGTATTTAACTAATTAAATAATAGAAAGAAATGGCTCTCAACCAGTCAAGGTCAAATCTCAATAGAGTCTGGGACAAGTCCGGAAATAATCCAGGACAGTCAGGGCTACTTTTAAAGTATTAGTATTTTTAACTTGAGACATTGACAGAATAAGAGAATGTGAATTAATATACATTTTCTGAAGTAAAATAACCTAATTTTTGTTTATTTATTAAGTAGAATTCACTACCTTTTCTCCAAAAGTCATCATTTTTAGGAGGGATTAAGAAGGACAGAGCTAGAATTTGAGTCAAAATCAAGGATAGTTGCGAGCTACAATGTGTCAAAATATAAAGTTATGTGAACAATTGAGTTCGGAATTTTAGGAACAAAAGCACTTAATTGGAAGTGTAATAGCACTGAAATAATTGGCTTTCTTTTTACATTTAAAATGGAGCAGAAGTGTTTGTGTGCTGTGTTTTGAGGGTTATTGGTCATTCAGCATGCATGCTTATTGGTTATTGGTGTATAGATCAGAATCTTTACCTTATAGACCTTTACTGCCTTTATTAGTGAAATATGTCTTTCATAGGTGTGGAGGATACTTGCTTCCAAACACCTAGCAAGTCATTTCTAGGTGTCTTTGTGGAGAAATTTAAAAATCCTGTTCATGTCTTTGCAATTTGACTTTCTGTTGATTCCAGAGTATTCAGTGAATGCTTTATTGCTCATGTTGTGCTTTTTAGACTTACAGACATTTACATCTACCCAAAATACCGATTGAGAAAATGAATACAGAAGGGTAAGACTGTCTCAGAATAAGTCTTGGGTCTTCCATCTTGTTGTAGATATGACTTTCCAGCCATTACCCATTGCAGAAGGTTCCTCAAAGTAAAATATAAACGTATAGAACTGCTCTCCTTAATTGTTGAAGATTCGCTTTGGATAAATTACACTCTTTAATAATCAGCTTTAGTTTTATACTGTTATATAGTTTTTCTTTGTATTTGCACATGCAGCTCGTGTACCATGAAAATCTAAACTGGGTAATGGGGCCAGGAGCACCCTCTTACGCCAGCATGATAAAAGATCTAGGAGAGATTGCTGTGAAAAGCTCTCAGAAAGTAGATCAATCTGTTATCCACTGCAGAAGGCCCTCTCAAAGATCAGGCCATGTCATGAGTACACTCTTATGTGTTCATTACATTTGTATTTTCTCAATGTAATAGGCTTTCATGATGTTACTATATGCTTGCTAGGCATTATTAGTTTAAAATGGCAGCAAGCAAGAGATGATTTGAACTGAAGGTAACTATAACTATAAACTATAAACTGATGAATTTTAACTGTGAATTTTTACTGGAGCTTCCTGGTACCTCAACTTACTTATGGGGTGGCATACACAATTTGTTGTGAGTGCACCCCAACCAAGTGGTTTGTTGGGCAGACTAAAAGAGAGGTTAAAAATCGTATCCTGGAACATTTGGGAGACATAAGAAATCATAGACAGGAAAGTCCAGTGGCCCAGTATTTTTGGTCAGCACATGGTGGATCTGATGCTAGTTTTTTTCTTTTCAGTTTTGGCCAAACCCCCTGGTAGTTTAGGAAGGGAATATGTGAAAAAGCTTTTACAGGTAGAAAAAAAAATTATCATTAATTATGGAACTTTGTATCCAATGGGTATGAATCAAGAAATTAATTTTAATTTATTATGATATAACATAGTTAAAACAATTTCATGCATAAACATGTTAGTATATTAATAATTAAGAGATTTTACATTGGATATTTGGTCTGCATACTTTTGCGTAGCCCAAAATAATTGACGTAATTAAATGTGTTAACTTGGAAATGCATTTGGTATAAATGACTGTATGGAGAGTTCATTTCATTCTCTTGAAGGCATAAGCCGAGGTACCAGGAAGCTCCAGTAAAAATTCACAGTTAAAATTTATCAGTTTGTGGTTCGTATTTTTTGTTGTTTTCAATTTTTCAAGTGTGTGTAGTGTGGTAGTGCTAACTACCTTAGTTCAACTTCTTCCACTAAAACAACTGAAGAACAAGTTGAGTAGGCACTACTGCTTTCTTTATGGCCTAGGAAAGGATAATGTTAAGTATTTTACTTTTCACTGTGTCTGCCATTACTTTGTAAACTAATTAACAACAATTCTGTTTCCACAAAGGTTTTCCATGATGTTGCGTATAAAGCAAAAGACAGAACAGACCTGCTGTCCGGTATTGATGAGTTCTTAGACCAAGTAACAGTTTTGCCACCTGGTGAATGGGATCCATCAATACGCATTGAGCCACCTAAAAGTGTCCCTTCTCAGGTAAGGTATTATATTTTTAATCAGGTTTACTGTCAGCTGCAGTCTAGAGGATGATTTGTATATGCATGTGTTGGCTGTCAGGTTTGCATAAACTTAATAGAATTTGACAGCAGTTTAGGCCTACTTAGACCTGTCCATTCCTATGTGCTGGATAAGTGACAAGATCCTTCTTGGTCAACACAATTTTGTTCCCACTTTTCCCAAGAATTAACTTATGTCTATCCCATGGATGTTTTAAGTTCTTCACATTTTTGACCACACAGCTTCTTTATAAAAGAGATGCATGAATTATCCACTGATGTTTCTTTGTGAAAGTGCTTGTCTGTCCCAAGTATGGTCCATCCTGCATCCTAAAATTGTGTCCTTCTGTTCTTATGTCACCAGAGCTGTGGATGAGGGCAAGGTAGTTCATACACACTACCTCGATCTTACTAAGGCCTTCGACACCATCCCTCACTCAGGAATCATAGATAGACTCACTAAACTAGGCATAAACCCCTATGTCATAAGATAGGTTGCCAACTGGCTCACTGATAGAACCCACACTGTGAAAGTAGTGGACTCCAAATCTGACTACCAACCAGTTACAAGTGGTGTCTCACAGGGATCGGTCCTAGGTCCTCTCCTGTTTGGCATCTACTTCTCTGAGATTCAAGCCAGCACAAAGGGACTCTGGCTGACCAGTTCGCAGATGATTACAAACTGGGAGCCATTATTGATTCTGCAACTGATGTAGACATTCTTTAGAAAGGCCTCACTGACACCAATGACTGTTGCCAAAACCATGGCCTTAAGCTCAATGCCAAAAAGCGCATTGTCATTCCCTTTGGGAAAAATGTAGTGCCCATGAACTGCCACATAGGCAGTAGTCCACTAAACACCGAAGGTGTGATAAGAGACCTGGGGACACAGGTTGACAGCAACCTCTCCTTTGATAACCACATTGCCACTGTAGTCAGAAAGTCCTGTGTGGCACATCTCATTACAAGAGGTTTCTTATCCAGGAAGAAAGAGGTCATAATCTCTCTCTATCCGTCCCTCATTAGATGTATTATAGAATACAATGCCTCATTTGGTATGTACCTCACTAGACACCTACAACAACTGGAAAGGTTACAAAAATACCTCACTAAGAGGATCTTAGGCCTTAGACACATACCCTATATGGACAGACTCAAAAAACTCTGGCTATACTCTGTCTCTTATCACCTACTTAGAGGCGATCTCTGCTTGACCTACAAAGCCATGTCTGACCCAGAGCTGCTAGATATGCTACACCTAAAGAAATCCCAGTCCCTCTGTGCCACACACTCCAGGGGGCCTAAAGCTCGTTACCACATTAAACAGAACATGCTGGAGGGACAAGTTCCTAACCCAGAGACTTCCCATACTCTAGAACAAACTTCCCATTCACGTCAAGCAGAGCACTTCACTGGCCCTCTTTAAGAGAAATCTTGACGAGTGGATGGGCAGTAGGAAGTTCATCCGGGGATCACTTTGGTGGCCTTGCTTGACAGGGGCACTGGGAACTAACTTTGGGCGACATGATGTCAGGGAATCTTCTTGTGCTATGCTTATATAGGCTCCAGGGCTGTTAGCCTAGTACACACCTATGAACCTATGTGTTTGTACACCCTTACTGTGTGTATTCGCTAAAAGTAAGTAAATATTCTTTCAAATTCCCTGTTGCCTGATTGTTGTTGTTAACCTGTTTTATTCTGTCTTGACATGGCTTTGGTGAAGATAATGCACTATTTTGCTGCCTTCCTGTGTTTTTATGAAAATGAGATGTGCAGAACTCCACACAGTACTGTAGATGATGTCTTAACAGGTATCCATTAAGAGGAATAATATCTTATTTTCTGCTAATGTTTATTTTTGTGCATCCCATTGTCCACGTTACATTCCTTATTGCATTCTCACATTGCTTGTGTATGTTTAGGTGAACACACTACAGTTGTAAGAGTATACTCTGTAATCAGATGTGACTACTCTCAGATCCACTTTCAGCTTCCTTTCTTGCTACTGCACAAGCATTACATCTACTATGGGTCAGAAACACAAACTCACATATGCTGAACCTCTTAAATGCAGTTTACCCATAAGTCAAAGGCTTCCCATATGGTGCCCTCAGCAACCTCCCAAACACTCTACAAAGGCAACACTCCCCACAACATGTACAGCCATATCTCACAATGTCTCTATGTCTAAGCACTTAAGGCAAAATATCTCACAATGTCTAAGCACTTAAGGCAAATGGCACACAACCCAATATATTGGTCATTAGAGACTCTGTTGTGAGACACACTGATGCCCCCTTCACCAGGCAGAGCAAGGAGACTGTCACAGTCAGTTGCCCATCGGGGCAAAGATCTGCCAGAGCACCCGTTCACTCTAACCACAAGTACCATTAGTATGACTCTGCCATAGTCCATGTAGGTTAATTACCTGGAACATACCTGTGCGGAGTATATGAAGAGAGACATGATAGAACTTTTAAATTATATGTCCCTGACAGGTATGAACATTGCATTTAGCATCATTCTACCTTCTCCAAGGATGATATCACAATATAAATAGATCGATTAGCAATTGGCTTAGTTGCTGGTGTTATTTTAAGGGTGTCTAATATTTGTCAGCTTTGGAAGACATGATCGACAGATTATACTGTTTTGCCAGGGATGATCTGCGCCTGTCCCCACTCGGCTTTCGGATATTGGCCAAAATATTATCCAGCACTATAGTGCCTTTTTTAGGCAATACCAATCTGATAAACCTTCTTACATAGTAAATTCTACTCAAGATATACTAAATGTGTTACTGCTCAAGCTAAGAATCTCAATAAGAAGCTCCAGTCCCTAGAAACAACTTGGAGGGTGTTGATATCTGTGCAGTTACTGAGACATGGTTTAAAGCCACGGAAGGCACCATGACATCATATGGCTATAATGACTTCCACACATTTAGACCAGCTATAACACAAGAAGAGACATGAGATGGAGGCTCAGTCTACATAAAAAGTAACTTCTTCGGGAATGGTCAAACAGTATGACATGCCTGAGCTACCCCATGTCTGACTAACTTTAAAGTCCAGTATCATATCTTTGCTAGCTATAGGTCCCATTTGTGACCCAGGATAACCACACCATGTACTTGAATCTACAGAAGTCATTCATAGTTCAGCCCAACACCGTATTCGTGAGTGATTTCAACTTTCCCACCATAAGCTGGGATACATACACAGCCACTAATGCAGGCTCAATGATTCCTGGATTTTGTCAAGGCAACTGCAGAGGGTCTTTGGCTGACCAAATTTGCTGACAACTGCAAGTTGGGTATAATCACTGAATTTGCAAAGATGTAGATATCCTCCAGGAGGGTCTGACACACACAAATAGCTGGTGCCAGAATCCTGGCATAAAACTCAATGCAAAAAAAGTGCATAATTATATGTTTGGGAAAATGAACACCCCTGCAAATTAAAAAGTTGATAACACTGTCCTGAGTAGACTCAGTGGTATGAGACTTGGGAACTTATGTCAACTGTCTGTGGTAGTGAGAAAATCTTTCTCCGTGGTGCAACTTGCAAGTAAAGGCATTGCATCCAGATCTAAGGAGATCATAGTTCCACTATACTCATTAGACCAATAATTGAGTTCATTGCATCCTTTGGCATGTATCTGAACAGGAATTTGCAACAGCTGGAGCAGAGGTCCCTCACTGAAAGAACAGAGGTTGTAAATAATATCTCCTCTGCAAACCACCTCAAAGCCTTGTCTCTGCACTCAGTCTCCTACAGATTACTGAGGGGCTATCTAAGCCTAAAATACAAAATGTGCTTTGATCTGGTCCTGATGGTTTTGCTATACATTCACAAAACAAATGGCACTAGAATTACCCAATCTTAGGATCTAAACTTAGTCTGTGACATAAATAAAACATGTTGGAGGGAAAGTAAATGTTTCAGAGATTACCCCTTCTCTGGAACAGACTCTTCATGTGAAACAGAGTTCTTCCCTAAGTTAGTTTAAACAGAATTTGGAGAAATTAATGAGAAATCGCTAATTCACCCCTGGCTTGTTGCCTGTGGCCGCTATGGACAGGAGCAGTTAGTAGATGCCCTAAGGCACGGGCGTATAACAAAGCCATTCTGGCTCATGGGTATTGTTAATTGGGATAATTGGGGAATGAACAGCTAGGCTTAAAAACACTCTAGGACCATTAGCCTAGCAACCTCCTATGATCCTACTACTTCCCCTCTAGGATTGTCCTCTTTTCTTGTGTTATTTGTTTCCCAGCTGCATTCTTTTCATCTTTTTGTTGTATTTAAACTGCATATTGTAGACCATTCCTCATATTTTATTAAGTTCCTTATCATTGTTTCTAGCTCTTGTGTTTCATCCGTGTTTCATACTTATATCATTAAGAAACAGGTAGAAATTCTATGGCATGATCTTTTCTCATGTAAATACATGCTAACTTTGATGCAGTGCTAGACTGACTTTTAAGTAATTCAGAGTTGTTTTCTTCAATAGTGAGTCCTGGCACATCGACCGACAGACATATTAAAGAGAGAAGCTGCTGCTGGAGTGTAGCCACTGTATCTTTAGAGGTTAAAATCAACACTGAGGCAAGTTGCAAGCTGTGAAATAAGTTGCATCATGCTTGGCTTGGCAGGTTGATGGTTTTCAACACCTCTCCTTCTCCTGCTGGTATGAGAGGGAGGCTCCCGTATGCCTTTTCTAGTTTTCCTGAACTTTACCAGTCTACTATGGTTTGTTAAAATAGAGCTCTCTCAAAAAAAAAATTAGGGTAAATCCCTTCAGGCAAAATTTCCTCCTCTCCCTTTAATCTTCTTTTATTCTGTGAAAGCACTGGAATTGTCCATCCCTTAAACACACCATTTCTTCTTTTCGGTTATAATAGGTATCTTCTCTCTTGCTGTTGTAAATACTGGGAAGGCTTCAGTTAATAATCATGATTTTTCTTCATTCTTTTCTGCTTGTCCTTGTTTTTTTTCTATTTATATTTCATCTTTACTTATATATTTACAGATGTTTCTCTTATTTTGTCTGAGCAGCTATTATTCACTTGCTGTGGGTCTACATTTTTTGTCTACTTTTCGCTCTTACGCTTTCATTGACTTTCTTACCCATCCTCCTCCTCCTGTTTTCATTTATTTCCTTAGTGTTGCATTTCCCTCATCTTTGGCGGTATCCCATTTGAGAGCTAATGCTTTTCCTTGTTTTTGACTTGCATTTCTCACATAAAGGCCTGTTGCTCTTGTGCTTGTCTGTGTATATATATATATATATATATATATATATATATATATATATATATATATATGTATATTTCCATTGTCTCACACCACCTCTATGCCTGCACTGCCTAAGCTTTTCTGAGGCACTGCTTAATTTTGTCAAACTATGTGTCACCTAAAATTATGAATTACGTGGTAGTATGCCTTAGTCCATCTGTCTATATGAATAATTTAGGTTCTACACATATTTGCTATATTGTTTGGTGCTATCAGAAATGGTATGGGAACCCCGCTGTTTTTTTTTCAGTTTTTCTTTTGCTATGCAATGGAGGGCATGTCTGATATTGACTATGGCCAGTGGGTTTCACTAAATGTTGACACAATTTAGTCTGTCCAACTAACTTCCTTATGTCACCATTTTCTTCTGAAGGCCGATCCCTTATGACTTATTATTTTGTTAAAGTATTCTAAATGAGCTATCTGGTATCCTTCCCTTGGCAGTGCTTATGTATTCTTTACTTCATTTATTTTTTTAGACTTGTCCTAAGATTTAATTTTTGAAATTAGAGCACTTTTATGATGTTGCGCAGGAAGACAGTCCGACTCAGTGCACTACTGACACAAAGTGGACAGAAAGGTGCATGATGTACTTTTAGCTCCGTCAAGCCATTCTAACCTTCTTGTATAGTATAAGGTAGTACAGAAGTGTAGTGAACTGTGCCAGTACGACAAACCAGCACCCTGCCGTCACAGCTCTTGAAGTGAAAAGCAAAAAAAAAAGGCACTTCATCTCTACATTGCAGTGATCAGCTTGGCTTACTGCAGTTACATACACCCCCCCCCACCCCGTCTCTTCCATTGAAGAGCAAAAAACAGGGTGTTCCTTCTGGCACAACAACCAGGTGGCCAAATACTTGACATGTGCCCCCCCCCCTTCCTCATGCCCCTGCCATGCAGGTCCTATTTCTTTTTCCTGCCCTACCCTCATTTCCCATGTTTTAAAAAAAAAAATTTCTTTTTTTAACCTGTAGCAAACTGCTTACATTAAATAGACTGCATTCCCCTCCAACACTTTGCTCATGGGGCAGTTTCCCCTTTCATATACACACACCACAGGGAAAGTCATTGCAGGCCCTCGTATCGGCAAGGTGAAGAACAAATAGGGCTTTAATAATATCCAGGAAAAATGTCAGTTGAGCCTTCCTTTTTTCTTTGCTGTATCCACAGTGATTCCCTCTGCTTGTTTTCGTTCTCAGCACACTCTTGGCTTACTGATGTGATATGGGACAAAGGCCAAGCTTGCATGGTCCTGGAGGCTGGTGAAACTACATCTGTGTCTTAGTGTCCCCATATCTGCATGGCCAAAGTTTCTTCCAAACTCTCTTGAGAAGTCCTCCATCTTGTTTTTATTTTTTACAGGGCTCTCCTTGCTCTTAGTGGGGTCTTAGATGGGATTGACTAAGTTCTTCAGTCCAGATCCCCATCTTCTAGGTCTAGGTAAGAATTGTGATGGTCTTCCCGGAGTATGTGATGGCATCTGGCAACTTACATGAGAATGATTTTGGGTAGAGGTAGTTCAGACTCATTCTCAGAACAGATGATCTGCTCAGGGGAAATCATCTTCCTTTTTTATTGTCCTTAGAATAAATAAAGCCAAGCCATATACAGTTGGAGGTCATCCACCCGCACTAGTGCAGGTGATATTTGTCTATGTTTGAAGCTGTGTACCTCTCAGTGTGTTGGGTAATCTTTTTATAAGAAAAGCTTGGATTGTCATTTTAGGCAAATGTATTTTGATAGCTGAATCAATAGCTCTTCTTTCTTAATCCTTATCTCTGATTGGGGGGAATGGATGCCCTGCTAGAATGTTTCCCTCTGTTCTTTGCATAGTTTAGCCCCCAGTTTTTGTGCACCTTGGTACACCTTGGAAGATACAGACATTAGCATAGAGTGAGCTGATCTGAATGTCGCATTTAGATGTGGCTTAGGGAGCCCCTGACATTAGAACCTTATCCTATGGTGGGGCATATTTTGTTTTTGTTTTTTTGAGTTTGTCAGGAGGAGTTTGTTCACCATGCTGCATCTCCCTGGCCTGTTGTCTTAATCCTTCTGTGCCTATACTCAGCTTTGGTATAAAAACATTTCTTAGGATCCTAACCCCCCCCCCTTGGAGAAGTGGGAATGCTTGTGGGATCAAAGGAGAGAGAGAATTATGACCCCTTTTTTGATAGGACAGAGGTCCATCAGTACATTACCCTCCTCCTCTTTTTCCTAAGATGTCTTAATCACTTTCCCGTTCCTTGGATGTGCAGGATATTTAGCTGGATTTGTCTCTTCCTTGGACTGAATTAGATTGGATTGAGTATTCCCCTACCAGGATGTTTGTCCCTTGGGTTCAGTGTTCTTGTGGGTTTGCTTTTGACCATCTCTTCACAGTAAGAGAAGGTTGCATGACTCATACCTCCCTTTGGAGGATGAATGGGTTCCTTGGGTGTGTGCTTCTGCTAAGAATTCTCTGCTGGTGTCTGGGAGGTAGTATTGTATGCTTGTATCCCGCCAGTTAGCTTTCTTGTTCTTTTACTTTGCTGGATACTTTTTAGTTTAGTCCCTTAGAGAGTTCAAGTACTTGGATTCTGAAAAAAAGGTAAGATTGAAGCCCAGCACTGTATTGCGTTGCACCCTGCATCTAAGCTGTCTTTATATCCCCAGGGGATCAACCCCACCCCCTTGTTTCATTGTGGGGCTGCCTTTTGTTGAGGACTGGTTGTGGTTTTTAATGTATGCATATATCTTTAAGATAATTTGCATATTTAGTCACTGTCACAGTTTACAAATGTGTGTTATGTGGTCTACTATCCTGTATGCATCAAATAGTCTGAAAGTAAATTGCTGATGAATCTGGCCACATACTGACTTTGTCTCATTACTTGAATGTTGTATAGTATAGAATGATCTGCAAATGTATTTCCATACTTATTTTGCTTGAAAAATAGTGCAAATGCAGGCACATAAAAATTCTTTCCAGGGTAATTTGTCCGAGAACTGTAAATTATGGAAACTGAAATTTATTTTTTTTCCGCAGCGTGAAGTGGCCAGAAAGCTTCATGTTGCAGGAGAAGCCCTGAAAGTTTATTGTAGGAGTTTCAAAATAGATGAAGATAAAATATTATGGAAATGATAGAGTAGTTTGAGTTACTATGAGCTGAAATCAACAATGTAGCCACCATTTTTCTTCATGAGGACACAATGTTTCACTGAGTTTAATGATGTTTGTTATAGAATAAAAAAATGAAGATAAAAGTTTAACTTGGTGAGTTACTTGGTTTATTAGTATGAAAGTTATCAAGTTTGGGATCAGAAATGAGTTGATAAGAGCCAACTTACTGAAAAAATGTGATGTAACATTAAATGAAGTGGATGGTATCTGTAAACAGAGTAAAATTGCTTTGCCACGGTTAAAAGATCTCCGAGAAGAATTTGTGGTATGTAATGTTTAAATGAGATGGGGATAGTTTAACATAGGTAAAGATGAGTTATGAAAGCTTTTTGAATGATAAAAAAAATGCAGCCAGTAAATTCTCTATAAGGTGGTATTTAAACATGAGAAAAATAAATGAATAGAAACAGTAGAAAAATATATCACTCTACTAAAGAGTTAAAAGAAAAAGGATTTTCAGGTCAAAGAAATTGCAAGTACTGGAACAGAGCCATCTGTGAGCATCTTTTGTGCTAAGAATTTGCAAAGGGCAATTGGTGTGCAAAATAAAGCACAATAAGGGCACAGCCAGAGAATCATTTGGAAATTTGGAAAGAAAATCTGCTTAAAAATTAACTTTCATTATGTGGTGATGTTTAAAACAAGACTTTGGTGTGAATATGATGTAATACTACTCAGCTGTTCAAAGCACTGATTTTGAAAGAGAGTGGACTAAAGTCAGTGATGTGTACTTGTTTTATTTATTATGGTCATCATGTAAATGTGTTTGGTAAGGAAGTGCTTATGTATGAAAACAGATTAACATTTACTTTGTTCATTTCTAGTTAGTTGATACAGTAAGTGGTCCTTTAAGTCAGAGTCTTAATACTTCTCAGAGGCTTTACATGGAAAAAATTGCATTATGAATACCTGATTACCTTATTAGGTCATAAAGTAGTCAAACTGATAATTTACCTAGAGAATGAAAACCTGGTTGTTCTTCATGTTTCACTGTTGCAGACATCACACTTGGGTTATCTGCCTGCAAGTAGTCCTCAGTCGGCCCGAATACCAGAGTCTTGGGATTTCTGCATCGGATGCTGTCGCCTCTTCCATGACGTCAGGTCGTCGGGGTATAAAATATGCAGCCGACGCCATTACACCAGTCTTTCTCAGACCTGAAGTCTTCTAAAGCTAAGTAGCCCGTTGGGGATTCTTTTTTCTTGCTTTAACCGATGTCAGAAAAAGTTAACAATTGTCTTGCCTGTGGAAAGCAAATACATCACAGAGATTTTCATTCTTACTGCATCACCTGTTTCGGCCCAGACCACGACGTCCCTCGCTGTCGGTTTTGTGCCTTGTTTAATGCCCGAGCCATTCGTCTTCTAACTATTTTTGTAGCTAAATTCTTTTGCTCTCATTCTCCGTATTCTGAAATGGCTTCGGTAAGCCATCTGACTACCGATCTTCCAAAAAAGCGCAAAGACAAAGAGACAGACCGCATAGGTCAAAAACTGACAACTATGCTTCCGTTAAGCTAGTCCGGTGGTACTCAGTGAGGCACCTTTGCAGCCCATGATGCCCACTTCTACAGATTCCCAGGCCTCTGCTGAGACCCATTCAAAGTCCGGTATGCCGCAAGATGCTTCTTTGACTATGGAACCTGCAGATGTCTCTGCCTTGGATGGGTCCGGAGCCGCTGTGCAGGCACCAGCTTCTGAGGGTGTATTCTGACCTACCGATATTCATATTAAACCGACAATTTCATTTTCAACTAAAACAACCGAGTTTCTCAGGCCCAGAGTCCGCACTACGCCTAGAAAACCGACTTCCAAAGTGCATGCTCCCATGCCACAAAAACAAATGCTTAGAATGGCTGAAGACCTTATTACTGTAATTAGGAGAAGTCAGGCTTCCCCTGCTAAAAGACAAATAATTGAATTTCCTTCTGATTCTACCAGACCCAGGAGTCTGATGACTCTGACCCTTCTGATTACCAGGACATACACTTATCTACCTCCAGAGGATTTTTCTTTTGGTGAAACCTTGCATACCTTGAGAGCATTTTCACTGGGAATGCCAGGACTATCCTCAGTCCAAAAAGAGACTCAGGGAATTTTTAGATGTGCCTCAGCACAGGCCTCTATCTATACCCCCTGTCCTGGATATTGTAGATGATGTCTTCTTGGAGTCATTCCTGACACCTTACCACCAGCTCCTAGAAAACCTGACAGTTACTAGAAGAGTACCTGACTCACAAATTTCTCTTTAAGAATCCTACTGCAGATCCAGGTACCATTTCCCAGGGACCTAAAGGCATTAAAGCTACTACAGCCAAAAAAACTACCCCTTCAGACAGGGGTTCTAGAGCTTTAGACAGATGGGGTCTGCTACTCTTGCCATCAGGGCTTTGAATTGCCAGTTTCCCATGTTGAAGTACCAGCAACATATTATGGAACTAATTAAACAAAAAATGGTGTTACTTCGGGATTGTGCAGAAAATAAAGATTTACAAGAGTTAGTGCCTTCTGCAAACCAGGTTAGTAAACATACTTCGCAGTGTGGGTTTGATGCCTTAGAAGCATCTTGCAGGGCTGCTGTCACTGGGTCTGTACTGAGAAGGCATGCTTGGCTAAAGGAACAAGTCTTGCCTAACCATGTCAAAGCAAAATTACTAGATGCTCCATTAAATCATGAGCATTTGTTTGGCACAAAAGCAGAAGAAGTTCTTAAAAAGATGGAAGAAAAAGCTAAATCTATTTAAACCGTCAAAGATTTCTTACAGGTACAGCCACCTAGATTCAGTAGGCATCGGCCTTCAAAAAACTGGTCCTTTCCATTCCCTCTCAGGCCTTCTCAATCCAAACCCAGGGGAAACAGATCACCAAGACTACAGTCTCAGGGTATGCAGAGATCTAAACAATTGAGTGTTTCCACCTCTAAACCAGGGAGTGGTAAGCCACACCCTTATGGAAAAAGTTCACAATGACTTTCCAATTATCCTTCCCAGCCATGCCCAAGTACTTGCGCCCCTAGGAGGAAAACTCGCCCTTCATGCAAAAAACTGGATGTCCATTACTCAGGGACCGGTAGGTTCTAAACATTGTATCCCAGGGATACAGATTCTTCTTCCACTCACTACCAACCCCAAGCGGGTTGTCAGACCTTCCTCCAAACTAGTGGGCAGAGGCTCAAAAGCATGTACTTTCCCTTTTCCATGTCAGGGCTATTCAACCTGTTCCAGTAGAACAAAGGGGACAGGGTTTCTACTCCAGACTGTTCCTGGTGCCCAGAAAAGAGAGCTTTTGACTCCCTATCCTGGATCTATCAATTCTCAACACCTTTCTGGTGGTCCCAAAATTCAAAATGCTTACACTGTAACAGCTTCTTCCTATGCTAGCCAAGGATGCCTGGTTAGTCATCCTAGACTTAAAAGAAGCTTATCTGCACATCCCCATAAGGGAGTCTTGCAGGAAATATGTACGTTTCAGGGCAGGCTCTATGCACTATCAGTTCTGTGCACTTCCCTTTGGCTTATCTACTGTGCCCAGAGTATTCACAAAATGCCTGGCTCCAGCCATTGCATACTACAGGCAGAGAAATATTCAAATCTACCCATACTTGGATGATTGCCTTATTCAGGCGGACAGTTAGGAATTGCTACTTCAGCACCTGGCATTTGTAAAAAGACTTCTAACTTCACTGGGATACACCATCACCAAAAAGAAATCACAACTGGTGCCCAGCCAACAAACTATATTCATGGGAGCAAGCTTGAACACAACTTTCCAGATGGCATTCCTCATGCCAGAAAAGCAGATCCATTTGACAAACTATTTCAAACTAATGGTCACCAAAACCCAGCTATCTGCAAGGAAAATACTGCAAGCCCTAGGGTTCATGGCCTCATGCATTCTGCTAATTCCATATGCAAGACTGCATATAGGGAAACTTCAGTGGTACTTAAAAAGTCTCTGAAGTCAACATTCTCAGGACCTGGAAACAGTGATTGCTTATCATACCTTGTCTAAGGGCAGAGTTCCTTTGGTGGGCAGAAGCATGCAATCACAACAAGGGACTTCCTTTCACTCAACACCTCACCGCCCAAACACTGACAACAGACGCATCAGACTATGCATGGGGGGGGCTCGCATGGAAGGCAAATGCATTCAAGGCAAATGGAGCCCAGAACATATTCCCCTGCATATCAATCAAAAAGAGATGCTAACTGTACAGAATGCTTTGACAGCCTACAAATACCTTATGCTTCCAGGACAGCTCCTGATAAAGACTGACAACACCACAGTTATGTGGTACATAAACAAGCAGGGCGGAACTCATTCTTACCCACTCTGTAGGTTAGCCATGGCTCTGTGGAACACAGCCTTGAGCATCCAAGTCCACCTACACGCTCAATTCCTGCCAGGCAAGCAAAATTCACTGGCAGACAACTTAAGCAGAAATCTGCTGGACCCTCACGAGTGGAAACTAGAACCCAACTCATTCAAACTTCTAACCCAGAGATGGGGAACACCGGAGATGGACCTTTTTGCCTCCCCCCCCAAAACCACCACTTGAGCAAATTTTGCACCAGGAACCCTCACAACAGAGCCTGGAAGGTTGGACGCCCTATCCTTTACATGGGAAAACCTGTCGATTTATGCCTTCCCTCCTATGCCCCTCTTCTCAAAAGTACTACTGAAGATCAAACAAGCCAGGCCAAGGGCAATCCTTATTGCACCAGACTGGCAACTCCAGCAATGGTACCCACTCCTACACAGTCTGACAGCAGTGCCACCCTGGCACCTACATCAGACACCTTCCCTGCTGTCTCAGCAGGAGGGACAGATTTTGCATCCATAGCTGCAAACCCTAAACCTTGCAGCCTCGCTTATCCCCTGAGTACACCAGCAGCATCCCTCAGCAAACTGGTGCTGGACATCATCCTTGAAGCCAGAAGGCCTAGTACCAGGAAATCCTATGCTGAAAAGTGGAAAAGATATTGTTCTTGGAGTCAGTCTCAAGGAAAGGACACAGCTGTGTCCACTTTACCTCATATCATTGATTACCTATCAGAGCTGCTCCACAGAGGCCTATCCTTCTCATCCATTACGATTCATGCCTCTGCCATCTCAGCTCATAATAATACTGAGCCACCTCTTTTTTCTCACCCTCTCATCAAACAGTTTCTGAGAGGAGCTAACAATTTAAGGCCCCCTAGGAGAGCTCCCATCCCGGCCTGAGACCTTAACTTTGTACTGGTGAAGCTCACACATACCCCTTTTGAACCTGCTGCTTCAGCAGCGTTAAAATTCCTCTCTTGGAAAACAGCCTTACTTCTAGCTCTTACTTCAGCAAGAAGAGTGTCTGAATTACAGGTACTAATGGTGGTGGAGCCCTTCATTATTTTCCATGCTGACAGGGTTTTCCTCAGGACTAACCCTTCCTTTATGCCCAAGGTGGTATCCAGTGTGGCCTAAAACCAATCCATCCTTTTGCCAACCTTTTTCCCTAATACTCAGAATAAAGGGGAAAGGATCCTGCACTCCTTGGACGTGCACAGACAGCTCAGGTTCTACCTTGAAAGGATTAAGCCTTTCAGAAAATCTGACCAGCTGCTAGTCAGCTTTGCTACAGGGGCAGAGAGCAAGGCCATTTTGAAGCAAACCATTTCCAAATGGATATCACACTGCTACAAGCACCATGGAAAACCTACCCCTCTGGGGATCAGAACTCATTCCACTAGAGCTACTTCAACCTCTATAGCATTTCTCAGGGGAGTCCCTACCAGGGACATCCTGGAAGCTGCAACCTGGAGTTCTGTACACACCTTCACCAAGCATTACCACTTACCTATTTTTTCTAAGTCCAGAGCTGGATTTGCTACAGCAGACTTACAAGGCCTGCTAGCCAGCCCTAACACTTCTTGACTGCCTCCACCCTTCCTTAGCTTTGGGAATCAACCCAAGCGTGATGATTGCTACAGTGAAACACGAACAACATAGTACAGTTGTGTATGCTTACCATAAATGTAGATGTTCGAGTGTATTCACTGTTGCAGTCCTGGTTTCCTTCCCTCCAGCCCCCTGGATTTCTGTATCCTTTCTACCTATCCTCTTTATGGCCATCTTTTTACTGGCGGTGTTCCACACCATGTAATAGCTTCCTATTTTGGGGGCTCCTGATATCTGGGACAAGAAAAACTGATGTAATGGTGTCTGCTGCATGTTTTATACCCCTGATGACCTGACGACATGGAAGAGGTGACAGCATCCGACACAGAAATCCCAAGACTCTGGTATTCAGGCTGAGTGAAGGCTACCTGCAGACAGATAACCCAGGTGTGATGACTGCAACAGTGAATACACTTGAACGTCTACATTTATGGTAAGTGTACACAACTGTACTTTTTGGCTGTTTTCCAGGAGTTCATTATAGTATGAGAGATCCTTCACTGTTACCAGTAGTGCATGCTCCAAAAAAGTTTTAGTAGCTTTTAAGGAGGAGAATGGGGAAGAAACTGAACCAAACTGGATTGAGTTTATAGATGTGATTAAGAAAACAATAAGCCTACCCCATGGATTAATAACGTGGTTATTGTTGTGAAACCAAATAAAATGTATATTTGTATTTATCTGTAAGTTCTTAAAGGTACTAAAAAGAGAATTGTCTATTTCAAATAGTTGAGTAAGTGGTGTCAGTCATATCAGAAAACATATTTTTCTGTGCTTGATGCTTATTAGGGATTTTGGCAAATCATTTTTTAAACACTTTTATTAAATTATCACATAACACATAGGCAAACGTACATTAAGAGAAAATAAATCAAACCATATTAACATTTTTCCATTTACATTCTACATATCTTTTTTTTCTATGTAATTATCATCCATTCATTACATAAATTGCTTAGTTCCTGCCTTCCCTCAACCTCACTCCTCCTCCTCCTGAACATTATTATACACAAATTGTCCCCACAGTTTCTATTTATTGTTATGTAATTTGCTCCTTTGTTTTTTTCTAAAGATCCCTCTTCCAGTTCTTATCTCTTTCACAACTTTCAGTACTTCAAATACATTTGGTTTAGACTTTGATTTCCATTTTATTTTTGGCAGTCAATAGAATTAAACTTAATAAGGCCTTTAATATGACCAGGCAGTTCACATCCTATGTACCAGGTCAGAAGAATCATTTTTTTTACTTTCAGCCATTTGCTCACCCAATATTTCTGACAGAGTACTCTCTAGGGGGAGTTTTTAAATCTGCCAGCTCATTACACTTCTAAAACATATGTTCCCAGTTACCTTTTTTTTCTTCTTCATCACACGTCTAACATTTGCTCTCTACCATTGACTTAATCAGTACTTATTGTTTTAAGTAGATTCAGTAACTGCAACTGCCTCTTTAAATTTCTCATATTTTTTAAAACACCTTTATTAAATTATCACTTAAGACGCAGGCAAACGTACATTAATAGCAAAGAAAACAAACCATATTAACTGTTTTTTTAAGGTACATGCATTATACATTGTTTTATTTCTTTAAAAACAACTCTAATTTAGTCCAACATTATATAAATTGCTTCAGTCCTGCCTTCCCTTAAACCTCACGCTACCTCCTGAACATTATTGTATAAGTATTGCTCCCACGAACTCCCATTTATTTCTACATTATGTGCTCCTTCCCTTTTCTTCTAAAGATCCCACTTCCAGTTCTTTTATCTGGTTCACCATATGCAGTACTTCAAATGCAGCTGTTTTAGATTTTTGATTTCCATTTTCTATTATCTGCTTTTTGGCATTCAATAGAGTTAAACTTAATAATGCCTTACTATGTCTAGGAATTCTGATCATGTGTCCAGCTCAAAAGAATCCCTTCCTTAGTTGCACCCACTTGTTCCCTCAATGTTTCTGACAGAGTACTCTGTAGTATAGGGAATTTTAGAAATCTGCAGCTCATTACACTCCCAAAAACATGTTCCAAGTTACTCCGTTCATTCTTATCACACCTCCAACATTTGCTGCCTGAGGAAAAATTCTTTGAGGTCTGCTTTAGGTATAAAATACCTGTACAAACACTTCCAAGCAGATCCTAAACCTTCTGGACTTTGCTGCATACTTGGGAGCCATACAATGTCCTCCCATTGTTCTGTTATAAATTACCTTTTCAGCCTTTCTCTTCCCAATCTTTTCTAACCTCCTCTGATTAACATCAATAGGCTGTGTAACAGAACAAAATTATGGCAAAAGTTAGGAGGCATTGCACCTAGCAAGATAAAAGCACTCTTTTCAAACTAAACAAACAATTCAGAGGACAAATTTAGCTCTAACTTTACCCCTGTCTCCCACTTAACCTCTTGTCAGGAATTACCATCAACTATAACTCCCCCTTCTATAATTAGGGAACAGGTACTCAGTGCTGTCCTGAAGGCCAAGGACACTGCATCGATGGGCCCAGACAACATCCCAGGATGGCTTCTAAATAGCATGAAACATGACCTAGTAGCTCCACTGGAATTGCTATTTAACTGTAGCCTCCAAACAAGCTGCAAGCCACATGAATGGAGAAAAGCAACTGTCATTCGTCTTCACAAAGGTGGGCCATCTACAGATCCTGTAAACTACAGACTCATAAGTCTCAATAGTCTCCTATGCAAAGCCATGGAAAGAGCTATCATGGAAATAATCAATAATGTCAAAGGAAACCTCCAGACACAGGACCCAACCCAGTTTGGTTTCGTCAAGGTAGGTCTTGCCTATTCAGCCTGATGGACTTCTTTCAGACTATAAACCCTTATGTCACCTGGTGGATTGTCAGCTGACTCACAGACAAGACCAAGGAGGTTAGAACTGGGAAAGCCACCTGTACAAAGAAGCCATTTACAAGCCACGTCCCTCAAGGATCGATTCTAGGGACCGCTCCTTTTTGGCATTTACTTCTCTGAAGTCAAGGCCACTGTCAAGGGCCTTTGGCCGACCAATTTTGTGACTATTGCAAATTAGGAGCAGTCATACAATCTTTGCACTGACACTAACGTTCTCCTGGAAGTGTTGACACAGACCAATAGTAGGTGTCAGAGCCATGGACTAAAACTAAATACCATGAAATGCATATTAGCATCCTCTAGCAAGTCATCCACCCCTGTTAACCTCTAAGAGTCGACCCAGTAGTCAGGGACATTGGGTAGACAGTAATCTAGCCTTTGACCATTACATCTCTACAGTTGTTAGGAAATCATTCTATGTTGTACAGCTTATAAACAAAGGTATGGCTTCTATGTCCATGAAGGTCATTGTTCCAGTATTTTCGGCAGTATACCTAACCAGGCATACCCAAAAATTGGAACGTCTGTAGAGGTTCTCACTAAAAGAATACAAGGCATAAGGAACATGTCCTTTGCAGACCATTTCAAAGCCCTGTCACTGCATTCTGCATCCTACAGGCTGTTGAGGGGAGATCTATGCTTGGCATACAAGGCATTGTCATACCCCACCCTGATGGACCTCCTGCATATCCGCAAAAACAGCACCAGAATTAATTATCTGTTCTAAAGACTTAAATCTTGCCTGTGATATAAGTAGGACCTGCTAGAGAGACAGGAATGTATCCCAGAGACCACCCTTTCTCTGGAACAAGCTTCCCATCCATGTAAAGCAGAGTTCCTTCTTAACTCAGTTCAAGTGTAACTTGGACATTTGGTTGGGAAACAGGACATTTATCCTTGGTTTGGTAACTATGTCTCTAATGGACACAGGCAGCCTGTAAATGGTTCATTTCCCAGGTCCCCACTTGTAAATGTTTCATCTCTTAAGCCCCTACTTACACTCATCAAGGGTACCAGAACTTGTCAGAGATTTGGGATGCATGGCTAGGCTTACAAAGGTCCTAGTGGTTGTTAGCCTGGTAGACACTTATGGACCTATGAACTTTTCTTGATATCATGCCAGTTACAGTAAACTCTCAGTTAACTGGAACTCAAGCAAGCAAGCAGAGCTCTCAAGAAACCAGAAAAAAAATCGAAGAAATACAGTACAATTTTCATTCGTTGCACTTTCTGCCCCCACCCCCCGCAGACACATACCTTAAGTTTTTAGAGTCTGAGTTTTAAAAAGGAAAGGAAGATAGGAATAAATTCCCTCTCTCCCCAACCTAAGAACAAGCCAAACCAAACAAATAGTATAGGGTACAGTATTAGTCAGGCCTATTTTAAATGGTAGCCTCAAGCAACCAGAAACTACAGATGTTAAGTTGTCTATCTCTCCTTCGTTCTTGCTGGTTGGGATCGGAGCCGATCCTCGGCACCGACTCAGCCATCTTCTATAGATCGAGAGCTGTTTACTGGCTCGAGGCTACCCCTTATCCCATGATGCCTAGCCCTAGCTACCCAGATCTCATTTGCCGCTTCAGCTGCGAGGTGTCATTTTTCTGGCTCAGGCTCGTATAAAGTTTCTTTATAGAACTTTTTTACTAGAAATAGTCTTTTTCCTAGGGGTTATTGTTAACTTTTAGTCTTATATTTGTTGTGTTAGCTAGTGTGTATTTGTAGCTTCCTTACCTCCCCTTTAGAACTCGTTTAATTTAGAGAGTTCTCCCCCTCTCCTTCCTTATCCTTTTCTTGTCAGGTTAGCCGTTTAAGTTAGAGGCTTTCCTTCTACCTTCTTTATAGGCTAGCCATTTGAGTTAGAGGCTTTCCTATCAAAAAAAAAAAAAAACTTTAGCTTTAGTCTGTAGTATACTGTGTTTTTCTATAGACTGTATTTTGATTTGTTAGCTATTGTTGTATTTTTTGTTACAGGATGTCAAAAGAATCCAAGGTGTCTGGGTTAAGAAGTGTGACTCATGCTGTCAGAAAATGTCTCTGACAGATGGGCACACTTCTTGCCTCTGTTGTTTAGGCGCTGTGCACCTGCAGGACTCTTGTTCTATATACCATGCATTTAGTCCAAGAGTTCTGCAGGAGCATAAGAATAAGCTTATTCTTAGGGGTCTTTTAAAGCCCCAGGATTCACCGGCCAAGACTCAGCCTGTGAAATCCCCTAAATCTACCAAATCGTCGGCTCCTAGTTCGGAGCCGTCTTTGGTTCAGACTCTACCTGCTACTTCAATTCCGGCTGGAACCGGTAAGACCGTCTCCCCATCAGCTCCATCAGAAACTTCGGAGCCTTCACGGAGCCACAAGAGGCGGAGGTCCCCTTCTCTGGAATCGATACATTCAGCTCCTTGGTCTCCCCTGCTTCAGAGCGAGCGCAGTCACAGATGATCTCACTCCTCTCGATCCTCTAGGCGCTCAGATCACGATGTGAAGAGAGTGGTCAGTAGGTTGCTAAAGTCGCATGCACTTGCCAAGATGTTGTCCAGCCCTTCTCAACAGGTGTCAGCTCCGTCCACTTCTATCGATGTTCCTCCTCCGACTCCATTGAGCTCGGAGCCGGAGTTCGTTGGGGTTCGAGTAGTGGAACTGTCAGCTCCGATAACTCTATCTCCTTCGGTTCCGATGTTGGCTCCGATTTCCTCGATGGTGCCGGGGCTCCCTCATCGGCTCTGAGGGGGTGAGTGGCATCAGACCCTTGTCCATCCCTGTTCTCCCTCTCGGGGCTTCGGCGCAGGTGAGCTCGGCTCCTACATCGGCCTCGGAGCCATCTCCCTCGGTGTGCGGAGAAGGATTCTGATTTCCTTGGAACCGGAGCCTTCTCTGCATCATGGCAGGGATGCCTTCGATGTCATGAGGAGTATGCTGGCCACTGAGTCAGCTCCACTGTCGGCCCCATCGGCTCTGTCCCCTGTAGTGCCTGTGCCAACCTCTGCTCCTCCCCCAGACCCCAAACATGGGGAACCGGCACTCCAGGGCATCCCATTGGATATTTCCTCTTCTTCCGAGGCCTCCCCTGATCATTCAGAGAAGCCCCCTCGTAAGAAGAAGTGCAAGAGGAAGCACATTGACTCCCCTGAGTCTGTCACTTCTGATACAGACTTAGATGATTCGGAAGGGTCCCTGAGATCCACCTCTGAAGATGTTTACTTTTCAGACATCCTAGAAATGCTTAAGCAGAGGGGGAACTGGAATCCCCTAGCCCCTACTGAGGATGAGTCTGTATTCCTCGATGCGTTCGGTTCCCGACCTTCCACCTGCTGAGTTTCTCCGCCTTTTGATCCACTTATGTCAGTGGTGGCTCGAAAGGCTTGGTCAGCCCCGGATACAGTGGAACCAACTTCGAGAAGACCTGGCAAGTTCATCACAGCACCCCATGATAAGCAGTTCCTTACCAAAGGTGTTCCTGTTTATGCCATGGTGGTAGCAGCAGCCACCAAAAAAGAGTTAGCGGAAACCTCTTCGTCTGTCCATTCTCCTAACAAGGAGTCTAGGACCATGGACAGATACAGGAAGCAAATGTTTGCTTCAGTGACCTTTTCTATGAGGTCACTGAACTACTTATGCCATTTTACCTGGCTTCAGAGGGATCTCCTTAAAGAGCTCGGAGATGCCCTTCAAGATCCATCAGCTGAGGGGGCTCAAGCTAAAGTGGCTTCCCAGCTGGCAACCCTTAATTCTGTAGTCAACTCCTCCATGAGACTCATTTCCTATGCACAAACGAACAAAACGACCGTTGAATCCACCAAAAAGAAATACAGACTCCTTGTGCAAGATGAAATAAATTACGGTGCAGCTCGAACAGGAAAACTTTATTACATGAAATAATAATCCATTTGGTTAAGCGCTTTCATCTGTTCTCATACATTCTTCCTCAGAACCTAATAATACAACTTAGCCTTAGTTAATATATCCAATTTGGCGCCAAAAATATTCAAAGCTAATTAAAAACCTTAAAGAGACATTCCTTCCATTCATGTATTACACGCAAAAAACTTCTAATACATTAATATAAATACTTCTGAATATATATCTAAATATATTATATATATAATTATGTATCAATTTATAAATACATTTTTAAAAATTTAAATAAAATACAGTATATTAAAATGCAATAAACTACAGTACAATGAATATTCATAAAAAATTGTTTGCACAGTATTAATATAAGAATATGTGCAAGGATATAAATATAAATATATATATATATATATATATATATATATATATATATATATAATATATATAACATTTGAATAAACATTAATTTATATAACATTTAATTTAACATTGAATATAATGAAAGTTGAACATAAGTATGCACACTATTACAGGACTATGTCAATATTATATATATAAGTATATATATATTTTTATATTTATATCCTTGCACATATTCTTATATTAATACTGTGCAAACATTTTTTTATGAATATTCATTGTACTGTAGTTTATTGCATTTTAATATACTGTATTTTATTTAAATTTTTAAAAATGTATTTATAAATTGATACATAATTGTATATATAATATATTTAGATATATATTCAGAAGTATTTATATTAATGTATTAGAAGTTTTTTTGCGTGTAATACATGAATGGAAGGAATGTCTCTTTAAGGTTTTTAATTAGCTTTGAATATTTTTGGCGCCAAATTGGATATATAAACTAAGGCTAAGTTGTATTATTAGGTTCTGAGGAAGTCTGTATGAGAACAGATGAAAGCGCTTAACCAAATAGATTATTATTTCATGTAATAAAGTTTTCCTGTTCGAGCTGCACCGTAATTTATTTCATCCTGCACAAGGAGTCTGTATTTCATTTCTTATGCAGCCGATGGTGCGAGTAGAGCCGCAGGTACGGGTGTGACCCTTAGGAGGCATGCATGGATGCGGTTGTGTAATTTTGCGGAACCCTTTCAAGCGTCATTCACCAACACTCCTTTGATGGTTCCTTTCTTTTTGGACCACAGGTAAAAGACACTTTGACTAGGTGTGAGCAAGAAGGCAAGACTCTCTCTGCCGTGGGAGTCTGTTTTTCCACTCCTTCTAGACCATACCCCAAGGGTCAGAAGAGTGGCAAAATGTGGTTCCAGAAATCTCAGGGAGCCTCGCCTGACACACTTAGTGATTTTTCCTCCAGGAGCAGAGGGGGAAACAACAACAACAGACGCCGCCCTCGTGGCAGAGGGGGTCCGCAGAACCAGGGCAACAGAGAATCCTTCTCTGAGAAGCCCTTTCAGTATCCCTGAAGGGTTGCCCGGCTGACCGCCTCTGGAGGCAGTCGGAGGAAGACTTTCACTGTACCCAAAAGCCTGGCAAAATTTAACGCAAGACAAATGGGTAGAGTCAATTATATCTGGAGGTTACAAAATTCCCTTCTCTCAACCCCCCCCCCCCTTACCATCAAGCAAATCCCTTCCAGATGTTCCAACCAATCTGAGGGACTAAGCAGTCATATAAGTTTCAAAACTGCTAGAAAAAAAGAGTGATCCAGGAAGTCCCGGCAGACAAACACGGATCCGGAAATTACTCAAGGTTCTTTTTGGTGCCAAAAAAGACAGGGGACTGGAGACCGATTCTAGATCTCAGCAGACTAAACAAGTCTGTTCAAAGAACAAAGTTTTGGATGGTCACACTACAGTCCATTCTACCCTTTCTGGGTCAGGACAATTGGATGTGCTCCATAGATCTTCAGGATGCATACTACCACATCAAAATGGACAGGCACCCCAGGAGATTCCTTCACTTCTGGCTGGGAGCCAGTCATTACCAGTTCAGAGCTCTGCCTTTTGGTCTCACCACAGCCCCCAGGGTGTTCACCACATGTATGGCAGTGGTCACGGCTCACCTAAGACGTCGAGGATTCCAGGTGTATCCATATCTAGATGACTGGCTCCTCACTGCTACTACCAGGCATTAACTTTTGCATGCCAGGGACTACACAATCACAATCTGCTCCCAGCTAGGCATTACAATAAACTTTGAAAAATCTGCCTTGTTACCCTGTCAATCTATCACCTATATAGGAGCAGATTTAGACATAAGGAACATGTCCGCAAGGCTACCGCCAGAAAGGGTGTCTACAATTTGCCAGCAAGTACAAATTCTAATGCAGAGCAAAAGGATCCAAGTCAGGTTCGTCCTTCAAACTCTGGGTTCCATGGCAGCAGCAATTCTTCTAATCCCACTGGCCCGCTTTCACATGAGGATCCTTCAGTGGCTTCTGTTCACACAGTGGTCTTTCCAACAGCTGCCCATGTCTCACATGATCATGATTACAGAAGCATGCAAAGGCACCTTTCCTGGTGGATGGTCTCCCCACTAGTGACTCAGGGCAGATCCTTCATTCATCCCCCTCTGGTTGCCACAGTGACCACAGACGCCTCCCTGATAGGGTGGGAGGGCATTATCAGGGCAGGACAGTCCAAGGCACTTGGCAGCCTCACGAGTACCATCTGCACATAAATGTCCTAGAAATGAGAGAGGTGCTCCTAGTGTTGCAAGCTCTTCAAGACTCTCTCCCTTCTGGGACCATTGCATTTCAAACGGACAACATGTCAGTGGTCTGGTACATCAACAAGCAGGGCGGAACCAAGTCCTACCCCCTATGTCGAGAAGCACTCAGACTCTGGCAGTGGGCGATTTCTTCCCAACGATTTCTGATTGCAACACACATCCCTGGGAGGTCCAACGTCATAGCAGACAGGCTCAGCAGAGCTATTCTCATGCCTCACGAGCAGTCTCTGAATCAGGTAGTTGCGGATCTGATCTTCCGCAAATGGGGACAGCCTTGCTGCGATCTTTTTGCCACCCCCTTCAACAGCAAGTGCAGCAACTACTTCTCCCTTCCACTTCCAGGTCACACACCCAGAGATGCTCTAGTCCACGATTGGCCTCAGGGACTTCTTTCTGCTTTCCCTCCGTTTCCCCTGCAGAAACTTATACAGAAAGCAATGTCGTTGGGTTGCAAAATGATCCTCATTGCGCCCTACTGGCCTCGACAGATATGGTTTCTGTTCCTGCACCATTACCTTCTCGATCAGCCCTGGACTGTGGATCCGATTCCAGACCTACTGATTCATCAGTCAGGTGGGCTGCATCAATCGCTCCAAACACTCCAGCTCACAGCTTGGTTGCTCCACTTCCAACCTTAGCCAGGCTTCCCAGCATTTCCCCAGCCGTGCATGAGATTATTGTCTCCTCTCACAAGTCCACAACTAGAAAAAGTTATGCTAGCAAATGGAAACGTTTTTCTTGTTGGGCAGAGGCTAGGAATGTAAATCCTTTTTCAGCCCCAGTCCACAAAATTTTGGTGTTCCTAGCACAACTTTTTTATTCTGGGTCCGCTTCTGCTATAGTCAGGGCTCAACTGGCGGCCATTTCTAACTTTCATGTTGGGTTGTCTAATTTAAACATTGTCTCATAAGCTCTGTAAAGCCTTTTTAAGAGGGACTACTCTCCTTAGACCTCCAGTGAGAGATCCCCCTCCTCCTTGGGACCTTAATTTGGTACTAACCTCTTTAATTATGCCCTCCTTTGAACCTGCAGCTTCCTGCTCCATTAAATTTCTGTCTTGGAAAACACTCTTTCTGGTAGCTATTACTTCAGCCAGACGCTTCTCTGAACTTCAGGCACTATGTGTTCTTCCTCCATACTTGGTTTTTCATAAGGACAGGGTTGCTGTGAGGACTAATCCCTCGTTCCTTCCGAAGGTTTGCTCAGGAAATAATTTAAACCAATCTATAGACCTTCCTGTGTTTTTCCCTAACCACACCAACAAGGCAGAATACAAATTACACCAATTGGATGTTTATAGACAATTGCGTTTTTACTTGCATAGGACTAAGGATATAAGGAAGTCGGACCAACTATTCCTTTCCTACGCTCTAGGCAAACAAGGTCTCCCAGTTTCCAAAGTGACCTTATCCAGGTGGTTGTCTCACATTATTACTTTCATTTATCAACTGAGAAACAAAGAGTTGCCTATCAAACCGAAAGGTCATTCTACTAGGGCTTTGCCCACCTCTGTAGCCTTCCAATCTAGGTTGCCCATGGATTCTATCTATGCAGCTGCTACGTGGGCAAATCCTCATACCTTTATTTCTCATTACAAGCTAGATATGGTCTCCAGGAGCAGAGCTGACTTTGGTTCCACTGTTCTGAAGAGTCTGTTCCAATGAGGCGCCCAGAATTGTAGGTGCTAGGGATGCTGTCCCAACCAGCAAGAACGAAGGCGAGATAGACAACTTCACATAAAGAAGTTATGTACCTACCATAATGTTCCATGTTAGTTGTCTTCATCTCGCTTTCTTTCTTGCGTCCCACCCTCCGTCCCCCTGTCCTATTGGATCGAGAGGAGTTTTGGTTTCACTGGCTGAGTGTTCTCTGGTTTGTTTCCTCTACTGACTTAGAGAGCATGACAAGTATGCTCAACCTGTTTGTTTGGACAGGTTGATTCTCTGGATATGTCTGGGGTTAGCTATTACAAACGAGATCTGGGTAGCTAGCGCTAGGCATCATGGGATAAGGGGTAGACTCGAGCCAGTAAACAGCTCTCGAGCTATAGAAGATGGCCGAGTCGGAGCCGAGGATCGGCTCCGATCTCAACCAGCAAGAAAGAAGGCGAGATGAAGACAACTAACATGGAACGTTATGGTAGTAGGTACATAACTTCTTTTTATCTGGAATCTACCAATCCCTATGGGTGTCAGTTAACCAAGATTTTACTGTATATCCTTGCATTTCGAAGTCCTTTATTTTCTTTGCCAGTGGCTCTAAATATAAAGCAAATAGGAAAGGGAAAAGAGGACACCCCTGCCTGATTCCTCTGTTGAAACGCAACATATCACAGAGGAACCCTCTCACTTTTATTTTTTGCCTCCAATACTTATTTTAACATTATTTAGCGGAGGAATGCAGGTGCTGCCATTGCCCTACTCATAAACTTGCCAAATAGTCCTGATGAGTAAAATTCTAAACTTGTGTACTTTTAATTCATTGAAACTAGCAAAACAACTTGCACTTTGCATGTCCAAGCAATACTAAGGTGAAAATAAAACTAAACATGTTTTTTCCAGAAAAACAGTCGTTTAAATAAGTAGTAAGCATTTTCAGTCTTACAGGGTATCAGCAAAACTTCATCAGACATTTAAAATAAAACACATTCCCTTAAATAGTAAACGGAATCTGTAATTTGACCCTGTAACTCTTTTCGGTTATCATGCTTTCTTTTTGATACTGCATTGACATTAATTTCAAAAATGTGATAAATTAATACTGTCATTGAACAATGGAAACTGAAGAGCATAAAATCTAAACTACCACTTAAACTCCTGCCTGTATAAAGCTGCTTTTAAATTCCGTCCTCTCAAATCTCCTCTCATTTTTCCTAAAATGAAAAATAAAATTATTTTAAAGTATTTTCCCTGCTTGCTATGTCTTCCCAAAGCATTTTTTTTCATATCACTACTCTTGATCGTTCTTACATGCTCAGATATTCTTTCAGTTTCCAACATGTTAGTCCAGTGTATAATGCATTGCATGATTGACAATGTGCATGATAAACAACTAAACCTCTTTTCTACACCAGTCTGTTTTATAGGATTCTACTTATAATTAATTGTCTTGATAGATACAGAGCATTTTTGCTAGATCACCTGTCCTGAAAAGAGGGTGTTGACCATCAAGGACTAGTAGTAGTCAGTGAAGAGTAAGACCAAAGACTGTTGTCCAGAGGCATGTGTGTATATGCAAATCGCACTGGGAGTTGAGTGGGACACTGGGAAGGCCATAACACAAAAATGCCCTGCACTACTATCAGGATGACACTGTACTGTGACACTCTGATCTCCTCTTCATACACTTTCCAGACTACTTATACTAAGTATTTCCCCACTTGCGAAGATACATCGGACAGCTTTGGGGAATGTTTGATAGCAGAACATCTACAATTGGCATTAGGCATATTTTAAAAGAATATGTGCACTTAGGCCATTCTCCGCCCCACGCTTCAAAGCCGACATTGAACTTAAAAAATAAAAAAAAAGTGTAGATTAACAGTTTTGTGGTGCTGCGTTGTACAGGTTGAGTCCTATAAAGATATTGGTCACCTCTTTCATAGTATGTTTTAAAAGGAAAGCAGATGTTTCCATTCTTGTCCAAAGTTCCAAAATGTGTAGACTCTGCGTCACATATAAATCATATATTTGGGGAAGAGTACCCTTGTGTCTTCTGAACTTCAATCATAATGATGCCTTGTGCTTTTCTATCGTCTGGTTTGGAAGATTTAGCTAATTATTTGCAAAAAAAAAAGTCATCGCATAGTAACCTCACTTTTCTTCTGTAATTTGTTTTAGGGTTAATGTTGAATCACTGCAGACATTTATTACATTGACCAAACTAAAAAACATACTGGCTATGCCCTTGCAACTCCCACTCTAATATCACCCACCCCATCCAAACACTACCTTTCTTTCCACTCCACTAACTACCTTGATTATAGCAAGCTCAGATGCTCATAAGACAGTACTTATTATACAGCATGAACAACTTCTTCTTGTAACATTTGTTAATGTCTGGTATGCACTTCACAGATAAAGATTCTAGTTGTCTACTGATGTACTATGTTCTTCATCTGTAAATATGTTGTAAGTAATTGCTATGTAAATTGTTAATCGCTATGTAATCCATTGTAACTACTGTCTGTTTGTTTTAACTGTGGAGCTTTTCTCCCCGGGCCTCCGCTGAAAATGGACCTACTTCCAGTCGGACACTCCCGGTCAACAAATATAAATAAATAAATATAAATAAATAAAGCAACATTGCTGAATGTTACACAGTACAGATTAATAGTGCAAAGATGGATTAAGTCTTCTACGCGCACACACATGGACTGTTAATTTCTCTCTATCAGATGTACACAAAGACTTGTGCCAATTCATAACTTTCATATGAGAGAGTATGACAGATTATGCTTTCTGCATGCTTTTCTCTTTGCATTTACTGTCCTACGTAAGTACAGTAATACTTTGTTGATTGCATATAAGGGATCATGTCACAATGGCCACCTTTATTCTTTCGTAGCTGTTTGGTGTGTACCTTTGTGCTAAAAGTCTGAAGTTAGCCTGCTTTCTATATGCACTTGTCCTAGACACTGCATTTCAGTTTCACACTCATTTTCTTGGATAGTCTTTCCTGTGAAAGAACCATGTAATTTCTGACTTTGCTTTTGCTGGATATGAGAGATGTAGTTCTAGACAGTGTCCAGTGTACTAGGAATAAGCTTGTTGACAAGTGTTCCTTAAACAAATTATGACGAAAGACATTACGTGTTACTGTAACAACAACAGACTTTTAAGAGTCATCCCTGTGTTCCACACACTCAGACTTTCATTTCTGTTGTATGTGGCTTTGGGATTCCTTCTGCTACTTCTTTTCCTAAAGTTGACTGAAGAATATATGAATGAGTCGTGGTTTCCTTTTTAATATTGAGAACCTGCAGCAGGATGGGTATTTCATTTCTGATTGATTGGTCAAAGAAATGTGTAGGAAATGGTTAATTAATCCTTGTAGAGTCTGGTTTATTAACCCTGTCATTGTCTGCTGCAAAAAACTTGCTCTCAGTTCTTTTATGGCACCTTTTATAAAAGCTTTATGGTTTAATTTCTACCCAAACCTTGCTTTTGGCCAGTACTGTTTTTATGTTCCGTTTGTCTTTTTTTTGCACTGGTTTCTGTATCTCTTCCTCAGCACATTGCACTATTAGAAGTGTTTGTGGTTCTTTAGTTGACCAAGATCTGATTTTGTTAATTGCTGCTGCCTTATAAGGGAAATATCTTAATGTATTATTTTTTTTTGATAATTCTCTCTTTGCTCCAGTGGACTCTGCCACTTTACTTTTTTCATTCTACAACCTAGTTTTCTGTATGTTTTGTAAGTTGTACTTCACAGATAAGATTTCATAAAAACTGAGAGAGAGAAAGCAGCACATGACATGTATTGTTAGATGACTGATTTTATTTTTTTTTTTTTACAAATTTTATAAAAAAAATAAATAAATATAACTTTGTACCAATAAGTTATTTTTGTTATAATTTAGGAAAAGCGAAAGACACCTACTGTTCCAAATGGTTCTGCTCCTGAGGCAGAGACAGAGAATGAAGAAGAGCATAATGCTGGACCCGAACTTCAGAGGACTGGAAGGTGGGCTTTCTCTTTGGGAGTATTGCCTTATATACTGTAATACTTTGTGGAGTAGGAGCCAAAGACCCTGTAGATAATAAGAGTAATTGCAGTCTAGAAATCATTAAGGTAGCAGCTGATCTGATGTTGTGATCGATTAACTGTTACGATTTCAATTCTTTAATGCCCTGCTTTGCTATTTTTTTTCTCTGTTCTATTTCCATATTTGGACTAAGTGACTGTGCCCAGACCCTGTGCTTCTCAGTCCTTTATCTACTGCTCATACTTTCAGATCTCAATCTTAACATTCATACTGCAAAAGTTACTGCATTTTAAAGTGTTTGTATGTTCACCGGATTATAAACCAAAACTTATTCTAACACTTCTTTTGTCTGGTGGAAAAGAATGCAGTGTCAAATACTGATGTAAATGTCAGTGTTTTGCTCTCACCTTGAAAGACTTGGGTATGTAAAGCTAGAAGTCTGCTTAGCACCTCACAAAAATTGTGACTTTCCAAGACCCCTAGTACAGTGATGGCACTAGGGTCCCCACATGCACTCTTTGGCTGATACCCGAATACTTAGAGAAGGCAGATGATACGGAAAGCAGACATTGGCTACACATTTCTTGGGGTAATTCCTTTTCTGAGGTGATCTCAGAGTCTTCATGTCAGCAGCTCCCCCTTAGGAGCACTTCAGGTAGTCATGTAGTGTGTGGCATGTCACAAAATGTCACAGGAGAAAAAGACTATGTTGTTATAATCAATAGTATAGTACATCAGAAATGGCTGTGTGTTGCAGATGCTGTCTTTTGATTTTAGTTTTATGGGTCTGAGAGTTCAAGTTCAAAACAAATCCTTGTATGTAAGCACACAGAATTAAACCAAAAACAAACAAGGATGATAGAGATAACGCTAACCCTCAAATGTACCTTATTTAAAGATAAGTTTTGAATGAATACTTAAAACCATCAAGCACTGGGATCATCCTAATCTACTGGGATCATCCTAATCTACTTTGGTAGTAGATTTCAGATACACAGCTTATGATGCACAAAGGAGTGTGCTCCTGATTTAATAAAAACACAACAAACGAGAGCATACTGCATAACTTCAGTCAGTAGCTGGCCAAAACTTGTTTTGTTTTTCATACCTCTGTAACCAGTTGTTGTTTCACTTATCTAGGATTTTTGGTGGCTTGGTTCTTGATGTCAAAAGGAAAGCACCTTATTACTTGAGTGACTTCAGGGACGCATTAAGCCTGCAGTGCCTGGCTTCCATTCTTTTCCTGTACTGTGCCTGTATGTCACCAGTTATCACATTTGGAGGACTCCTGGGAGAAGCAACAGAAGGCCAAATAGTAAGTACTAATTCTGGATAATAGTCTTGAAAATTCAGAATGTTTGGAGATGTAGTCCTGTTCCTTTAATCTTGCCTACAGATTTGATTGTCATGATCAAGACTAAGTGAATCTCCTTAAGAACTTCATTTAACTCATTTTATTTTACTGTAGATTTTGTGGATTTTTTTTTTGCTATGAAAATAATAACCAGGCTTGAAAACTATATGTGGTAAATGTTACTTCAGACATCTGAACAGTACATAATTTCATAGACCTTTGCTTGTGGGATTTCACAATATTTAGCATCGGATTTTAGGTATATTTTTCTTGCACTGTGATTTGTTCCTTTTAGTCTTAATAATGTAAATATATTGTACCAAAATGTTTATGTAGCTTGGAATTAAAAAATAGTTTCATTTTGAGCCACTGATTTTTTTTTCCATGGAAAGTGCTTGTCTGAAATACTGCAAGTTATCTACATCTAACCTTCACCTGTTGGTTGTCTGTCATGATCAGTAGGAAACAGTGATTCTGGTATCTGTTGTGCTAAAGGAATGTGTTTGCATTTGTGGAATGACATGCCTTTTCTTGATCTATGGGCCTATAGAACGACACTTACTCAGAACAGTGCAACGCAATATCTTCAAGCACATGTTAATGTAATTATATGGAGGGTAGTAGTGTGAGTAGGGACCAGGTTGAGGAGACCCTGGAGAGGTGGAGATATGCTGTAGAGTGGAAAGGAATGACGGTCAGCAGGACTAAGACAGAGTATATGTGTGTGAATAAGAGGGAGGACAGAGGAATGGTGAGGATGTAGGGAGTAGAGTTGGAAAAGGTGGACAAGTTTAAATACTTGAGATCAACAGTTCAGAGTAATGGTGAGTGTGGAATAGAGGCAAAGAAGAGAGTATAGGCAGGGTAGGGAAGAGTGTCAGGAGTGATTTGTGACAGACGAGTACCAGTAAGAGTGAAAGGGAAGGTCTACAAGAGGGTAGGTGAGACCAGCTATGTTATATGGGTTGGAGATGGTGGCACTGGCAAAAAGGCAGGAGTCAGAGCTGGATGTGGCAGAGTTAAAGATGTTAAGATTTGCACTGGGTGTGACGAAGATGGATAGGATTAGGAATCTGTATATTAAAGTGCCAGCTCAGGTTGGACGGTTTGGAGACAAAGCCAGAGAGGCGAGATTGCATTGGTTTGGACGTGCTGAGGAGGGATGCTGGGTATATTGGGAAAAGGATGCTAAGGGTGGAGCTGCCAGGTAAGGGGAAAAGAGGAAGGCCTAAGATAAGGTTTATGGATGTGGTGAGAGAAGACATGCAGGTGGTTAGTGTGACATAGCAAGATGCAGAGGACAGGAAGAATTGGAAACAGATGATCCACTGTGGCGACCGCTAACTGGAACAGCTGAAAGAAAAAAAAGAGTAGACAGTAAGGAGGTTATCTGATCTTCTGCTAGCCCTTTTTCAGCTTTTAAACCCAGTAACATGGGCTGCCTCTTTCTATTTCCAGAGCCACATCACCTTATCATGGTGATTAATAGTGTCACTACTACTGTAGATAGTTTTCTGTAACTTTGTAAAGTATTAATTTTTAGGAAAGTGTGTGCACACATTAATTTTAGTTACAGTGTGTATGCATATGTTATTAAAGATGAGGCAGTGCATCTGAATTCGGAATTCCTAATGTTTACTGACTGTGGCCATCCTAGCTTCCTGACTTTGTAACATTGACATTTCACTTTCCTGATTGCTACTGTAATTAATAAACATTTCATGTTGGAGATACACAGGATTCAAAAACAGACTAAGTAAACTACAGTTCCAGCTTGACCATGTAATAGTACAAAAATGCAAACTAAATCTCCCCACACAGTCAGGCCAGTAAAGGAACAGAGCAACAGAAAACTAGTTAACATCTAAAAATTATGCAAAGCAAGGCCGCACATGTTGATAGATCCAAAGAATATAAGTAGCAATTGCAGTAAAATGGAAGATAAGTGTTGTACCAGAATAAAGAATAAGAAGTCCACTGTAATAATGGTGAATGAAGAACTAGAAACAGGAAGCTTGACAGTGAAATAACCAGAGTCAGTTAAAGCCATAGTATGGTCCATAGGCAGCTGTCAAACACCATCTTCAAGATAAATTGAAAGTCTGCTCTGTTTGCCTCCAGAACAAAAGTGATATTAGTTATGATTGCCTGGGCACAGTTATGTTCTGTTGTGTGTGTTAATAGTTTACCTGTAACACAAATATAAAGAAGAGCAAAAGATTGTATCTCAACTATGTAATCATTTCTCTTGCAATGAACAAATTGCTTAGAATTGGGCAAGGTTAATGAGGTACAGTTTAAAAACGTTTTATTCAGTAATTAAATGCCACATGATGTCTTTTTGTTGACCAAAGTTGTACTCTGTTAGAATGCACTAGTCACTCCTTGACATCTGAACAGTCATAATACTTTAAATTTTATTTTTTTTAAATTGTATACACATTTTATTTTTTTTAAACATCTGTATTAAATCACAATATGCACTGACGTAGGTACACATACATTAATAGAAAACTATACTGGCAGTATACATATATTTTCTTTTTAACAATTGTCATTCACTCCAGTATTACGTAAATTGCTCAATTTCTACCTTCACTTAAGCCTCACTCCTCCTGCAGAACATTAGTGTGCCCCTATTCTTCCTGCAGTGTCATTTAAATATATTTAATTTATTCCTTCCCTTTTCTAAAGATCCCGCCTCCAGTTCTCATGGTTGGTTAAGATTTTGATTTCCATTTTCTAGCAGTTGCTTTATTGGCAACCAATAGCATTGTTTGATAAGACCTTACTATGTACAGACAATTCAGATCTTGTATCCCAGCTCAAAAGAATAATATTCCTAGTTACACCCATCTGCCCCCACCAACATTTCTGATAAAGTACTCCAGAGGAAATTTTTAAAGTCTGCCAGCTGTTAAACTCTCAAAAAACATGTTCCTGATTGCCTCTATCTTTTCCATCATACCTCCACCATTTGCCGTCTACCTTTGGAAAATTTTCTGAAGTCTACTTGGGGGTTTAAAAATGCCTATGCAAACACTTTCAAGCAAAAATCCTAAACTTTCTAGACTTAGTTGCATACTTGTGAGTCATAGCGATGTTCTGTCATTGAACCTTTCTAAATTGTTTTTCCAGTCTTCCCAATCTTTTCTGACCTTCTCTAGTCGATTCTTTTAGCTGTTCAATATTTTACATGCTGTACTAAGTATCCCCTTTTTAAACAGCAGCTTCTGATGTAGATTAAACTAAAAACTCTTTTATTGGATCTGTTCTTACACTTAGCACTCTCTTGACACTTTCCCTTCGTCTGAACTCTGATATCAGTCTGTAGTAGGGAAGGCAGCCTCTAACTTAGAGTCCAGATTCCAGCTTGGCCTAATCCCACTATGTCGCCTTTCTGTTCCTAGTTATTTGTTCCCAGTGTTAAGGTTCCTTTGCCAGTTTTCTCTTATAAATTCCAGCCTCTTGTTACCTATTTTCTATACCCGTACATTCAGTCATTCCTATTGGCAAAGTCTCCAATTCCATTCCTATGTTGACTTAGTTGTTGGAATACTTTCTGCTACTTTATGAATATAATATTCTTGGTGGTGGTGGTTCTCCTTAAAGGCCTGTATCCAAAATCCTACTATGCCCTTATTTCTCAACCCCCCCCCCCCATTTCATCCTCATTCCTTTCTACTTTGATTTATACATACTCTCCCATTTTGTGCTTAAGTAACTTGCTCATTGTGAACAAATCTTATAGCCAGGGTACCTTCCATTGCTTTTCCGTATGTCTGTACAGGTATGTTTTTTAAAACTGTACTGCTAATAATTATGCTAGAATTTGTCACGGCATGGTTAGTACTGTTGATAGCAGTTTTACTATTGTAACTGTACAGTGGTAAGGTTTGTTTCTGTATAACAATTCCTTAACATATACTCTAGTGTCTTCACAGCTAAAAATAAAACACGTTTGATTATTTTCACACTATGGGTTCATTGTGTAATTACAGTAGCACTATCCACAGTGTGCTTTATGACAAGATATCATCAACACTTGGGTATATAAACTAAACTTTACCCCATGCCTTACTGTCCTCTTCATGTGAGTATATCCTGTGATAAAACACATCTTATTGTGTAGGCTTCTTTAACTGTACAGTGGCTGGGCAGATTCACTGCACTACTATTGCTGTGGTATTCGTTTAGCTTTTTCATCAATCATGGGAAAAAAATCACTTATTTTCTAGTACCAGCTTCAAAATCCAGTGTTCATGTTAACTAGAATTAAGCCAGTGTGTAATATAAAGAGACGCTGCCAAAGGTTTAACTTGTATAATTTCATCTCATTGCTGCTACGAGGTCTAAACACTCTCACCTCAAGCTCTAAATGGCCACAGCAGTTATTACACAGTAACATGTTCTGTCACTCTGTACTATGCATGCTTTCACTCCCTGATTTTCTTTTATTTATTGATTGATTTTAGATTTGTTACATGGGAAGGTGGGCTGATCTGTTGATCTTTTTCAGCCATAACACCAGACCTAAAAATCAGTAGAAGTAGAGAAGGCAGGATGGCACTATTTGATAGCAGGTAGCTGTCCAAATGCACCAAGGTAACAATGATAATCCAAGAAATTCAGTATTTACTAGACTATGTATTCATTAGTTGCAATGTATACAGTGTAATTAAAGTTTGATTGTAGAAAGACTAAGACAGAGATTTTTTTTGGTTAGGTGTTATGACGGTTGCTGCTAGGAAGGTTTATCAAAACAGTGATTTATTTATTTATTGAATTTACATTTGTCAACTTGACTAGATGTGCTGGTGTAATACCAGGCCTGCAATGGCTGATAATCTCATCTCTGTCAAGAGTTGAGGACCATAACATGGCAAGTGCAGCATATATCCAAGTTGTAGACTGTTGCAATAATGTAAGGATAGTTTGAAGGAAGAAGTTGTTGGAGTGGTTCTTATGTCTGAAGAATAAATAGCATTCAGTGCAGCAAGAACGTGTTTATGGAAAGCCTTTTCAATGTAGTTTAAGTTCTGAAGGGATATGTAACTTGGGTGGTAGACAGTCCTGCTAGGGTAATAGCTTGCACTCTCATACAGAGGGTGAGAATGTAGAGGACCGCAGTTTAAGAAAACAAGCTTGTATGTAGTAGTGGCCAGTAAGAGAAAAGTTCTAAGATTAGCCTTAAGGGTACTGGTCCAAAGTAATAAATTAGTGTTGTGTTCTGCTATGAAACTGGTTAATGAAGCAGCAAATTCTCTTTACTGCTTTTGTAGGAGTTGCAGTCTTTTGAGTTATATGGGACAAAACGAGGATGCCATTCCTTGAATTTTGGTATGAAGATATGTTTTGGCTTTACAGTACTGGTAATCAGGGGTTAAGAAGGCATGTTGTTTTAGTCTACGAAAGTTTCAGATGCTTGAGTAATTTGACCATAAATTCATTATGATCATTAAATAATACTAGATTAAGTAAATTGTCATATATCCCTAAAGTGTTAAATGTTTTTAGCGGAACAGTAATTGATAATGGTGGTCAGTTACTGAGATGTTGGTCTATTTTCAAATAACATTAATTTGTTTTTTGATGAGCTATTAGATTATAGTGGTAAATATTAAAATATTCCTGTAAAACATTCTGCAAGACTGTGTCATTGGCAAATGGAAGTAAGAGGAGGTTATTGGCATAAATGTAACATGTTGATCTTGCTAATATCTTGGGGAAGGTAGAAAATGGAAGTGCATTGCCACATTCGGAGTCTTGAGGACCTCAGATGATAAGTGTGATATAGGGGATAGAACATTGTTTACTTTACTTGTAAACATCTGTGTACCCGATAGTTGAATAGCTAGGGTAAGTGGTCTCTACCAGCAGGTAGAGAAGAAAGCTGTTCTATAAGGAGAGAGTGCTGTAATGAATCTAAAGGCTTTTCAGAGAACATAGAAGATGGCACCAGGTAGTTAATCATTCTCAAAATTATAAAAGGTGATTTTAGTAGCTTGAAATACAGCAACATAATTACATTTAGGGTGGGATCCGTCTTGTCTGAAGGAGATGATCTCTATCTTGAATGAACTGAACCATCTGAGATATGCTCAAGAGTCTTTGCTATTGATGGAAAAATGACAGTAGAGCAAAAGTATTCCGGGTGGGTGAGGTCGCTAAATTGAGGCAGTGGAATTGCTCTTGCACTTTTCCATTCAGTAAATATGATGCTTGTGGGAGGAGAGATGTTGAATGTAGAAGAAACTGGCAAAGAAAGGAATACATTTCCTTAGTAAAGTCAGCTGGAAAGGATTAAATGAAGTTTTAGTAGTTGTATTTTGTAATTTTTTGTGAGAAGCTCATACTGCAGTGGAAGCAAAGGTACTAAATTCAAAATTAAGGTAAAGTAGCTGGGAGCTGAGATCTTCTTGAGTCAGTATTGCAAATTGAGTGGGGGAGGGTGGTGGCAGTGTGAGGACTAGGGCTTTTAAAGAAATGTTTAAATTCTTCTGCAGAGTCCTTAGGTGGAGCAGAAGTATTGTTTAAGCTGCTGATTGATATATAAGAGCTGTCTGGTGAGTGGCAAGAAGGTTTTTGACTTTGGCCCAGTAAAATATTGGATTACTTAATAAGCATTGTTGCTGCATTATGCAGTAGTTGCATTTAGTCTGCTCTTATTCCCTGTCCCACTGTTAATAAGCACATGCACACACACACACACACACACACACACACACACACACACACACACACACACGCATGTAGTGATTCTTTTTAACACCTGTTGTTTTTTAGATGCATTGTGTTTTGTTTGTGCACATCAGGTCAAATGTTTTCAATGAAAGATGGAATTATCTTGCTTTCAACTTTTGTCCCATCTTTCTGCTTTTACTGTGGACACGCACATTATATATTATGGGTTGTGGGTTGTGATTGATCAAGATATGAAAAAGTTACATGACTGCTTTTTCTGAAGTATTTCATTCCCCTTTATAACCTTGAGTGTCTGCCTTTGTATTTCAGTCCCTTTTCACAGTGAGTCATGCACTTTGTGTGTGATGTGTTTCTGTCGTTTTCTTGCTCCTATGTAGACCTCTGCTTTTGCCTTCAGATGCATCTTTTGTATTATTGAAATGTATGACTCTGCTCATAGGTTGGTACTAGGCTATCTGCTCTAGGGCCTATACAAGCCTAACCATAACAATTCCCTGGCTATTTCTTCCCACAGTATTTACTTCCCTGGAACCCTATCTAGAAGAGGGACTGATGTGATCCCCAGGATGAATTTCCTATCTCCTATCCAATCATCAAGGTTCCTTTTGAAGAGGGCCAAAGAGGCGCTCTGCTTGACATGTATGGGCAGTCTATTCCAGAGTCTGGGGAGTCTTATGGTCAGGAACTTTCCCTCCAGCATGTTTTGTTTATTGTGATGATGAGGTTTGGATCCCTGGAACATGTGTCTCTGAGGGATTGGGATTTCTTTAAGTGTAGCATGTCCAACAGCTCTGGGTTTGACATGGCCTTGTATGTTAAGCAGAGATCTCCTCTGAGTAGACGATATGCGACAGAGTATAGGTGGAGTTTTTTTAGATGGTCAGCATAGGGCATCTGCTTTAGGCCTGTGATTCTTTTAATGAGGTATTTCTGCGGCCTTGCCAGTTGTTGCAGATGTCTTGAGAGTTACATACCAAATGGGGCATTGTATTCTATAATGGGTCTAATGAAGGATGAGTACAGTGGGACAATGACCTCATTTTTTCTGGATGAAAAGCCCTTAGTGATGAGGTGTGCCACATAGAAGGATTTCCTGACTGCTGTGGCGATGTGGTTATCGAAGGTGAGACCACTGTCCACCTGTGTCCCTAAGTTTATCACACTTTCAGTGTTTAGTTTACTGCCACCTATGTAGTAATTCACAGGTACATGTTTTTTCCCAAAGGGGATAACTATACATTTCTTGGCATTGAGCTTGAGCCCATGGCTCATCTGTTTCTGTAAGGCCCTTTTGTGGAATATCCACATCATTTGCGGATTCAATAATGGCTCCCAGTTTGCAGTCATCTGTGAACTTTGTTAGCCAGAGTCCCTTAGTGCAGGGATTCTATGGAAATCTTCTGAGTAGGCACTTTTTTCTGTTGTTGCTATGTGCATGGCACATGAGAACAGCAGGCAGGAAATAATCAAAAGCTTAGCATTTGTATCTAGTCTGGTGTTCTGTGTAATAATTGTTGTATTTTACAAGTACATGTGTTTTTGTAGACTGTGTAACAAAACTCATGCTTACTTACAGGTGACGTCAGAATTACTTATTTAAATGAGACTTAACTAAATTGTATTGTAGAACAGAGCTACTTAACAGGCTGCAGCTTGTACTATGACGCTTCATTTTGTACCACTGTAGAAAACCAAACAGCAAGTTGTGCTACTGTCTCAGACAACTTTGAAGATGTGTCATGAGAGTTCCAAAGACATAATCTACAGACATTCAGAAAAATGATATTCAGTTTCACGTTGGTCTAAAAATTTAATGTATTCGACCCCTGTCTGTTAAATTTTTGATCTGATGCTACCTACCTTCCAAGCAAATGCTATTGGTCACTTGTGTGCATTGATTAGATAGGTTTTGTGTTTCCATCTAATGGCAAATTATATAAATGAACTAAAGCAGAAGTAGTTACTGATAACAATCGGTAGACATAAGGGAATAGGCAAATGATGGTAAATTTCTTAAAAAAAAACATATTTAAGCATGCCGAATGTATTTCTTACATGTACTAAATAATTCATTTTTATGTGTTTGTGTGGGGGAGGGGGTAGAGGGTGGGGTGCAAAATGTCAAATTCACTAATGTCGACAATTAAAGGTAAAAAAAATTGAGATGTCACTGTGCACATACTGAGGAATGACCTTGGAGTATGCAAACCATTAAGTAAAAAAGTTAAAAACAATCCTTTTTGCAGGGGGATAGCAGCCCTGTATACCCCTGCTAATTTTATATTCTAAATCTGAGATACACAATGCCAGGAAATCAGTCAAGAAAAAAGGTGAATTCCAGTGTTGGTAGAGCCACAAAAGTAGGAGCAGCAAAAACCACAAAGTTGTCAGCCACTAAAACAGTCGTAGGAAGCGTTTAATAGAAAAACGATAAAAGCATCCACAGTTAACTGGTTTTGTCTTTTTGTTTACCAAGACATAATCAAAACTCTGAATGCAACTCAAACTAACTCCATTTAAATAGATACAAGGACAGACACACCTCTAAAATAAACCAATCATCACCAATTGGTGATGTATCAATGAAGAAAAAATATTTTTTTTTTAAAAAGAACACAAGCTTGGTTGAGTTATGTACTGTAAGAGTCGATGCACACAAAGCAAAACTTGCACTTTAACATAATGTACTTGCTGTTCTTTTAAGCTCACTACTGATTAAACTATTTTCATTTAAATCAGGAAAGCTTGTAGTGTCCAGCCTTAAATTTCCTGGTGAAGCAGCTTGTTCTGCCAATCACGTACAAAAGAAGAGATGTTTATTTGTTCCATACCCAAGAAAGAAAACTTGTGAGCCCAATACAAACCATGGCATGCCTGGCTAAGGCACTTTTATCATCTTTACATTGAATACTGTAAAGATACTAGTAAATGCACTTGTTTAAATTGTTTTTAGTTTTACCTACATAAAAAAGTGGGGCACGATGCACATGTAATCATGTAAATAACTCTCTGGGAAGAGCAATTATACTTCCCACTGTGACCAGACATATCAAGTTTTCCTAGTAAAGAACCATTGCAGAATGTATTAATATAGGGGGCATTGATGGCAATGCCCACATTTCTTAGTAGGTGTTAGTCCAGCAAGGTGGTCAATATGGTTCTCCAAAAGAGATTTTATGTTCCATTTATTTTTTGTATGCAAAAGATGGTAAAGTGGATAAAATGTTTTTGGTGCTTTCATCACTTTGCAACAAGAAGAAAGAAGTTCTTACGTTAAATCTCCTCAATATCCTTGGCATCCAGCATGTGTAGTACAGTACCTTGTTGCTATATCCTCAGCCTCAAAATGATTGCCCTTTCTCACTGCTTGGCTTAACCCACTCCTGATACTTGTGTTTCCTCTGAGCCCATATTTCATCTCTTATGGGGTCCAGGGGGGGTAGTCACAGTCCAAAAACATGGATCACAACTTCTCAAATTGCTCCAGGCACTCAATATCTTCTGACATCAAACATGAAGCCCTTATGTATTGGCTCTTAACCACACCCTTCTGATGGAGGAGGTGGCTTCTGGTAAAGAACAGAAATGTGTTGCAATAAGTTATCTTCCAGTAGATACTAGACAAAACTCTTCGTTGGCACCTTTTCTGATATTGACATCAAGGTAGTTAATTCTGTCAAGCTTGCATAAATAAACTTAAGAAAGGAAGTACTAGCTTGAAGTAGGGAATAAAATCATCCAGCTCAGCCGTGTTGCCTTGCCAAATAATCAGTAAGTCATCAAGATGTGATGCCTGTGCACTGGCTCAGCAATCAAGGAGCTTCAGTCCTCACCACTAACACCAGTGAGGGGCGTCCGTATAGGGAAAGGATAATAAATACACACACACAGTAAAGTACAATTTCCCTTAAGAGCACACAGAGATCACAGTCAGTCTGGGGCTGGTTTCTCCCTTTCTCTCCAGGTCCCTAATAAGACTCCCCACTGGCACAGCTTTAGGGTCCAAATCTCAGGCTAGTGGGCAAGCTAAAACCTCCAGCAACCCTCTCTGTCCAACCAGTGCTTCGTGTCCCAGCCCAAGTAGCTGACACACACACACACACACACACACACACACACACACACACACACACACACACACACACACATACACACTTTGAGATAAGAGTTATATACAACCACACACACACTCCTGGGGAAGGCTGGCACAGGTTTTCCAGCTGTGCCCCTTTTACCCAGACTGTATGGTAGTACCACCTGTCACCATCCACTAATATTTATCAGTTACTAAAAGGCCCTTATAAAAGGGTGTCCAATTATACTGTGCAATATTGTTATCCAAATGGCAAGTGTGACTGAACAGCAAGGCTACTGGAGTGGCTTTGTACAATATCACTAAATACATGCAATGTACTATTAGAGCTTAAATTTTCTCTACGCAAAACAGCCACAGTTGAAAGGTTTAAAAATATTTAATAAGTAATAAAAACACAATACAGTACTTCGTAGTACACAGTGCTAGTCAAGAGTTCAGAAATCACAGAGAAATACTTAAAATAATACAGTAGAAAAGTTCTGACAATACAGAAAAAAGTTTAATCTAATCTTCCTATTTCCTAGCTATTTCTAAGAGAAAACATAGTTCTAAAACAAACTTACATGTAGAATACAGGCAGAGTGCTGGTGAGTTGGATGTTCTCAAGACAAATGTTAAATGCCCTCATTCTTTCTGTCCTTAAATTGATAACACAGTACCACTGATTCAGTTCAGATTACATAATTTCTTTCTGGTTCCCAGGCTAACAGAAACTCAGAGGTTAATAGCCCTTTTGATCTTGCAGCTGGTCAGAAGCCAGAGCAATAAAATAAATTATACATGTAAATTCTAGCCATTAACTCTGGCCTCAAAACAACAGGCAGAATGCCTCCCTCTAGACATCTCGGCTCCGAGTTTTAGATCCAAGAATTTCACAATGCTTGACTTATTAGCTTTCTTACAGCGAAGTGCATGGTTACATTTTTTAGTTCAACCTCCAGTACAGTCTTTTCACATTTAAGAGAACAAGCCTGTGGCTTACATTAATATTTACAAATGGCAGCATTATCTACAAAATTATATCTAGCTAGGCTGGCAGCCTTCACCTATCTTCACACAAGGTACCTGAAATAACCAACACATTTACTGAAAGGAGGAAGTTTAAAAAGTATTTTCAATTCCCACCTCAAATGGACAGAGTTAACAGTGCCAGAGAAAGGGCATATTCCCCTAAAACAAGTAATGTAGTGATCTCACACATCTGTTGGCTCTCTGTTTAGTAGAGCAGATTGTGTCAACCAAGCAGATGTCGACTTTAAAGACAGTTAACTAAATGATTGTCTCCCATAGATAGATATAGATAAAGCTACAGATATAAATATAGATATAGTCTTATGTAGACTAATAGAGACAGAAATTTAGAACATTGCTAATGGTAGTATAATTTAAGACAAATCATCTTGACATCAGTTAAAAAGCTAAAGTAAAATATCTGTTAAGGAAGAATGTAAAGATAAATTTTATAGTGCAAACACGACTCATTCTTTCCCCTGGAAATCATTTTCACCTATTGCCCAAGTTTAAGGCAAACATATGTCTCAGACAGTCACAGATATATGACTAAGGAAGAATGTGGGAGATGGGTTCCTATTGCATGCTTAAAGATCATGAGCACTGTTTTTTACTTACCGAGAGAATGTTCAAAATACTTGCTGCCCTCACAGAGATGTGATTCCTCTTTTGGAATTCAAAAGTGCCATGAAAAAGAAGTATTTTATTATTTATTTGAAGTTAAAAATGAACGATTCCATGTGAGTTTGTGGAATGCATTGTAGACCCACCTCAATATGCTTAGCATAGTGATGACATGAGGGTGGGATCTTGGCCATTTACAACCTGTTGTATTTTTTGGGAAATTAAACATAAAAAAAAGATATAAATTGGCCATTCAAAAATGCCTTAAAATAGAACAGGGCTAGAAATGCTATCATAAAAGCAAGTTAAGTCATGGAGAAAAAAACAAGAAATAAGTTCAAATGATGGATGATGGGCTGATTCAGAAGGTTTCCAGGAGGTATTAGCCTGCTATACATCGCTTGGTAACCACTGCCAATTCAGAAATAGCCCTACCACAGTGTTGTACCAAATTGTGGTGCTTTACCAAAGTGAACTGTCTCTCTGGCCTACCACAAATGCAAATGAAACACTCCCAGAGAGCAGCCTATGCTAATTAGCCATGTATCCTTCACCCCCAGGAAATGCTTGTAGAAGGGAATCATTCGGCTGTGTAAATGACCATCAAAAGCCATTTTAGTGAACATGGTCAAAACTTCAAATTCCTCCATCATTTCCATTGGTTGAAACTGCATTAGAAGTAAGTACTGGGGAGTTTATTTGACAAGCGGTAATGGGGAATCTGTGGTGTGTGTGTGTGTGTGTGTGTGTGTGTGTGTGTGTGTGTGTGTGTGTGTGTGTGTGTGTGTTTGTATGTAGAGTGATGAGTGGGCAAAGCTGTGTGTGTGCATGTGTGTGTCTGTATGTCTGCCTGGGTGGTCATGGTAGGGGATTTACTTAGGGGATAAGGAGAGGGGAAGTAAGTGTGTGTGTGTGTGTGTGTGTGTGTACATATATATATATATATATATATATATATATATATATGTATGCATGTATATGGTTGCATGAATGTGTGAATATGTGCGGGGAGATGTGACATCTCCACACTTCCCACTTCAGTGGATGCAGTATCTTTGTCACTGTAGTACTGGTTTCCGAGGTTGAAATGTTGCTAATTCCTGGGAAATTGGTAGAGTTGCTTAGTCCGGCCCATTTTAGGCCTGTAGCTAGTGCCAACGCTAGAATATCACTGTGCCACAGTGAATATGCATGTCTAGAAGACTAAGACAAAGCAAACAGAATCATTTTCTTTTGTACATGTGTCAGCAGCATGCAGAATAAATAGTGCTTTATGCTCTGGGGCGACGGTGCATTCCATATTTAGTTGTCACCTCAAAATATTTCCAGATTTCTAGGATGTAAAATGTTTGTATTTTAAAATGGGTGCATGAGTTAACTATTCTTTGTCAGATGGACTGAAACAACTGTTCCTTATATGGTCTGCACGGGAACTGCTTTATATATTGGCAACACGATTTTAAGCAAAATAAAGAATGGTTTTCATTTCCTTTACTTTATACATTTATGTAAACGTGCCTGATCCCATAACTGATGTCTTTTCATTTAACAGAGTGCAATAGAATCCCTCTTTGGCGCTTCTATGACGGGTGTTGTCTATTCTCTGTTTGGTGGACAGCCTCTCACAATACTTGGCAGCACAGGGCCAGTTCTAGTGTTTGAAAAAATCTTATTTAAGTTTTGCAGGTAAGTTTACTTTATCATTGTAGATTCTTTTTTTTTTTGTGCTGGAGATCAGAACTGTAAATGTTGTTAAGACTGTACTTTTACTGATGTATAACTTCAGGTGTGGTTAGAAGAGATTTTTACCATACTTCATTATTGCAATAATAACTTCTTAAGGATTTTCTATACTGGAAGCCTTAAGCCAGCCCAAATACCAGAGATTTTCCTCTCTCCCCCAAGCTTGGCATAAAACCTCCCCTCTGATGTCAGGATGTTGGGGTATAATGGTCACTGGCAGGCACCATTACCACAGGACCAAAACCCCTCTCTCTGAGCCCCAGGGCAGAAGCATAACCCATACTGTCCCTAGCAGGCATAGGGTGATATGAACATGTTGGGACCATCAGAATGGGGGAGGAGACCCAAAAGGAAGCCCATACCAATCCGTAACCTAAGAGAGGGAAAGAATATTGAAACAGTGAAGACACTTGAGCATCTACATTTAGGGCAAGTCAATCTTATAGGAAAGAGGTAGCTGGATAGCAAGTATCAAAGAGAATACTGGAGCCCCTGCATGAGCAAACCTTTTTCTGGTTCTAGAAGAAGAGGACAAATTTTAATGGACTAAGAAGGGGTCACTGGACGGAAAGGTATCTGATTTCCCCAAGTGCAGTTATTTTTCCTTTCAAATAGGAAACTACCACATAGTGAATTTTAAACGCACAACCAACCAGTACAGAACAAATGATTGATCTGGTGTGGTATAAACATGTCAGTGATAAAGAAAAACACTGCCTCTTGTCTGGGGATTAAACCCAGAGGACCCTCCTGCATTCCGTCTAGATGTCCGTATCAGTATCACTGGACTAGCAGGGAGTCACTGGACAGTTAGATACCTAGTCTGTCTTTCTCACTGAATGTTTATCTGTGTACAAAAGGAAAGCATTATTGATACTGCTTCTGTTACTGTACTCTGGTTTTGCCTAATATTATTGTACTCTGATTTTGTTTTGCAGAGATTACCGGCTATCTTATCTCTCTCTACGAACAAGCATTGGACTGTGGACTGCATTCTTTTGCTTACTACTAGTGGCCACAGATGCAAGCAGCCTGGTGTGTTACATAACTCGTTTCACAGAGGAGGCTTTTGCTGCTCTCATTTGCCTTATATTTATTTATGAAGCATTAGAAAAACTCTTTCAACTAGGAGAATTATACCCTTTCAATAGAAATAATAATTTAAATGGACTCACTCACTACTGGTAAGTGGAAATTTTCTCTAGGATATTTTGCAACAAACCTAAACAAGGATTCACACTTATGTGGAAGAGTAAAGGAATACATTCTGTTTTAAGTTAACAGCTTTCTCTGCAATATAAAAGCACCAATGATATGTGCTTTCGTGATGATGTGAAATATATATATTACGGCTTTGCCCACAAGATACTTTAGGTGTATGTTGCAGATGCTTGAGTATGTGGAATCATTAAATCATATTTGTGTGAAAAAGTTCTAAGGTGTTGCTGTAAAGATGTACTTAAACACACACCGTTTTAATTGATTTTACTGTTTTTTTTTTTTTTTTTTTTTAAGAATGCCTTTGCCATGCTTAGTGTTTTTGTATTTGTGCGTACACTACTTACAAGTGTGTGTGTGTGTGTGTGTGTGTGTGTGTGTGTGTGTGTGTGTGTGTGTGTGTGTGTGTATGTATATATATATATATATATATATATATATATATATATATATGTATATGTATATATGTGTGTGTGTGTGTATATATATATATATATATATATATATATATATATATGTATATATATATATATATATACATACATACATACATATATAGATCCTTGTCAGCTGATCAAGTTTTCAGAAACTCAAAATTCATATGGTCGAGTTTTTGAAAACTCAAAGCATTTGAATGGAGATCGTGGTACAGCAAGGATCAGGAAATTTACTCTTTTCTTCACTGTAGTGCGATCTCTGAGTGTTTATATATAATTTGCAGGGGGTGTGAGGGGCGGTGCATGGGTGGCTTTCCCTTTGCATAAACGTAAAAAAGTATTTTGTTTTTGGAAATTCGGTCATATGGTCTCATCTGTGTGAATTTTGAGTTTCTGGAAACTCAGTCATCTGATGTAGATGGGTCTATATCACAGCATCGAAAAGGAGGTTAACCTAATGGATTAAAAGTCGAAAATGCCACTCATCGAAGTCGCTCATGTGAGGTGGGGGGGGGGCTGCACCATCCCCCACACTAATTATATATACTAACTCCAAGATCGCACTACAGTGAGGAAAGGGCAAATTTTCCGATCTTCACTGTACCCCGATCACAGAATATACACCTCAATGAACGACATTTTCAATTTTTAAGCCATTTGGTTAATATACTTTTTGATGCAGTGATATAGATCCAGTGTAGATCTATATATGTGTATACATACACACACACACACACACACACACACACACACACACACGTATAGGGATCCCTATTAAAGCAGCAAATTAACAGAATATTGAATGTGAAAAGAACAAGACTGGAATGCCAGATGTTCAAATTAATGAAGTCTCACATCAACAAAAGTTAGAATATCGAACAGGCACACACCAGGCTAACTCTGCACTACACCAAACAACAGAACCTTTTACAAGACAGCAAGCCCCCCTCCCTGCAATCCCCCCACACCACCAGCTAAGTATATATGCCAACTCCAAGATTGCACTGCAGCTGGGAATGGGCATGACCCCAAAGACAGTTGTACTATGGTCTTGCACAATACCTCGCCTGCCTTCTTCAATGTTCTGCCTTACACTGATGTAAGGCTTTGTTAATTTGAATGTTTGGCATTCTGGACTAATTTTTTTCACATTTGAAATTGTGGTAATTTGTCCTTTTGATAGGCACCCGTGTGTGCGTGTATGTGTGTGTGCACACGCACATATATTTGTGTGTGTGTGTATATATATATATATATATTTATTTACACACACACACACACACACATATATATATATATATATATATATATATATATGTGTGTGTGTGTAAAAAGAGAGAGAGTAGTGCATATATATCTGTCTACAGATTCACTTTAGAACATTGAAAGCCCATAATGCTGAAATTCAAAACACGGAAAATTCAACACATTGATCCCATAACACTGAAAATACATAGGAACTCAGCTTGTACTATATTCCAGCACAACTATATACAAAAACAAATAAAAAACAAACCATAGAGGGGGCAAGCTCACCTGCACCCCCCATACCCCCTGCTACTTAAATGTATCAGCTCTGAGATCACACTACACTACACTACACTAAGATGTGTTATATTGCAGTATAGCAAGTAAGAAGGGAACATGACTGAGGTTACATATGAAACTCTGGAAAGTATCGCAGAGATGTATATAATAATGTGTAATATTTTAACAGTGAAGTAGTGTTTCTAAGAGAAGGTTGAGGACAGGTTTTTTGCAATTTAAACAGGCAGTCATGAAGAGCAGAATGATATGTTTGCTGTTTTGTTCTGTGTAGTGTGATTTCGGAGTTGATATATTTAAGTAGCAGGGGGTTTGGGGGTGCAGGGGGGTTGCTCCCCTGCTTATAGTTGAAGTATAATATGGTTTGTTTTTTATTTGTTTCTGTATGTAGTTTTTCTGGCATATATTAAATGTTGGTTTCCTATGTATTTTCAATGTTATGGGATTCAATGTTTTGAGTTTTCAGTGTTTTGAATTTTCAAGATTTTGGTCTCAATGTTTTGAATTTCAATGCTATGGGCTTTCAGTGTTCTAAAGTGAATTCCTGTCTACATATATGTATGTGTGTATGTGCGTGCACATGTAGATCACCCCCCTTCCTATCAAATGCAGACAAAAAATAAGTGATGAAGTTTTATTAATGAACATGTTTGTCGACAGGAAGGCATGAGAAGCTGTGAGACTGTAGAATACAGAGGGTAAGGAAATTTTCCCCTTTCCCTGGTACTGTGTGATTTTGCAGTAGGTGTATATATTGTCACAGGGAAGTGGAGGATGCAGTCCCAGTCAGCACACTCATATTCTATATTTTAGGGTCTTTGGGATCAGGAGTGATGACTCATTCCTAAGAATACTTATAACTGTCATTAATAATGTGGTTTGACTAAGTGGCATTTCCATTTAGATGATGATGTTTTACAAGAATAATATGAAAAGGGGACATACAGAAAATCAAAAATATTTTGCATAATGTAGTATGATTATTTTTTACGTGTTCCACAGCTTCTCTTGTATGATTACAGAATATTTCTGCCCTTCCAAAATAGTTGTAATATTTTTCTCTCTTGCTTCAATATATAACCCCCAACCCTCCAAAAGCTAAGATGACTGTATTTTATGTTTTATAATTTATTTAACAAGAATAAAAGTTCTGCTACAGTTATTTCTTAAATTTTAATCTGTGTACTTGAGTATGGCCATTGGTCGCAGGTCAGAGTATGATGATCTGTGCCAGGTGCAGAACACTTTGTGGGAGACTTCCTAGGAAGGCCAGCTTAGAACATCTATACTATAGTATATTGTATTGTATCTATTCATAAAAATTCTACCCATAATTTGCCAAATATCAAAATAAAAATTAAAAATGCACTTTTGGCACTACGTTTAAATGAAACATTTTAATAACTAACTAGCACCCCAACAGATGCCTTCCTGGTTCTAAAAACATACAAAATGCTTGCATAATTAACTACTTCATTAATTAATACATTAATCACAAATATATATATATATATATTTATATATATATTATATGCATGTGTGTCTGTGTGTCCCACCTCACTACTCCAAAAGCATTCCTCTTTGTTAAATACTTTCTTATAGGGTTGGAGGTCTAGTTATGGTCATCTGTTGTCTGGATTTCCATTAGAGCAACCTCCTTTTTGACTTTCTCCAGCTGAAGGTGATAAGTTTTAAGCTGTGAGGCACCTCCTAAAAATGGAGCTACTGCTGATAATGTAAGACAGTCAAGTGTTTACTTACTTTGCATAGAAGCCGTTTGAATCTGGTAATGGATCACATGGCACTGGCTATTCATGTAAGCAGCTCACATTGCTGAAACTTTGCTTCCTTGAGGATATTATGAGCCATAGCAAAGATCCACTGTTGGATTTCAAATTGTCACTCATCAGTGTCAGTTAATTGACTTTTTCCCGGAAAGGTTGGAAGCCAGCCTGTTCACTGAAAGAAAAAATGCAGTCTTTCCAAGTCTGTGTAACACTTGAGATGGAAGTGAACTTTGGAAATGCTGTACATTTTTTTTAACAAGAAACATATTTTTAACTTATCACATATGACATAGGCATTTATATAAATGAAAACAAACCATCCTGATAAAATTCTAGTTGCTAACATTATACATTACCAACCATGGTAACACAGTTGTAGTTGCAAACATTACACATCACTTATAATCTATCCAGTCATTGTCATTCAAACATTACATAGCTCATTCCAGTCCAGCCTTCTTTTAAACCTTGTTTCTCCTCTGCATGTATTTTTCCCACAATTCATATTTTGTTCCTATATAATTTGCTCTTCCTTTTTCTAAAGATTCCAATTCCAGTTGTTTTATCTGTTATTATAGTCATTACTTTTAGTAAAGTTGATTTAGACTTTGATTTCCATTTTCTAGTAATTGCTTTTTTGGCAGCCACCATAATTAGACTCAACAATGCCTTACTGTGTCAAGGCAATTCCAATTCTGTACCATAGCTCAAAAAAATCATTCCTTAGTTGCACCAATTTGCTCACCCAGTATCTATGGCAAAGCAGTCTGCAGGGAATCTTTAAAGTCTGGTAACTCATTACACTCCCAGAAAAAAATGTTTCCAGTTGCCTCTTTTTTTTTCCCCATCACACCTCCAACATTTGCTGTCTACCTGAGGAAAAATTCTATAAAAATGCCTATGTAAACACATCCAAGCAAAGATCCTAAATCATTTAGACTTTGTTGCATATTTGGTAGACATATATGTGTATGTGTATGTATGTATGTATGTATGTGTGTGTGTGTGTGTGTGTGTGTGTGTATATATATATATATATATATATATATATATATATATATATATTTATATATATATATATATATATATATATATATATATATATATATGTGTGTGTGTGTGTGTGTGTGTGTGGGATCCATACCATTTGTCGAATGACCATTTCACTGAAAGTAAAATGGCCGAGCACACTTTCGCGAAAGTGCTTTTCACCGAAAACACACTTTCGCAAAAGTGTGCTACAAAAAAAAAAAAGAGAATAATGTGGGGAAATGGATGTTGCTGAGATCGTAGCACAGTGGGGATAAGGGAATATTCCCTTTTTCCCACTGTAGTGTGATCTCGGAGTGAGAATATAAAAGCAGGGGGGTATGGGGGTGCATTCCCCCACATGGGGGGTGCAGTGGGGCTTGCCCCCCTGCATAAACGTGAGTTCTTTGTTTTGTTTTTTTTATTTTGTTGGGGTTTTTTTTATTTTTTTTTGCACACTTTATCCTCCCATTGTTTCTCTGTGAATTGCTTTTCCAGTCTCTCTTCACAATCCTTTCTAACCTCCTCTGATTGATTCTTATACTTATGCAGTAGCATATATGCTGCACTAATTATTCCTTTTTTTTTAATGGCAACTTCTGTTCTAGATTCTGCTAAAAACTCTGTCAGTGCTGGTCTTTCGTTTAAGACCCCTCATTTCTTTCTCTTTACATGTACTTTGATATCAATTCTTGCTAGGGGAAGACCATCTGTAACTTGCAATCCAAATAAATTCTTGGTGTCTTCTCATTCTGTTACCTCTCCCTCTCTAGTTATTGGCGCCCAATGTCTTGGCTCCTTTGCCGGTTTTCTCCAATAAATTCCAGACTCCTCTTGGCTATTGTCTGTATCCCTAATTGGAGTCATCCCTATTTACAGTTTTTCCTTTCTCCATTCCTGTATTGCGTTAGTTCTTAGAATACTTTCTGCTATTTTATGAATATAGTATCCTGTATGATTATTGTTGTTCTCTTTAAAGGTCTGCATCCAAAATCCCAGTTTCTCCTTGTTTCTTGAGCCTTGAGCCCCCCCTACCTGTTTCTTCACCATCATCCGTTTCCACTTTGAATTATAATTTTTTGCTTGTGCTATGTATAGAAGCCTTAACTGTAGTGCTCTGAAATACCCCTTCAAATCGGGTAATTGCAATCCTCCTTTTTCTGTAGGAAAAATCAGCTTATCCCGCTTGACTCTTGCCATCTTCCTCTCCCAGATAAAATCCTTCAGGTCTTTATTACTTGCTGTCCACAACTTTTCCTGTGGTTTATAAAAATATGACCTGTGTGCAAGACTAAAAGGACTAAAAACATTTTAACTGCTTGTTTCTTACAATGATATCCGTATTACAGAGCTTCTGTTTTCTCAGTATTTTTATTATCTTTTGTTTAGCCTTTTCCCACATATCCTTAGCTGTCACACCGGAATCATTTTAATCCATACTGCTAAGTACATCATTTTATCATGTCCCCATAAATGTGGATATTGCTGAACCAATTTGTCTGTGTGAACATAATTTAGTGCTATTGCCTTTGTTTAGCTTCATTAATTTTGTATACTGAAAAAGATTTGAAATAAAATGTTCCACAACACTGTAATGTCCCTTTCTGGTTTTGTCAGATATAAAATAATATCATCTGCAGATAGAGCTAGCTTTTCTTGACTACCATTCCAATTATATCCTTGGATTTCTGAGTCCTGGGAAATTCCGACACTTACACGAGCCACTTGTAAAACAAACTTTTATTGTAAGCGCTATAAGTAAAGGAGATAATACTAATGCATTAGCAAAACACATTTTAGAATACCCAGACCACAAGTTTAGATTCATAATTTTACAACAAGTTAAAAATGATGTATGGGGCAGCCCATGGCAGCTTCATTTAGAAGAGCAAGAAATTTGATGGCAAATAAGAACAGCAGCTCATATTCCTCCAGGGCTGAACGAATATGCCTCTATCAAATGCATTCTTAAATTAAAAGCATTGCGTAGATGATTATTATTCTGATTATTCTTTAGTAGCCATGATTGCATATAGCGCTAAGCCTGAATGAAAAATGTATATGTTTTGGGGGTTTAAGCATGATGACATTTTTGGGAGTCAGTGTTGTAGTTTTCTGCATTAAATAAATACAAGATATACTAAAAATGAAAATTAAGTATTTATGTAGCTTAGCGTTAGCCATATGCTATTAGGCATTGTTTAATATTAATGCTTTACATGAAATCAATATATATGTATGTTGGTTATATAGTTTTGGCATAAATGATATATAATATTTGATATTAAGCATTGGTTCACATAATTTGACATCAAGCATTCGTTGATATTTAGTATGGATTTTATTTTTGCACAATAAGTTTTATTATGTATATGAATGTGTATTTAAAAGGTTTTATAAGTGAATAGAGGATTTTTAAAAAAAGAATATGCCATGGTGTCTTTAAACATGGTAATTGAATAAGCTGTTTAGCAATTATTCAATTGTGTTTTAATTGAAGGTGTATATATATATATATATATATATATATATATATATATATATATATATAGGAGGTATTTTTTGTACAACTTGTCTGAAGAAGTTTGGGTATTTGCCCCTTCGAAAGCACTTACAATAAAAGTTTGTTTTACAAGTGGCTCATGTAAGTGTCGGAATTTCCGCTATCGCTCTGTTTGTGTTTTCCTCTGCTCAAGCAGAAATTATCAGAGAGGGCCCCACCCATTTTAATTTTTGCCTCTGATCCCTCATATATCCTCCTAATCAGCCTTAGAATTTTGTCAAGGAATGCAAAAGCTTCCATTGCCCCACTCATAAAGTGCCAGCTTACTCTGTCAAATGCTGTCTCTGCATCAAGATCCGCCAACAACATTGGTGTTTTCTTGCTTTCTGATCCCCTCTGGATCATCAGTGTTCTGTTAATTCTGTCAAATGTTTGCCTTCCCTCCACAAAACCACAGTGATCCATATTTGTCAATGTTTGCACCACCTTTGCCATTGTTTTAGCCATTATTGACAAACACTTTGTAATCATGGTTTAGTGATGAAATGGGCCTGTATGAAGCTGGATCTTATGGATCTTTACCCTCTTTAGATATTACAGCTACCACTGCTTTCTTCCAGGATGTTGGTACATCTACTCATTTTAAAATGCTGTTAAAATCTTCCAGATCTTTATCATTTTTCCTATCTTGCTTCCAGACTTCCACAGGAATGCCATCTATTCTTGGGGACTTTCCTGTAGATTGGTTACACATCACCATTTTTATCCCATCTCCTCCTATTCTAACTGTTAGTAATTGAGCCTGATCTACCTCTAACCTTGGCATATTTAATTCTTCTGTAAACATTTCCATTTGAACCTTTTCTTGATTTCCACGTTTCTCTGCTTTATACAGACTTTCATAGAATTTCCAAAATACTTCTAATACTTTTACAGGATCTCTTGTTATCTTCCTTGTTATAGGCTCCCCAAGCTTGGCTCAGTCCCTTTTACTTTCTGTTGCCTTGCCTGAGTAGTTGTGCTAAAAGTTTTTGTGCTCTAGAGTTATTATGAAAAAGCAGTTGCTTAAGAGCAAACTTTCTAAACTCATGCATATTATCGAGGTAATCCCATATTTTCTGTTTAGCATTCTGTAGTTGCTCCTCTTGTTCTGTGGAATCCCCCTAATTTTGCAAAACTTTAACATTGCTCAGTCCCACTAAATCATTCTTGTTACTTTATAACCATCTCTCCCTTTCTTTTATTTCCACCTTATTTTTAAACCCCACTTTAATTTTATCCCACTCCCTAGCTATACTTTTAGAAGAAATGTCTATCTTTTCTAATAGCTCCTAAATAATTTCCTCTAACCCACTCCTTAAATTGCTTTTGTTTCAACAGATAGGTGGGAAAGTGTGAGTGTCTAATTTTTATTTCATTACTTTGTGTTTTTATTTTAGTTATTATTGGTGCATGATCTGAAGTAGTTATTGGGTGTGTATCAAGACCTTCAATTAAATGCACATGTTTCTGTCAAACGTAAATTCTGTCTAGCCTATCCCAGTTTTTATATCTTTGGGAATAACATGTAAATTCAGTCCGAACTCCTAGTAATGACTTCACATCTTTCATGCCAAATAATTGTATAAATTTCTTCAAAAATCCACCCTCCTTTGTAATATTTTCCTTTCTTGCCCCCCCAACATATCTTCACTGTTGCAGATCAAATTCCACTCCCCACCTACAAGTAATATTCCTTGCTGACAGCTGATTATTTTTCTTAGAAATTTCTGAAGGTCCATTATAGCAGTCTTCGGTGGAATATAAAAACATGCCTGTGTAATCCTCATCCCTTGCCAGTAGCCCCTTATTTCTACGGATCTACCATTATTATATTTTTAATACGCTTATGTCACTATTGGTGCTCTTCTTGTAATTAATACAAGTATTATTTTGTTTTGCTGCAGGTATTCCACTGAACAGTCATCCTGAAAACCTTTCTTTATCAAATTCACATGTTAATTTCTTTCCAAGTGTGCCTCCTGTAGCATAGCTATTTGCACTCTACATTTTTAATATAGTTCACTACTCTTTCTTTTTTTTTTTTTTTTTTGTTTGTATTTATCTGAGAGACCATTGAAGTTTAAAGACATTACAGAAAGCATCAATTTCTTGAAAAGTTATTATTTCCACCTTTTATGTGTAACTTTTTGCTTCATTTTCAACTTACTCAATTATTCAAGTTGACTCTTGTGCTTTTCCTTCTCTTAAGCATTTTCTGTTGAAACATTAGAAAAGGTTTCACTGGCACAGTCTCTCTGTTGTCTTTATTACCAAAAGAACAAGAAGCAGAATCTCTTTCTGTTTCACAGCTCACATTTTGTTGGCCATACTTTTGTATTCTTTCCTTAACCTGTACTTCATCAAAAAATGATAATGTTCATCCAGGGAAAAATATTTTGAAGATAGCTGGGTACAGTACTTTGAATCTCTTGCTTGCTTCTCGACATTCCCTGAATAGTGGAATACATTTTCTCATCTTTTGCCTAGTGTACAATGAGTAATCATTCCCTACAAACACTCTGCTGTCTCCCACTTTTAGTACTTTGTCCTTCTGCCACTGTTTTGTCAGAATTACCTCCTTGTGCTGCTAAGATTGCATCTTTGCTATTAAAGGTCTAGGTTGCTTTCTCATAGCCAGGTTTGGAGCATAGACACGATGTACCCTTTCAGTTAACAATTCCTGTTGTGGAATACCAGTCCAGTTGCTTATTTGTGCTTTCATAAAATTAATACAGTCTGTTCCTTCAAGCTTGTCTGATACAGTAGAAAATCTCAGTTTCCCTGCATGCTCTGTCCTCTAATTCTGTTATTTTTAAAATATATCTTCTTGTGCAGTGTCATATTCAGACAGCCTTTTCTTCATTTAGACCTCTGAGTTTTGCAGTTTTATCACCTTATCTGAATATCTGTTTAAAGCTTCTTCCATTTTTTCCAGCCTTTAACTGTGTGATTTCATATGCCCAATCAGTGTTTCATTTATTTTAGTCAGGTCTATGTGCAGTTGCCTTATACTTTCCTTTAGGTTACCGGACATCATGTCTGGAGCTTGCACTGCTTTTTGCTGAACAGCTGCAGTACCTTTCCCAGTCAGTGTCTCTCTGTCATGTTTTGTAACTGATTTTCCTTCAGGTCCCATTTATTTTTTTTCCTGGCATCCAGGCAGTGCACTTATAGATAGTTAGTGAAATTTACACTGAAATTTAGGTCCACTGGCTTTCTGTTCTAAGTTTCTGTTTTCACACTGGAAGAGCTAGAATTAAGCTGTTACTCAATGTGCACACATCTTGGAAGTCTGAAAATGCATGTTTAAATAGCATTTTTTTCTGTGGAGTCTCTTCCATCCCTTTTGCACTGATTTCACAGCTGCTAGAAAGCTTGGCTTGAAAAGGTCAAAGCTCATCATTGTTATTTTGGTAGCTTTAAAGAACCAGGCTTCAGGCTGTTTGTTCCCTATCCACCTGGCAGCCAGTACCATTATAGGCAGATGATTGTCATCTTTTGAGAGCTTGGCTTTCTCAGAGACTTTGTTTCATCTTCCGGACTTTTCTGGCTGAAGTCTCTTTGAGGTCTCCGCTGCTGGAAAGCCTTGTATTCAGATAGCCTTTAAAACAGTCAAAGAAGCTCTCCATGTGAGTTGATATATTGCAAATTCTTGCCCCTGGTTTAGTAGAAACAAAAACAAATTCAGATATGTGTTTTGATGTAGCCATTAGATCTGTTGTCAGAGTTCCTGTCTTGGTTCTTTTGCACTTTTATAGTGTCATGGAAGTCAGAATTTGGCCACACAGTTTCTTTCTGAAGGCAATGCTTCAGTCTCAGGCTTAAATTTCATGATTGTGAGTGATGCCCTGTCTTGTCTTACTTTTAAATGCACTACTTTGGCAGACCTGATGTGCATTGCAAGACATGCTTTCTGGTACCTTCCTAAGTACAGTACTCAGCTTTAGGCACTTAAGTACACTACAGTATTTGCTATTATGTTCCCCAACACTGTTAAACATACATCCCAACCATTTTTAGAAGTTTCTCCAGGGCAATGTCTCTGCACTAGCTCCTGATTTCATACACTTCAGTAGTGTTCCACTCCAGAGTGTCCCTGTAGCTAGTACTGTCACATAAACCCAGTTTATACCCACATCTCAACTCTTGCATAGAGGCTTATGATCATGTTTCCCTCAAATACAATGCCAAGTTTACAAACCCATCTGGTGAAATTCATCCATAAAAAACTTCACAACAAAAAGATAAGTTAAATTTAGAGGTTCATATAGACATATGATAAAACATAGACATATGATAAAATCAGCAAGTAAAGGAGAGTAGTGTTCATACTCAAGTCTCATGAAGTACCTTCATGAGGTGGACCCAGTTTTTACAAAATCTCACTAAGATGACACTGATAAGTAGACTGTATTTTATATAGCATATATCATGGATAGAAGTAGGTTAAAAAAAAAAAAAAGACAGCTAAGTGCAGAAGTTCCAGGATAAAAAAGTGCCCAGGTGAACTGGTGCTAGGACTGGAAAAAAAATGACAGTGTAGAATCCTGAAAACATGGAAACATTCCTACAATGGAGTTAGGCCAGGCTCAGGGGGAGGATGGCCCCTAGTTTTAAAAGGAAATAGTAGTCCACAAAAACTAACAGGCCAAAAAGAGCCATAAAGATAACAGAGTGGACTATTGCAGATAAGAAAGAAATGATGTATTACTATTATGCAAGTAGCCCAAATTTTATGGATAGAAGATATTCAAATTGACTGAGAGAAGTTAGAGGAAAGAAAACTATTTGCACAAGAAAAACTGTCAAAAGCTCCAAATAAAAATGTGTGTTCATTAATACAACTTCATGAAAAACATTATATAGACAAAGAAACCTCAGGCTGTTTGGAAACAGAAGTGACTGATGAAGTGTGAAAATATAAACAACAAAACCTAGAGATTTTTAAAAGGTATAAGGAAGAAACATGAACATGGGGAATAAAGAAAAAGAGATTTGATGATGTGTAAGATGTATGCAAAATAGAACGCCAAACTAATCAGTATAAAAAAGCAGTTCCAAAGATATTTGAAGAGAAATATAGGCAAAGGCACCCATATATGGAAAATTTCACAATACAAAAAAATTTTACAAAGGAGAATGTAGAACAGAAAATTAGAAAAGTAAAAGTTAAACAAATAGAAGCTGATCTTACGGAATACCTGTAAAGTGAAAGCTTTAGTGTAGAAAGTCTAACACAAATCATGTCACAGTATGATGGAATGAGTCCCCAAGATAGGGAGAAAAAGGTGGAGTGGGAGACATCTGAAGAAGTATGGACATGAGAAAGAAAAAGAGATTTAATATGGTGCAATATTTATGCAAACAAAAAGGCAAAACTAATCAGTGAAAAGGGAGAACCAAAGATATTTGAAGAAAAATACAGGGAAAGACATCTGGATATGGAAAATTTTACAGTATTAAAAAAAAAAGAAAAGGGGGAAGTAGAAAAGAGGACTGGTAATGGGAGAAGTTAAGAAATAAGAAATAGAAACTGAAGTTATGGATTGCATGAGAAGTGAAGCATTTAGTGTAGAAAATAAAACTCTGGCAATGTCATAACAAGATAGAATAGTGAGTCCCCAAATTATGGAAAACGGGTGGAATGGGAAGCATCTGATCAGTTGCTACTTGAAGATAATCTGGAGCCTTCAGTAGGAAACCAGTACAAAAGTTCAGTTACAGTTGTACAGCAAGGTAAGGAACAGAAAGTGGTGGCAACTCCGAATGCAGTCAGTGTTGTGTTGTGATTAGCCAGTTAGTTCCCATATGAAAGAGCACCAGATGAAGCAGGATGTAGCTGAAGAGAATACATCACACGAAGATGTTCTGAACTTTCTGTAGAATGTCCGCAGAAAAACGGAAAACAAAGAATGTGCCCTCAGTTTAGAAGAAAATAATCTAAGGGAAGAGTTGTTTGATTTAATAACTATGGAAAGACATATTAAGAGTGATGAAATAAATTACAGAAAGTCAATAAGACCCATAATGTTAGAAGTCTGATAAAACGAACACAGTAATCAAGACTATTAACAGAAATTCATGTGACATAACAGAAGTAAATAGCATATATTACTGTGCACCTAAATTAATAACAGATAATGTCGTACCTCAGAAATACAGGGCAATATGGGAAAGAAAGGGAAAAATCAAATGCCATCATGGAGGTATCGAATAGAGAAAACTATAAAACAGTTAAGAAGAGAAGTGTCACTGGGAGAAGAGTATAGAAAAGAGAGCAGATCAACAAAAATGCTTAGAAATTTAGACATGATAAAAGCAACAAGCAGCATTAGAAAAGACCAGACTCTATCATACATTATTTGCAAATAAACTAAAAATATTAGTATAGGCAGAAAAAAACTTAAAGGTAAGCAGATAAATATAAATGAAAAAGAGCAAAATAAGCAATTCATTGATGACCCCAAAAAAGATTTATAGAGAATTGGGAAACAAAGCAAAAGGAGTAGAAATACCACCAAAAAAAGAAGAAATATACACATTTTGGAGAAGTATCTGTGAAGATCCTGTAGAACATAACACTGCTGAATGAACAGAAGCAGTAAAAGAAACCGTAAGAAGTTCAATTATACAGGATATGAAATGGGATGAAATGACAACTAGAGAAATTGAAACAAAACTAAGAAACGTTCTCTGAAAACCCCAGGCCCAGATGCATTACCCAACCTCTGGCTAAAAATATTAACATCTTTACACAAAGATTTAGCACTTAATAATAACTACTTGTAGGTGCACACCAAACAGACACCAACATGGTTAACAGGAAAAACGATACTCCTCCTTAAGAGTGAATCTGTAAGCTGTCCTAAACACTATAGAACTATAACTTGCCTTCTGACAATGTAAAAACTGTACACTGGAATTGATGCAGACAACTTATAATCAGCTAATGTTAAGAGGTTTAATTAAGACATTGGTCACATGACTGGATTGTTGAAACATTTAAGAGTGTCTGTTAAGATGATTCTTTTATCTGATGAAGTCCAGCCACTGTGTTGGACGAAAAGTGCTTAATAAATAGAGTTTGTGGCATTCTTAGCATCGGTTGCTTTTTTTATGTTTACTTAGACAATTTATAATCAGTCAGAAGAAAACTCAATCATGGCAATAGAACAAGAGTAACAAATGAAAGTCATACAGGATAAAGGATCATTTGTTGTTAAATAAAGTTGTAGTGGAGAATTGTAAAAAGTGGAAGAATCTAAGTATGGCATGGGTAGATTACAAAAAAAAGGTATTTGATGGCATCCCACATTCATGGATAAGGAAGGTGCTTATAGATGTACAGGACATACCCTACTTTGATCAGTTACATTACAGTGACTATGGAACACTGGCACTTTGCAGCTAAGTCATGATAAAGGACAAATTATTATCCCAGGGATAAAAATTCAGAATGGGGATATTTCAAGGCCACTTTTTGTCACTGTTGCTCTTTTGTCATGCTCTTAACCCACTAAGCTATGTACTTAATGAATTTAGGTCATGGTTATATACTGGCTTCCAGAAAACAAAAAAAGTGTACAGACTTCTCATCTTCTTTTTGTGGATGATTTACAGCTGAATAGTTCATCAGATAAGGAGCCGAAAGCACAATTGGAAGTGATCAAAACCTTCTCAGATGATAAAAGAATGTCATTTGGTCTTGATGAATGTGCAAAAGTAACATTGAAAGCATGAAATCTGCAGCACAAAAAAATATCTGTCTGGGACAGGAAACTAGTATAAAAGAACTTGAGCAGGATGGAGTGTCTAATATTTGAGAACTGATGAAGGATCAACAATAAATCATGAACAAATGCAAACAAAACTCAGTAAGGAATATTTTAGCTGACTAAAACTAAGACTGAAAAACAACCCTGACATCAAGGGAAAAAGTTCAAGCTATTAACCAGTTTGCTCTTATTGTTCTAACTTACAGTTTCGGGGTAATTGACTGGTCTTAAAAGGTATTGGATCATTTGGATGGGAAAACAAGAAAAATGCTTCATACTTATAAAACGATAGATAAAAATCGTGTATATACCAAGATTATGTATTCCTTGTTCTGAAGGATTTATAACCCTCCTTGAAATTGATTACATGTATAGAACTGCAATCTTAGGACTGCATACATATCTGCTGATCTGATCAGATCCAAATGTAATAAAAGTTTTGAAACATGAAAAGAACAAGTCTAAGAAGTCTTCCTTGCTTAGTTTAGCAGAAGCATACTGGTGTCAAGTGGGAATGGAAACCAAACCAGAAGTAGTTAAAAATCCATAAGCAACTGAACGTGCCAAAAACAAAAGAAAACATATAAGGAGAAGGATCAGATGAGAAGACAAGGAATGTGGAAAGGTATAAATATAGTTTCCAATAAAAGAAAAAAAAACTCCTGGAACAACCTTGTGTTGATCAGGATCTATCACAGGAATGGTTAAAAAGAGGTGAATTTAAACCAAAAGATGAAAGGTTAATGTTAGCAGCCAAGGATAGTGGACTACATACACGTTGGTTTACAAAGTCCATTGAGCATGTGGGAAAAACAGGCACATGCAGGTTCTGTAAAACAGAGAAAAATGCAAAACGAGCAGTAACATGGACAAAGGCAGATCTGAATGAAAACAAAATGTATGGATCAAAGAAACAATGGACCAATCAACACAGCTAAAACAATAAATCTTTAATAAAAGGTTAGCGATTTCACACCCAATAGGTGCTTCATCAGACCATGGTACACATCTCAACACATTCAGAATATTTAAAGCAAAGCAAATAACAATTGATCAATAAAACTGGGCATGTGATTGCTTAACAGCTTGCATTACATACTTCTACTTCTCTGCATGTTCAGTCCTGTTATCAAAATTACCCCTTCTCAGATCTTTGGTTAACAGTTGTAACACCATAAAATTAAATACATGTGTATTAGCAAAAATATCAACATGCTTGGCAAAGGTATTCTGTAGTTCTATTCTTGAGTATATCATAAAGATGTTCCATAATATGCTCTTTCAGCAACCGGCTAGTTTTCCCTATATAAAAATGGGAACAAACAGTACAAATGGCTAAACTCGATCAGTTCTGTTGCAACTAGCATATTGCCTCGATGTATAGCATGAACCCATATTGGGATGTACAAACTGCTTTAAACAAGAGATATACTTGCAAGCACTGCAAGAGTAACAAGGATACGTCCCCAAAATTTTTCCTCCAGTACAATTCCTTGGGAGGGTGGCCTAATGGTTAAGGTGTTTGCCTTACAAACACAAGGTGCAGGGTTTGAGTCTCACAAGGGATAATTGGCTAGACTTAAAATGGCTCACAAGGGCAGTTAGCTTAGTACTAACCTATGAACCAATGAACCTAAACGTTCAGATAGCTTAGTTGCAGCTTTCTTATGTTAACCTAGGTGATGCTTAGGTGAATTGTGGAAGTCTTAAAGCAAAATGGAGTTGATCTCCATCCACTCATTTCAACACTTCATCAGCCATCAAAATTGGCCAATTATTTTTAATTACATCATAAACTAATGTTATGTTAATGGAATCCTAGTTGACACACTTCTCTGTATTATTTATATCTTATCTTGAGAGCACCACTACCTTCTTAAAGTTTACAGCTAATTACTCTTTAATTATGATTGACTTTCTTGATTTGGCAGTCACTAAAACTGAAGAGGGAGGTATTAAAACTAGTACCTTTAGGAAACCTTGTAAGAACAGTTTACTGCATCATTCCAGTATGCATCCCAATTATACCTATAAGAATGTGCATAAAGTTCAATGTATGAGAATATCTAGATTTCATAATGATGACATTCTTTTGCAAAGTTTTTCAGACTTTCTTTGACTTACAGAGGTTATTCCACCAATGATCTTAGTAAAACTATGGGAGATGTTTATGGTGAAAGAAAGGGAAGGGCTCAACCATATTTTTCCTCCAGTACAGTTTCTGATGAGGTTTCCATGTCAGGACTGGATGTAGAGAAGAGTGTCCCTAGCCTGGCATCTAAGTTTTTAAGAGCAATATTTAAAATGTGCCCCTATTTCTGTGCATTTGTCTCCCCACCTCACATTTCTGTAGATCAGGCCCTATTCAAGACAAATAACACATCTTCCATGGGACCTTATAGTATCCTTCCATGGGACCTTATAGTATCCCAGGCTGTATCCTGTACCATTTCCAGCAAAACTGGCTTCGCCATTGAGCACCCTGTTCAACCACAGCCTAAGTACAGGCTTCATTCCAGCAGAGTGGAGAACTGCCATTGTCATCCCTTTGCACAAAGGTGGTGCCACTACTGACCCTGGAAACTATCACCCCATTAGCTTGACTAGTCTGATCTGTAAAGCCATGTAGCGTATTATTATGGATCTCCTAAACAAGGACATGGGCAGTCTCCAAGCACTTGGCTGCACCCAGTTTGGATTCATCAAGGGCAGATCTTGCCTGTTGAACCTGGTTGACTTCTTTGAGACTGTCACCAAGGCCCTGGACGAGGGAAAGTCTTTACATACAGCTTACCTTGAATTGGCCAAAGCCTTTGACACAATTCCCCCACTCAGGCATCATTGAAAAGCTAACACAACTTGGCATAAATCCCGATCTCATCAGGTGGATGGCCATCTGGCTGACTGACAGGACCCCCAAGGTCAAAATAGGTGCCTCCACCTCCGATAGCAGACCTGTCACTAGTGGAGTTCCCCAGCGATCTGACCTGGTACCCTTACTGTTTTGCATCTACTTCTCAGAGGTCCAGACAGAGAAAAAGGCCTATGCCTGACCAAGTTTGCAGACAACTGTAAGTTAGGTGCTGTCATTGACTCCATAAATGATGTTAACATACTGCAAGACGGTCTCACAGCAACTGACTGGTGTCAAAGTCATGGCCTTGAGCTAATTGGAAAAACATGCATCACCGTACCATTTGGCCAAAGTATGGCCCTTACTGATTACCACATCAACGTCAACTCCCTAAACACACAACCTGTGGTGAGAGACCTGGGTACTCAGGTTGATAACAATCTCATGTTCGACCATCATGTAGCGGCAGTGGTTAGAAAAGATTTTTACGTGGTTCACCTCCTAAGTAAAGGGATTGCATCCAGAAAAAAGGAGGTTATTACCTCTGTATACTCCTCCCTCATTAGACCAGTAATTGAGTATAATGCCTTGTTTGGTATACACCTCTCCAAACATGTGCACCAACTGGAAAGGTCACACAAATACCTCACAAAGAGAATCCATGGCCTCCAACACCAGTCTTATGCAGACAGGCTCAAATCGCTATCACTCTACTCGGCTTCATACAGATTGCTCAGAAGGTGACCTGTGTCTTGACTACAAGGCAGTCTAGGACCCTGCGCTACTACAGATGCTCCATATCTGTAAGTCTAACTCCTCATGCATTACCCCCTCAGAAGACCTGAATCTAATATGCAACATCAACAAAACCAACTCACTGATCCTCTTCAAGTGCAACCTTGATGAGTGAATTGTAAACCACAAATTTGTCCCAGGGGTTCTACCTTTGTCCCTCATTGACAGGGGTGACAGGCACTGATTGAGGATTCTTTTTGTGGATAAACGTTTGGCTACCTTGTAAGTGCCCCAGAGCCATTAGTCTAGCAACCCCCTGTGATCCTATGATTTGAGAGGCATAGAGTAGACTAGGCAGAAGGTAAGCATAGGAGAGAGTCAGTTGATGGTCCTTGGTGAGGAATTTTTTTGTTACGATAGAGCAGTCCCAGTTTTTGGTTTCTTTTTTATACAGTTACAGACGTGTAGATCAAATTTCATTTGATCATCAACAATAGCACCCAGGAGTTTGGTGCGTCTCCCTACTGTAATAACTGTGTTGTTAAGTGATGTGATTGTAAATGAAGTTTTATGATGAGAAAGAGATTTTGGGAGGATCAAGAGAAGTTTGGTTTTCTTGGGATTAAGTATAAGGTGATTGTCAGTTAGCAAACAACCATACGCTCCACAAGGATGGCATGCAGGGTCAAGCCAACAATGTAAACCACCAACGACCAGCAAAAAACGATAGTGAAGACGCAGTAATGAAGAAATAATGATTATTTATTTAGAATTCCTTCAAATCCAGACCGGTTTCGGCTATTCAGCCTTTATCAATGAATACAATAAAGTTTTTTTGAATTAAATAAAGCAGCCTGCATTTATACTAGTCTCTGATTACCTGGAAGCAATATTACAGCACCACCCAGTGGCTGGAGTAACAAAGTGCATGTTCTATTCTTGATTAAAGCATATGACCAGTGACACAAAAATGCCAGAGGTGTAGATATTAAGTCATATTTTTAAAGATAAAAATCAAAGCTCTGGAAGTAAGCCATTATATGACCTACATATTACAAGGTAATAGACCAATACCATAGTCACTATTTGTGAATGCATATCATAGTGTAAAAAAGCAGAAAATATATACCACTAGTATATATATATTTTGAAGGGTGATAACCACAAGTTCAAAAGAACTGAATAATAATGAACCAAGTACTGATCATATAATATATTACAAAATAAGGCAAAAAGAGTATAGTGGCCTCATTCTCAGCTATATTATAGATTATAATAAATTGAAATAATATGCTTGTAGATAATACAAGTTCAACATTGTAATTGTACAATACTCAATGTTTAACGCCAACATACCAGATACGAATACCAAACCATACATATACATATTTGGATCCTGAACAATTTTTTATCATGCTTTGTAGAGTATAATATGAGCGTTGGTAGGCCTAACCACCATTGAATGGTTCGTACTAATTCTTGATCTATATGAATGTTTGTTGTTGTAGCCATGATTATGAAATCCTCCGGTGTTCAGTGAAACTCACAGATGGTCATTCAGACCTGGGGGGAATAAACATCCAAGGTTGGTTATCCAATATTGTTCCTTGTGGTTTAAAATGGTGTGCCAACCCTGTTGGTTGTTCCTATCTCCCTGAATTTTGTCAATGATCATGAACATAAACTGGGCATTAGGATGTTGTATCGTGTGTCTGTATAAAGCATTTGTTTCTTTTTTGTTCCTCATGTCACTACGATGTTCTGTCATCCTTATTCTAAGAGACCTAGAGGTTTGACCAACATAAAAAGCTTTACATTGGCAGGTAGCTAAGTAAATAACCCATGTACTGCTGCAATTACCAAACACCCTGGTTTTAAATACCCGATTGGTGTTGGCACTGGTGAATTCTTTTAGTGTACTAACTTGTAAACAGGAGCAGCAGTGACCACATGGAAAAGTACCAATTAGTTTATCACCACTGATAGTGGTCTGATGATATATCGCACCTCCCCCTTCTCTGTTTTTGTAATGTGAAAATAGCCCTCCCAAATTCTTGCCTCTTCTGTATGACATTTGACATTGAGGGCCTAGTATTGACCTTAAAGTGTCATTAGCGAAAAGAATTTTCCAGTTGCAATTAAGTATATTTCTGACAATAGGTTGGTTCCTGCCATATGTGGTGAGAAATCTCAAGATAGAATCCTGATGAGCATGCTCTGATTTTTTTGTATTGTAACAATGTTCTCCTGTCTATGTTTTTTCTCCATGAACTAGCTTGATATATATCTATGTCTCTATATCCTCTGTCCTGAAATCTATGGTATAAATCAAGTCTGGCATGTTCAAATTCATCATGAGATGAACAAATGCGTCTGATACGCATAAATTGAGACTTAGGGATGTTGCGGATGGTGTGGTTCGGGTGCATACTGGAGGCGTGTAACAAGGTATTGTATTGAGGGTATTTTATAAATGTTTTGGTACTTAGAGTATCATCTGCGTTACGGTAAACAGTAACATCCAAAAAATCTATGATACTCCTGTTACATGTAACCGTAAACTCAATACCCCAAATGTTACCATTCAGGTACTCCATAAATTCCTTTAGATATGCTTCAACCGTCTTCCACACCATCCAGCAATCATCCAAATATCGTCGCCAGATATCGATTTCCACCATGTAAATATTGTGTGATTTGTCATATATCATACATTCTTCAAAATAGGCCATGAATAAGTCAGCATAAATGGGTGCAAAGGAAGCTCCCATTGCTGTCCCTTGTAACTGCCAAAAGCATTCTCCATGGAAATAAAAGACATTTTTGTTTAATACATGTTCCGCCATGCAGACAAGTAAGGTGTTGAAGCCTGGAGGATATAAGTTTGTTCTCTCAAGCCAGTATTGCAGGGATTGTAATCCTGCCCAGTGTGGAATACTTGTGTATAAAGATTTAACATCCAACATGCACATTAACCAGTCTGGTTCTAGCTGTGTATCCTCCAAAATTTGTAAAAAGTGCGTGGTGTCCTGTAGTCGGGCCCTAACTGATGTTAAAAGGGGTTTGAGATACTGTGTTAGAAATGCTGATAGTGGTTCCGTCAAGGACCCTATCCCTGATACAATGGATCTACCTGGGGTTTTGAAATGGACTTATGTATTTTTGGGAGAAGATACAAGATTTGTTTCTGTGGGTCTTTGACAGTAAGATGTTTAACAGTATTTTTTGTTATGATACCCTCATCCTCAGCTAGTTTCAGAAAAGAATCTATTTCTTTTTTAAAACCCCCAGTCGGGTCAATGTACATTTGCATATAACATCTAGTATCACCTAACTGGTATTCCCCAATGTTCATAACCACCACGGCACCACCCTTGTCTGCAGGTAGAATGGCAATGTCGCAATTATGCTTTAATTCCTCCAAGGCTGCCTTTTCCATGGGTGACATATTCTGGCCCAGAATGTATGATTCATTATGATGAAAATGTAAATCCCTGAGAACAGATTGCTGGAAAATAGAGACATGTTTGTTCATGGGCGGTTGAAAGTCTGATTTCAAAAATTTGAAATCAAGTGATCTTTGGGAGGTGTTGTCTGAAAAGAATAATTTCAAATTCAGGTTACGACAGAAAGACAAAACATCCTTAACAATGCTATGTTCATTAATAAAAAAACTAGGAATAAAACCAAGTCCTTTATTAAGTAGTTTAGTATGTACATCTGTCAGTTGAACATTAGAAAGGTTCAAAACATTATGAAACTCAAATTCCGTCAACTCAACATTGTTTGTAACAGCCCTTCCATGGAATTGGATCTTATTCCTATATTTGTGCTTGCGACCCCCTCGTCGCTTGTTTGTATGTCTAAAGGGTAGTGAACATTAGTTTTTTTGCTTCTGGGTGATTCTCGATAGTTATTACAGTCATTGTCTGTGCAAGACGAGTCATCCCCTGAGGTACTAGCTAAAGTCTTGTCAGAGGATTTTAGAATAGACCTAGGCCTTTTCTTGGGTTTGTTTCCTGGTGTTTTTTTAACCAAAATCATAGAATCTCACAGTTTTTAATGTGTCAAAAGGACGGCCTCTTTGGTAATCAGTACAGTCCCTATTGAACTTACATATTTTCCTATCTTTAGTTCGTTGGTCAAAATTAGCCAGATCTTTGGATAATTTACTGACCAAAGTGGCATATGTTGGTTGTGATTCATATTTCTTACATTCTTCACATGAAGCTTTAACTTCCATTAAACAAATGTCCACCATTCTCTCATAATAAGATGCAAGGATCTTGACAAAAGTCATTGATGATTGTTGGAGAGCTTGGTTCCATTCTTTGGTCAGCCTGTCCTCCGACCTACTGACCAAAGGCTGTAACTTAACTCTAAGTCCTCTTGGTGTGATATCCTTATTAATATATGCCTTAAAAAGTCTGAGGTGCCATATATTGGCACATTAGGATCCTTGTTGAATTGGTTGAAGGCCATTTCACAGCCATTGTTAATGTTAATATTTGAGCCACTCGGATTACTGCTTGACATGTTATTCATGCCAAACACCCCAATATCATGTCGATCAGCACATAATCCCATTAGTAGTTGTTCCAAATCCATTTTTCCAATGTATTTATGAATTTTGACCAACTAGAGACCAAATCTGTTTCAATCAATATGTCCAAATTAGTAATAGTTCAACAGGGACTGCACTGAGAACCTAGGTGTCAATAAAAAATATATAAATATTTTTCAACAGTTAAACTATAATATATTTGGTCAAAGAACATCACTTAGAAAAAACCTTGCTCATGAACCCTGACATCCACACTTGTCTATATATGTGTCTATCAGTATATCTGTACTATGCTTGGCATATATATATTTGTGAACACAATATATACTTTATATTCAAAATGCAATGCTGAAAAGGCTTGTAGTTCTTGTTAAAGAATATATAAAGATGTATTATTATCTGTCACATGATATCTGGCAATAAAACTTTTGAAACCCCTTAGCACATATTGCCTTTGCCAAAGATTTCAACACTGGGTTGTCCTCGTAGTACATGTAGCAACCTAGTCCAACTGTGAACTGACAATACAATTTTCAAGCGGTGGTTTTGCATACATAAAACTATTACAACACATGTAGTTGTTCATACACAAGATAAAAATGAAAATAAAGGTGTTATTCCCTCCTACACTTACATTAAGCTGTTATAAATATGATTCACTTATCATTCACCCAAGTCAACTGTGCTGTTATGGATCAATTTCTGTTGTTATATATCCTAGACCAACTATGGCATGAATAGTTTGTCAATATACATGCATACTAAGTAACTGTGGTGAATGAGACACTTCAATATGATATCAAATTTTGTAACAAAGAATGTATCCCACTTGGCTGACAAACCTATCACAACATATAGCTGATGTTGTTGTATGTATATCAGATATTTAAAGAATATAGCATTTAGAGTCAACCATTTACTAATACATTTCGAGATCAAATAAATCTCAAAAGTTAAAGTCAATATGATGTTTTCACCAGTTCTAATCCATCAACGATAGTCCAAATGCCTTCCATTAATTTCCGATTTATCAGCCTGTAATCCACAAGTATTGCCGACCTCTAACAGCACAAATGCAAAAAAGATCGTGAAATGTACAAAAATGGTTAATATATAATGAAGCTGAAAATTTAGATTTATGTCCAGCCACTAGTCACAGTACCTGAATTATTCCTGTTGTTCCTGGGTTTATAGGCTTCTGATCCATAAAATGTTGAATGCCATGGATGAATCTCTGAACACCAATTTGCACAGAAAGGAGTTGTTAAACAGATGTCACAAAGTAGTAGAATGAACCACCATACATGATTTTAGGCCCCCAAGTTTATCCGCATGTAAACCAAAGCAATTCCAAGGTAATTCTTCCGTGGTCAAAATGTTAATTCCCCATCCACTTTGAACTAAACAATTCACCAACGTGGTAAGTGCTGAACAAGAAATATGACATCCACTGCTTCACGACCAGAAAGCGACTAAAAATATACCAAAATGTTGCAAAAAAACAGCTGCCAACACAGAAATGCTGTGTCACTATCAAGAGCCACCAGCGAAGCCAAAAACGTCAGCAAGGATGGCATGCAGGGTATCATAACAAAAAATACTGTTAAACATCTTACTGTCAAAGACCCACAGAAACAAATCTTGTATCCTCTCCCAAAAATACATAAGTCCATTTTAAAACCCCCAGGTAGACCCATTGTATCAGGGATAGGGTCCTTGACGGAACCACTATCAGCATTTCTAACACAGTATCTCAAACCCCTTTTAACATCAGTTAGGGCCCGACTACAGGACACCACGCACTTTTTACAAATTTTGGAGGATACACAGCTAGAACCAGACTGGTTAATGTGCACGTTGGATGTTAAATCGTTATACACAAGTATTCCACACTGGGCGGGATTACAATCCCTGCAATACTGGCTTGAGAGAACAAACTTATATCCTCCGGGCTTCAACACCTTACTTGTCTGCATGGCGGAACATGTATTAAACAAAAATGTCTTTTATTTCCATGGAGAATGCTTTTGGCAGCTACAAGGGACAGCAATGGGAGCTTCCTTTGCACCCATTTATGCTGACTTATTAATGGCCTATTTTGAAGAATGTATGATATATGACAAATCACACAATATTTACATGGTGGAAATCGATATCTGGCGATGATATATGGATGATTGCTGGATGGTGTGGAAGACGGATGAAGCATATCTAAAGGAATTTATGGAGTACCTGAATGGTAACATTTGGGGTATTGAGTTTACGGTTACATGTAACAGGAGTACCATAGATTTTTTGGATGTTACTGTTTACCGTAACGCAGATGATACTCTAAGTACCAAAACATTTAGAAAATACCCTCAATACAATACCTTGTTACACGCCTCCAGTATGCACCCGAACCACACCATCCGCAACATCCCTAAGTCTCAATTTATGCGTATCAGACGCATTTGTTCATCTCATGATGAATTTGAACATGCCAGACTTGATTTATACCATAGATTTCAGGACAGAGGATATAGAGACATAGATATATATCAAGCTAGTTCATGGAGCAAAACCATAGACAAGAGAACATTGTTACAATACAAAAAATCAGAGCATGCTCATCAGGATTCTATCTTGAGATTTCTCACCACATATGGCAGGAACCAACCTATTGTCAGAGATATACTTAATTGCAACTGGAAAATTATTTTCGCTAATGACACTTTAAGGTCAATACTAGGCCCTCAATGTCAAATGTCATACAGAAGAGGCAAGAATTTGGGAGGGCTATTTTCACATTACAAAAACAGAGAAGGGGGAGGTGCGATATATCATCAGACCACTATCAGTGGTGATAAACTAATTGGTACTTTTCCATGTGGTCACTGCTGCTCCTGTTTACAAGTTAGTACACTAAAAGAATTCACCAGTGCCAACACCAATCGGGTATTTAAAACCAGTGTGTTTGGTAATTGCAACAGTACATGGGTTATTTACTTAGCTACCTGCCAATGTAAAGCTTTTTATTTTGGTCAAACCTCTAGGTCTCTGAGAATAAGGATGACAGAACATCGTAGTGACATGAGGAACAAAAAAGAAACAAATGCTTTATACAGACACACGATACAACATCCCAATGCCCAGTTTATGTTCATGGTCATTGACAAAATTCAGGGAGATAGGAACAACCAACAGGGTTGGCACACCATTTTAAACCACAAGGAACAATATTGGATAACCAACCTTGGATGTTTATTCCCCCCAGGTCTGAATGACCATCTGTGAGTTTCACTGAACACCGGAGGAATTCATAATCATGGTTACAACAACAAACATTCATATAGATCAAGAATTAGTACGAACCATTCAATGGTGGTTAGGCCTACCAACGCTCATATTATACTCTACAAAGCATGATAAAAAATTGTTCAGGATATGAATATGTATATGTATGGTTTGGTATTTGTATCTGGTATGTTGGCGTTAAACATTGAGTATTGTACAATTACAATGTTGAACTTGTATTATCTACAAGCATATTATTTCAATTTATTATAATCTATAATATAGCTGAGAATGTGGCCACTATACTGTTTTTGCCTTATTTTGTAATATATTATATGATCAGTACTTGGTTCATTATTATTCAGTTCTTTTGAACTTGTGGTTATCACCCTTCAAAATATATATATACTAGTGGTATATATTTTCTGCTTTTTTACACTATGATATGCATTCACAAATAGTGACTATGGTATTGGTCTATTACCTTGTAATATGTAGGTCATATAATGGCTTACTTCCAGAGCTTTGATTTTTATCTTTAAAAATATGACTTAATATCTACACCTCTGGCATTTTTGTGTCACTGGTCATATGCTTTAATCAAGAATGGAACATGCACTTTGTTACTCCAGCCACTGGGTGGTGCTGTAATATTGCTTCCCAGGTAATCAGAGACTAGTATAAATGCAGGCTGCTTTATTTCATTCAAAAAAACTTTATTGTATTCATTGATAAAGGCTGAAGAGCCGAAACCGGTCTGGGTTTGAAGGAATTATAAATAAATAATCATTATTTCTTCATTACTGCGTGTTCACTATCGTTTTTTGCTGGTCGTTGGTGGTTTACATTGTGATTGTCAGTTAACCAGGTTTCAAAAGAGTTGAAAGAATTTTGGGTTAGAGACTGGAGGTGAGAGAGTTTGTCAGAAGTCGAGATGATAGTTGAATCATCTGCATATTATATGAGAGAGTGAGAGCAGGAAGTGTGTAGACAGTTACTGAAGATGTTAAATAGCAGTGGTCCAAGAATGGAGCCCTGAGGTATGCTTGTATTGACAGGGAGGAAGGGAGAGGAGGAGGAGACCCATTTGATGGACTGCTGTCTGTTGGAGAGGTAGCTTGAGAACCATTTAAGAGTGGGGTTAGAGAGAATAAGATAAGAACTTGGTGAGAAGTTTAGGGTGAGACAGCATAGAAGGCTTTAGAGAGGTCTAAAAATAAACAGGGAACATGTTTTTTGTTGTCTCCGGCTAAAGAGATAGTTTGAATGAAGGAAGTTAGAGCAGTAGTCATGCTATGTTTAGGGTAGAACCCATGTTGGGTAGGAATGAGCAGATTTTCATGAAGAAGATAAATCAAGGAGCTGCTTAATTTAGAGAGGGGGTACAGGATGGCTACGGGCCTGTAGTTAGAGAGGTCAGTGGAGTGTCCTCCCTTTTGCATTGGTGTAGTTTAGAATTGTTTCCAGATAGTGGTGACAGTAGATTCTTGAATAGCTTAGTTGATCATTATGGAAATAGGGAAGGCTATTTAGCTGGCAGCAAGCTTTAGGAAGAGTAAATTATCAGCTGAAGGTGAGCAGGGATTTAGTTTATTAAGACAAGATCTTATGTAAGCAGTGGGAACAGGTTTGAGTGAGAAGTTGTTTTATAGCCAGAGGGAGGGGGGGGGATATAGTGAGGTTGGAGGTGAGATTATTCTGGGTAGTTTACTGATGGAGTCAATAAAGAAGGAGTTAAGAATTGTGGCTGTTTTCATAGGAGAGTTGTTAGGACAAGGGTTACTTATACTGCAGCTACCAGGATGTAGAATCTTAATGGTGATCCAGAAAATTTCAGGATTGCTGTGATGGTCAGTTTGAGGCTTAAGATAGAAGTTTTCTTCATCATTCTTATGTTTTTTTAGTGAGGTTATGGAGTTCTTTATAGTTTTGAAGGTGGGTAGGGGATTTAGTCCTTTATCAGCCTTTCCAATCATCATCATCTCTTGTGCATTAAGGATTGATCGGGTGGTTTGAGAGTGCCAAAGTGCAAAGAGGGATTTTACTCTGGTTTTCCTAAGGGGCACAAGGGGGTTGAGAATATCTTGAAAAATGTGGTTGAATTTAAGTATGGCATCGTCAAGTGGTAGGTGGAAAAGGAAGGACCAGTTTATAGAGGCAGGTCTGTTGAACTCCTCAGGGTTGAAGTTTGAGAGACTGTGACACTTTTGAATTTCTGAAGTCTAATTTGTTGAGAGGAATATTTTGGAATGCAGGTAGGAAAGTGGTCATTTAAAGACGCAGGTGCAGTTTTGGGGTTGTGGTATAGGTTTGGATTGGATACAAATGTCCAATCCAGGATAGAGCTATAGTTGGTTGGCTTGCTAGTATAGGTAGAGGTAGACATAAGTTGAGTGAAACCATGGAGATTTTAGCTGGAATTAGGAGAGTCAGTGATCAGGGTTTGTCAATCAGTGTTGACATAAACCCAGTATTATAGTGTTGTTAGAAATGTAGTGAGTGATCCAGGAGAGAATCTGTTTAAGAATGGGGATATTATACCATGCTTGGGAGCCTATTACAAGGAAGATAACTAGAAATCCTGTAGAAGTATTAGAAATATTTTAGAAATTCTATGAAAGTCTGTGTAAAGCAGAGAAGTATGGAAATCAAGAAAAGGTACAAATGGAAATGTTTATGAAAGAATTAAATATGCCAAGGCTAGAGGGAGAGGAAGCTCAATTACTAACAGTTAGGATAGGAGGAGATGAGATAAAAATGGTGATATATAGCCAATCTACAGGAAAGTCCCCAGGGTTAGATGGTATTTTTGTGTAAGTTGGGAAGCTAGGAGGGAAAAAACAGATGAAGATCTGGAAGGTTTTCTTTAACATTATTTTAACAAAAGGAGAAGTACCAACATCCTTGTAGAAAGCGGTAGTAGCTGTACTACCCATAGAGGGTAAAGATCCATCAGATCCAGCTTCATACAGGCCCATTTCAATACTAAGTCATGATTATAAAGTGTTTGTAATGGCTAAAAGAATGGCAAAATTTATGCCAAAATTGGTAGATATAGATTAATGTGGTTTTGTAGAGGAGAGGTAAACATTTGACAACATAAACAGAACAGTGATAACCATAGGAAAGCAGAATGTAAGAAAATACCACTGTTGCTGGTGAGTCTTAATGCAGAGAAAGCGTTTGACAGAGTAAGCTGAGATTTTAAGAGCAGAGCAGTGGAAGCATTTGCGTTCCTTGATAAAATTGTAAGGTTGATTAGGAGGATGTATGAAGGATCAGAGGTGAAAATTAAAGTGGGTGGGGTCTTCTCTAATAATCTCTGCTTGAGCAGAGGAACCAGACAGGGGTGTTGTCTCTCCCCTTTATTTGCATATTTAGAACCATTGACAAAGAAAATAAGGAACTCAGAAATTCATGGATATAATTGGTATGTAGTCAAGAAAAGCTGGCTGTGTTTGCAGATGACATTATTTTATACCTGACAAAACCAGAAAGAGACATTACAGTGTTGTGGAACATATCGAGATAATTTCATAACATTTTCAGGATACAAAATGAATGAAGCAAAAATAAAAGCTATAATGGTAAGTTATGTACCCATATATGAACTGGTTCACCATTATCCATTTTTATGGGACATGATAAAATGAAGTATTTAGGAATATGGACTAAATTATGGCAGCTAAAGATGTGAGGGAAGAGACTAAACAAACGATAATACAAAAACTGAGAAAATGTAAGCTCTGTTGTATGGATATTGATAATAAGATACAAGCAGTTAAAATGTTTTTACTCCCTTTAATCTTATACGCAGGTCAGGCATATTTTTATCAACCAGAGAAGAAGTTGTGGATAGTAATTAATAAAGAGCTGAAATATTTTATCTGGAAGGGGAAGACTGCAAGAGTCAAGTGGGATAAGCTTATTCTTCCAATAGAACAGGGCGGATTGGGATGTACCCGAGTTGAAGGGGTATTTCAGAGCAACACACTTAAAGTTCCTATACATAGTACATGCCGAAAACTATAATTCAAACTGGAAAGAGATGATGATGAAAAGGAGGGAAGCTCAAGTAAAAGGGAGAGACTGGGATTTTGGATGCAGACCTTTAAGGAGAACAGCAATAATCATATAGAATATAATTTTCATAAAGTAGCAGAAGGTCTTCTAAGAACTAAGCCAACGTGGGAATGGAGGAAGGAAATTCTGCTGATAGGGATGACTGCAATTAGGGATACAGGCAGTGGGCAAGAGGGGGCAGCAATGTATTGGAGAAAACTGGCAAAGGAGCCAAGGTGCTTGGGAACAAATAACTAGACAGGCAATAGAATGGGAAAATGCCAAGAACTTAATTGGACTGTAGGCTAAAAATTGCCTTCCATATCAAGGATTGATATCAGAATATAGGCAAAGAGAAAGAAATGGGGTGGGGTCCTAAACAAAAGACTAACACTGGTTGAGTGTTTAGTAGAATCTAGGACAGAAGTTACATTAAGAAAGGAATAATTAGTAAAGCATACAAAATATTGCATGATAACTATAAGAATCTATCAGAGGAGATTAGTAAGGACTGTGAAGAGAGTTTAGATAAGAAATTCACAAAAATACAATGGGGGATATATGTATGTCTCCCAAATATGCAACAAAATCTAGATGATGTCTGATCTTTGCCTAAAGATGCTTATGTAGGTATTTTTATACCCCAAGCAGGCTTCAAAGACTTTTTCCTCAGGTGGAGAGCAAATGTTGGAGATGTGATGGGGCAGAAAGAGGTAACTGGGAACATATACTCTGGGAGTGTAATGAGTTGGTAGACTTTAAAGAGCAGTCTCAGGGATTTTTTGTTTTGATTCAGCCTTTGTTTACATTTCAGGTTTGCCTTTCTAAACATGCTCACCTTTGGCTGAGGGGGATAGGGGAAGAGTGCCTGAAGGACGTGTTATTCAAATTCCATCTCAAATTACAGTTGCACTGACAACAGCTCTCCCTGTGAGCCATTCATTAGTTTAATCTGTGCATTTTACCCATTGAGAAAACTAGCCTTTCAGGCATTTTATGACCTTACTGGTGCTGCTACTCTAGAAAGCACATCAGTAATGGAAGGCTTTTAAAACATTCGTAAAGAGTTTTTTGTTTCTTTCATTTAATATTTTATACTGTGGTGATTGTAAATCCTGGCCAGCTACAACACTTTTATGACATGGCTTCTATGTATAGAAAGCATTTGAGTCAGGCAAACAGTAGTGGAAACCATATTTCTCTTTCTTTCATGTTTTACTGGATGCTGATTTTGGAATACTAGCCTGGTGTAGTGACTTCCTGACCTCCTAGTAATTCCGTAGAAAGCAAGTGTGTGACAGAAGGTTGGAGCATTAGTAGACACACTGTTCTGATCCTTTTTCAGCTTCTAGTTTGATATGTGCTGATTTCTGAATACTACTAGACAAATGCACTATTTTTTATGAGCTGGCTACTTGTACATCTGTAGAAGCATGGGTAATGCAAAATTTAAAAATTAGTATACACTGAGTTCCCTTTTCCCTGGCACAGCTTTCTTTATTTTAAATATGGGCCAGGAGCTGGGGGCATAGTTCCCCAATCCGATGTAAGTCAGAGCAGAACACAAATCCAAAGATTAGTTTATCCTGGGAGCTGAAACAAGGCTTGAACTGTGGATTTACAGGATATTTAAAAGTAAAATGACACTGTGGATGGAAATGAAAGTGACATGTTGAAGTAGGCATGACTTCTGTCAGTGTAACACAGACCATAATTTTAAACACTGGGATTGTCTCTTTAAAGATTCCCCGCAGATAGCTCTGTTAGAGATGCTGGGTGATCAAGTTGGATTGACTAGGGAAATATTTTTTTTGAGCTATGATACAAACTCGGAATTGCGTAGATATAGTAAATCCTTGCTGAGTCTAATTATGATGGCTGCCAGAAAAACAGTTACTAGAAAATGGAAGTCAAAGTCTAAGCCAACTTTCTAGAAGTAGAGTGTGTAGTAGCATAGTTAAAACAACTAGAACTAGGATCTTTAGAAAAGGGTCAGAGCAAATTCCAAAGGAAAAAATGGGAAGTGTGAGATCAATACATGCAGTGGGGGAGCAAGGTTTAAATGAAGGCAGGATTTGAATGAGCTATGTAATGGTTGACTAACAATGACTGGCTATGTTAAAAGTGGTGTATAATGTTTGCAGCTACAACTGTGTCACATGGTTTGGAATGTATAATGTTTGCAACTCAGATTGTGTTACTATGGTTTATTATTCATTTATGTAAATGTAACATGACCAGGTGTCATACATTATATCTTGTTTTAAAAACAAAAGAATGGGGATGTTATTGCCCTGGGGGTTATAAATAGCAGCAATAGTAAGTTTTTTTTTTTTTGTGATTAAGTTTGCATGCAAGAGTTCTGCAGGGTGAAAGTTGGAGAGAGAGATGGATAGAGAGGCCAAGTTAAGTTGGTCAGAGTAAATTATGGCTGCCCCTCCTCCTTTCTTATGTACCCTGTCCAAGTGGAAGATATTGTATCCAGGGGGGAGAATTTCAGTGTTGGTGATATGGGGGTTTAAGCCAGGTTTCTGAGAGTGTTGCTAAGTCAGGAGAGTAATGTGCAGTCCATGCGTGGAATTGGCTAACTTTGTTGAGCATGCTGTGGATATTCAAGGAGTATAAGGTTAAGAATTTGGAAGAGGAATTGGGGTAAGAGGAAGGTGTAAGAGAGGTAAAGGTGTTGTGAGAGGGAGATGAAAGAGAACCAGGTTTGGGGTGAATATCTCCTGATAGGAATAAACTTGGTAATCTGAATTAGAGTAGGAGTCTTAGAGATGTACTTGTAGTATTTAGGCTTAGTTTTAAGAAGAGGGTGTGTAGTTGAGAACTAATTTAATCTTGAGTAAGAGTAGGTTGGAAGGGTCAAATAATGAGGGTGATATTGAGAAGGAGTGAGGTGTTTCCAAGTCAGTAAGACGATGAGCAAGAGTTGGTTGAAAGTTTAGGGAAGATAGCTTAGTTTGATAGGAGAACAGGTGAGAGAGTAGAAGAAGAAGAGGAGTAGAGGTAAACCTGAGAAGCATGTTAATGGTGAGTGTGTTAGTATGAAAAGAGGAAGTTTGGGTGAAGGTAGCAGAAAAGGTGAAGCTGCCATATGTTGGCGGAATTGAATTTGTAAAAAGCGGCTGTTTAAATGGTGTGATTTTTTAGGTGAGAGAGAGAGAGTGGTGAGGAAAATTGTGAGCAGATGAGAAACCAGAGTTTGTATTATTGAGTGAAGGTATGTTTGTGTGTTAAGGAGGGAGGTTAGAGGGGTGTAGTAAGAAGAGAGGAAGAGAGATCTGATTGGATGAAGTAGACAAAGTGAAGGAGTGGAAGAGGAAGGGAAAGGGGGTAGATTGTAAATTTAAAGTGGGGGTTGGGAATTGGGGGTAGGGTAAGTGAGCCTAAGTGGAGCAGGCTGAGCCATGAGAAACAGGCTGAACAGCTGAAAGAAAACTTTCTGCTAGCAGTGAATTGCCCCAAGTCTGTGCGAGAATTTGTAGGTGATATTTAAGAATATTAGTCACAACACTTATTCAGGCACAAAGTTCTCGTGCTGCAGGTTACGATGTTTTCCTTTGTTTTTAAACAGCATCAGGCAGAATACAAGGGCAACTGCTTAGAACATAGCTAGGAATTACTTGAGAGAGAGCTGAGTAGTAGGAGATGGGGAGGCTAGCTACTTGCAGCCCAGTTAGTGTGCATTATTCAAACTTCAGTAGAGAGTATGGGAGGGGCTGTGTACCCCTTAATAAGCTACCTTCAGATTAGACATTAAACTGAGGGACCACCTGACTTGGCTGGTAATAGTTCATGTGACTATGAAAGATTCTACAGCACTTGTCAAAAAGAGTTGGAAAGTGTCACAAGTGCCCTGGTATGACTTTCAAATTTTGCATAATTATTATGAATACCACTTTGGGTTTCCCTTGAAAATGTACTACAAGCCTGTGAGATTAAACACAGTCAACAAAACACAAAATTCATACACAACACAAAATTAAATGGTTTCAGAAATGTGTCAGTAACAAGCAATTGCAATAAAGCTACTTGACCATTGTTATATACTTATACTAAGCAACATAATTTGATTTTCCCTGTCTGATAGTAGGGTATCATTTTGACGGGCTGTTCTTCCATGCATTTAATTCTTAATACCTTTTATATCCCCTCCCTCCTTTACTTCTACCTTTCATAGTTCACAGATTCTTTCTGTTCAGCCACTGTTTTAGCATTTACCAGTGTAAAAGCCTCTTGAAGTAAGAAGCTTCATTACCCTTTGTTATTATAGTTTATAGTTTCATAGGTAAATACTAAGCTAATTGTCCAGAAGGGCCACTTTAAGCCTAGCCATGTTTCCCCATTAGGTGTTCAAAATATGTTTCCATAATTTTTATTCCTGTACCTCACATTTGTGAATGCATGTGTCTGGGATCATTCCACTGAGTACTGAAAGGGGACCCTCCTGCAGGCTAGGGCATTTAGCCATTAGCTCTATGGTAAGAAAATTACTTATTATTAGCTGATAGGTCTTCAGAAAGAGAACACACAACTGAAGTGGTAGAAGAGTATGTACAGCAAATGATTATATAGAATCTGCTTAACGCAGCATGTGAATAAGAGGAAAATAAACTGCTAAGTTATTTGAGAAAATGGTATACCCTGGGGTACTCCCAATGTTGATAAGGCGAATCTGTTGCTTGAACCTGCAAAACTCTACTACTAAAGCAGATGCCAAACCACTGAAGAGGAAGGTTTGACAACATGTGGAATTTGTGCAGCTAAAGAAAACAGTGCAAGACATAACATCAAATGTGTTTGAGTGGTCATGAATAGTATTCCACCAGCATGACCATTGTTTATTATCTTAATTATGTGGTTATTGAGGGACAGTGGTGCTGTTATACTGCTGTGACCTCTCTTAAAACTAAGATGCTTGCTATATAATAGATAGGTTCATAGGTTGGTACTGGGCTGTCTGCCCGAAGGCATATATTAGCCCAGCTACGTTGTGCGGTATTCACCGCCCCTTTAGTAGTTCCCTAGACCCTTGTACTAGCAGCTAGTACCCTTGGCCCCTATCTAGTAGTGCTGTTGGTGTGAACTTTGTTACCCATCCACTCATCAAGGTTCCTCTTGAAGAGTGATAGTGAGGGGCTCTGTCTTATGTAGATCGGGACCCTGTTCCATAGTAAGGGAAGTTTCTGCGAAGGGAATCTATCCCTCCAGCATGTTCTATTCATTGTTGTGTTGAGGTTTATATCCCTAGAGCGTGTAGCTGGAATAGATTTGGTTTTGCTAAGATGGAGCATGTTCAACAATTCTGGGTTGGACATGGCTCTGTACGTTAGACAGAGATCGCCTCTGAGAAAGCAGTATGCAACATAGAACAGTCTTAGCTTTTTCAATCGTGCTGCATAGAGCAACTGTTTGAGGCCAGTAATCCTCTTGGTTAGGTACATCTGTGGTCTCTCCAGCTGCTGGAGATGTCTAGCCAGGTACATTCCAATTGGTGCATTGTACTCAATAATGGGTCTGATGAGGGAAGAGTAGAGGGGCACCATTACATCCTTAGATCTTGATGCGAACCCTTTCGTGATCAGATGGGTCACATAGAAGGATTTTCTAACCACTTTGGTAACATGGTTATCAAAGGAAAGCTGACTATCTACTTGGGTCCCTAGATCCCTTATTTCTTCAGATTTCAGGGGATTTCCTCCTATGTTGTAGTTTGCGGGTACTCTGTTTTTTCCAAAGGGGATTACTACGCATTTTTTTGCATTTAGCTTAAGACCATGGCTTTGACACCATGCATCAGTCTCATTTAGGCCCTTCTGGAGGATCTCCATGTTGGCTGGAGACTCTGTTATAGCACCCAGTTTGCAGCTGTCCGCAAACTTAGTCAGCCACAGCCCTTCCGTGCTTGCCTGTACTTCTGAGAAGTATATGCCAAACAGGAGGGGCCCCAGGACAGAGCCCTGAGGCACACCACTCATTACTGGTCTGGATTCGGACATAGATCCCGCTACTCTTACTTTATGGGATCTGTCTGAGAGCCAGTTTGTGATCCATCTTGTGACGTAAGGGTTTATGCCCAGGCTGGTGAGCTTATCAATAATACCTGAATGGGGAATGGTGTCAAATGCTTTAGCAAGGTCAAGGTAAACTGTGTGTACCTCCTTTCCCTTATCTATAACCTGAGTAACTGTCTCAAAGAAATCTACCAGGTTCCGGAGGCATGATCTGCCCTTGACGAAGCCGAACTGTGTGGGGTCCAGCGACTGGAGGTTCCCAATCTCTCCATTTATGAGTTCCATAATGATTCGCTCCATAGCCTTACAGATCAGACTGGTCAGGCTTACTGGTCGGTAGTTCCCAGGGTCAGTTGTGGCCCCACCCTTGTGTAGCGGGACCACCGTTGCCGTGCACCATTCTATGGGCACATATCCTGTGGAGAGGCTGAGACTGAACAGGGTAGCAAGATGCGGGGTTAATTCCTTTTGGAGCTCGCGTATGACACAGCCTGGGACACCATCTGGTCCCATGGAGGCAGTGTTTTTAGCTTTAGATAGAGCCTTGTTAACCAACGTATCAGTAATAATTGGACTTACACAATCCCCTGGAATGGTAATAGGCCCTGTAGGTGGTGAGGGGGAGGGAGAAATTTGCAGTGAACCTGTCAGCCAAGATGTTGGCAATGTCAGAAGGGTCAGTGTATTTTGTTCCATTTTGTAATAGCTCAGAACAGACCTGAGCATTGCCATTTAGGTTTTTGACATAGCCAGAGAAGGCCTTATGGTTATCCTTGGCATCCTTGGCAACTTTCTTTTCAAAATTAGCTTTAGTTGACTTGATGAGGGCCCTCAATTTCTTATTAATGTTGATCAGGGATGATTTTTCTACTTGAGATTTGGCCTTTTTTTGTACAAGTCTCCTCCTTTTATTGTAAAGTTTGCTTATGGCCGGGATCCACCAGACTGGTTTCTTCTTGCTTGAGGAAGGAGTCTTGGTTTTATTTGGTTTAGCATGGTCCATGCAATCCTGAAGATGCATATAGAGTGCCTTGGTGTAGGATTCCGCATCCTGGATATCATTATCCTTCTGCAAGGGAATAGTGAAGCTTTCCACTTCAGATGCAAGTAGTTTGAAGTTTGCTTTGGAAAGGTTTTTGACTATGGTTTCTTTGACTAGGGGAGGTGAGATCTTGCTGATCCCAGTAAACTTTTCACTGTGTTGTGACTACCTTTCCAAGGAGTCAGTTTATGTGGTGAGAAGTGTAACTCTATGGTTTTGGCATGATAATTGTAATGGGGGACTTCTGCAGGCCACAGAAACTCCCAAATGAGTATGTATGTATGAAATGTATGTTTCTGGACTGCTAATAAAAGAATGCAGAGTATATTGTCTCCTCACTGTCCATGGTTAGCTAATGATGTTTAAAAATGGTTTGTCCATTAACATGAACTTAGGATGTGCATGTAGGAATATTTAAAAAGGTTGAGAGTTTACTTCTATACAGAGGAAAAGAGCTACCTGCATGCACTGAAAAAAAAAACTGTACATGTAATCAGCTTCCTTATTATGACGATTGATGTGCTTCTGTGTCCTGTTGACTCCTGCTGTAAGTTAAGTCCTTAAGACTGTAATTTTTATGTTCTTATTGCTGTAGTATGTTCTTTCATGTGGAAACTGATTCAAGTTGAAAAGAACTGGGTAATCATTGAGTTATTCCTCCATTTAATCCAGATGTCAGTATACTGACTGGGTCACAAGGTGTGTGTTCCCCCATTTTTGATACTTTAAAATTTTGGATGGCCATTAGAAAGGACACATGTAAAATGTACCAAGTTTTTCCTCCACGTCAGAGAGGGCACATCCAAACATTAATTAGTGTGAGTGTGTGTGTGTGTGTGCGTGTCTGTCTGTCTGTCTGTCTCCACTAATCCTTATGGTATTTCTTTGACCAGTTCACCTCTGTTTTTGGTAAAGTGGCTCCATGTTTAGGAGTTATTGAGCCTTTCTTTATTAACAATATTTTTTCACCCATAGTGGCTGACCATAAGTCTACCTCCACCAGCTCAGTCATCCCAGTGACAAGTCCCATCCCCCAAATGTCAGCTGGGAGGGTGTCCTGACTAGAAGATTCCTGTCCTGAGGGTTTAGTCTTAAGGGTGCAGTGCGTTCCAGGGCAAGTCGCAAGATGGACTGGTGGAGAAGCCATCAGACAACAATGTGAGGACTTTTAAATGCCTGATCACCCTGCATTACTCTGTAAAAAGGGCGGGCAATGGGAAGACCACTCTTAATTGCATACCCTACTACCCTGGCTATAAGACGGTCATGAAACTGAAACAGAAGTACATAGCCTTGCAGGCAAACTCAGTGTAAGAAGCATCATAAATGGGCCTGAGTGGAAAGAGTGCAAGTATGAGGTTTTGGATCTGTGCGCTAGATGGTCCACTTGTGAATAATCTGCTCTGTAGAACTGTGGCATATGAAAGTTGGTGGCTGATTTGCCAAAGTAAACAAAATTAATATAGTTTTGGTTGGATAAGTTAGTAAGTTGGGAGGGTGGCCTAATGGTTAAGGTGTTTGCTTTACAAAAACACAAGGTGTAGGGTTTGAGTCTCACAAGGGATAATTGGCTAGGCTTAAAATGTCTCGCAAGGGCAGTTAGCTTAGTACTAATCTATAAACCTATGCTTAATTATGAGCACAAAAATATAAAGTTGAAGCCACAGTCTTATATACCTTGACTACACCCAGAAATACAGTTTATAATCCTCTCTAAAATAGAATCAGAACTCAAATACAAACTCTTGGTGTCATTGAAAGTGTAACAGAACTGACCGAGTGGTATCCATCAATATTACTGGTTATCAAAAACAATGGTAGTGTGAGAATACATGCTGATTTAAAAAGTTAATTTCATGCACTCCTTAAGGATATTGCACCTAAGCTGGTTGGTGCCAGAGTATTCTCTACATTATAAATTTCAAGTGGATTTTGGCAAATACCGTTAGAGTGATATAGTCAAAAACTAACAACCACAGTGACTGCGATTGGAAGGTTTTGTTTGAAGAGAGTGCTATTTGATACAACTTTAGCACAAGAAATATTAATATTTCTGTGAAAATGAACAGTCTTTTTGGAAGTGTATGAATATGGTGGTGGTGGCGGTATTGCCATGGATAATGTAGTAAGAGTTTGATTTTCATAAAGAGAAACATGGCAAAAGATTGGAGGCAGTGTTCCAAACCATTAAGAACTCATGTTTGAAGCTGAATGTAGACAAATGCAGATTTGATAAGCCGGAAATACAATATTTCAGTCATAGCATAAGTGTTAGTGGGACAGACCAGATTCATCCAAGGTTAAAGCCATGGAAGAGCTAAAAGGTCAGCCTGTATGACTGAACTATAAGGACCGTGTCATGACAGATTTCTTGGGTAGGTATGTACCAGATCTGTCCACAGTGCTTTGTTTATAAAGACAGATGTGTCCTGGTCATGAGTAAATGCTCAAGCCCTCAGTAAAATTAAACAAATGAAGATGTCTGCTTCAGTGCTTGCCTGTTATGATGTCATGAAGCCAACAATCATAAGTGTTGATGTCAGTTATGATCTAGGTACCATTTTTTCCCCAGTGGATGGACAAATCTTGAAACCTGTTGCTCTAGAATGCAAAGATGGTCGCAAATAGGAGTGCCTTGCAAGTGTGTGGGTATGTGAGAAGTTCTCAAGTTACCTACTGGGGCTAAGTTTCAAAATCCAGACTGACTGCAAACCACTGGTTTCACTGATTAATTCCTATGATTTGGGCAAAGCACCATCAAGATGACAGAGGTTGCTTATGAGACTGAGACATTTCAATACTAGAGTGTTTTCACATTGCTAGGAAGCAATTTTGATTATGGCTGGCAGAATGTACAAAGCATCCTGGCAAATCAACTAGCAAAAGGCTTGAAAGACAAACACTGTCAAACACAGCAATGAGCTACAGATGTTTAAGTATGCAAGAGATGGATGGCCACACTTGTTGGCACACACAAGCGTATGATCTGCAAATATAATACTATCTAAATAAAATGGTTTGCTACAGGACTAAGAAAAAATTATCTTCACAGCATGCCAGAGTGTTTACACAAATACATGAAGGACATCATGGCCTGACTAAGCCAAAATGTTGGTGTGATAGCTTCATGTTAGCATGAGCATTGTAAAGTTTGTGTCATCATGCTAGTTTTACACAAGGTGTGATCCATCCCACTGATATATAGATGGTATTTTATATAGCATATATCATGGACAGAAGTAAGGTTAAGAAATAAAAAGGACAGCTGTGTGTGCAAGTCCCAGAATAAAAAAAAGTGTCCTGTCCTGGTAGGCGCACTGGTGCCAGGACTGGAAAAAGTGACAGTGTTGAATCCTCAAGACATGGAAACATTCCAACAATGGAGTTGAAATAGGCTCAGCGGGAGGATGGCCCCTCTGTTGTAGAAGGAAGTGGTAGTCTACAAAATCAGAAAAATAGCAGGCCAAAAAAAAGAACAGTAAAGATGAAGGGGTGGACTACTTTGAATAAGAAAGAAATTATATTTTGCTGCCATTATGCAAAAATCCCAGATATTCCCGACAAAAGATGTACAAAAAGATTGAGAGAAATTAGAGGGAAGAAAAATACTTGTAATTTGTGTTCATTAATGAAACAGATTCATGAAAAACATTATATAGACCAAGAAACGGCCTGTTTTGAAAAAGAAGCAACTGAGGAAGTGTGAAAACGTAAATAACAAAATCTAGAGATTTTTGAAAGGTATAAAAAAGAAATATGGACATGGGAAAGAGAGATCTGACATGGTGCAATATTTATGCAGAGGAGAAAGCCAAATTAATCAGTACAAAAAAAGCAGCCCCAAAGATATTCAAAGAGCAAAGGTACCCAGAAATGGAAAATTGTGCAATACAAAAAATAACACAATGGGGAACGTAGAACAGAAGTTTATTAAAGTAGAAGTTAAAAAAATAGAAACTGAAATTATGGAATACCTGCAAAATGAAGGATTTAATGTAGAAAGTCTAACACAGGTTATAGCATAACATGATGGAATAGAGAATCCCCCAAGTATGGAGGAACAGGAGACATCGGAAGATGAAATATGGACATGAACTAGATTTAATATGGGGCGATAATTATGCAAAGGAGAAAGCAAAACTAATCAATACAAAAAGATCAGCACAGAAGATATTTGAAGATAAATGCAGGCAAAACATCCGTATGTGGAAAATTGTACAATACCATAACACCACAGCAGGATAAGAATAATGAATCCCCAAATTAAGGAGAAACTAGTGGAGTGGGAATCATCTGATGAGTTGCCAAGAAAGTTTGGAGCCTTCAGAGGGAAACCAGTAGAAAAGTTCAGCCGGAGTTGCACAGCAAGGGAAGGCACAGGAAACTGTTACAAGTCTGAAGCAGTCAGTGTTGTGTAGTGATAGGCCAGTGAGTTTCCATATGAAAGGTCAACAGATGACACAGGATGAAACTGAACAGAATGTGGCACAGGAAGCAGCTCTGGAACTTTCTATAGGATGCCCACAGGAAATGGAGAACAAAAATGTGCCCTCAGTTTAGGAGAAAATGGTATAATGGAAGAGTAGAGCTGAATAGACATATTAAGATCAATGAAAGGAATAGATCACAGAAAGTCAGTAAGGCCCCAAATGTTAGAAGTTTGATGAAGCAAATGAATGCAGTAATCAGGACTCTTCATAGTAATTCATGCAATGTAACAGAAGTAAATAAGATATATTACTGTGCAGCTAAATGAATAGCAGATAAAATCTTCAGCACAGGGCAGTAAGGGAAAGGAAGGGGCGAAATCACATGCCATCATGGAGGTATCAAACAGAGAACAAATATGAAGTAATTAAGACAAGAAGTGCCACTGTTAAGAGTACAGAAGAGGGACAAACAGATAACAGAAATACTCAGATAGACAAGATAAAATCAATGCACAATATCAGAACAGATCAGGATCTATCATATACTGTTGCAAATAAACTAAAGATATCAGCAAAGGCAGAAAAACTTAGAAGGTATGCAGATAAATATAAAGTAAAAGTAGAAAATAAGCATTTTTTTTTGCTGACCCAGAAGATTTTTGGAAATTAAACCAGGAGAACTGTTGCTGCCAGTTTTGTTATTGCACAGTACATGCCAGAAAACAGCGGCAGATATGTGTGAATTCAAAGGAAAGTAGGAAAGACGTAGGTAATGAAAGAAGCAGATGTGTTAAGAATTAAATACAGACTCAGAAGAAAAACTAGTATCATAACTTTTCCACTTTTACTGTAGGAACCCCAAAACAAACATTTCAGAATAATTTCAACAAATAATAAATCCAGGCTTGTTTCCTTTGGTGCATTTTTTAATCAAACTGTTGCTTGTAAATGAACTGATATATCTCCAGTTCTAACACTGATAGTATCTGTGGTACAGTCGGTCTCTAGATAGTTCATCAGAAAAAGCTAGTAAAAAAACTGAAGCCTACCATTCTTGTTCCTCATCAACTCCTTGCTGAATTACTTGGAGCTGCTGCTAAATCTATCACATACTCAATACTTATACTTACAAATAGATCAGTAACAGAGTAGTATGTCCTACAGGTGTACTGTTTAACGGAATTACCAACAATATGCATAAAATGGTGCACTTGGTGTCCATTATACAGCATGCCATTGACTCAGCCACAATAACCTCTTCTAACTCTATCAATTTCATACATAAACCTATATTCCCTTTACCAAAGTAAAAACAAGTCTCACTGAATCGCAACTAATTCTAACCCCCCCCCCCAAATGCTGTTTGACTACAAGTGCACACATCAACAAACCCAGCATATTGGATAACTATTACAGTGAATAACAACAATATAAAAAAAACTTGACAGCAATATCTCAAACTTTAGACCAATTGCAGTGTTGTCCCTCATCACATGAATACTAGAAAATGCGTTAATAAATGGACCTTCATCCACTTGATCAACAGTAATCCCTTGTTTCCTGCCGAACATGGATTCTGGCCTGACCACAGCTCTTCTGTTGTGGTTAAGTACATTAAACACCCATCTAAGTCAACATGCTACAGCTGCTGCAGTTCTCTTATCTCTCCCAAAAGAATTTGACCATGTCTTAAGAAATTATCTTAGCTAGACATTGCTAACCCCCAATACTTGCATGGTTCAAGACTTTTAAAGTGAGTAAAACTGCTTCCTGCAAGTTAGATCACACATGGAGTGCTACAGCTCTCGGGTTTCAAACTAATATTGCATTAAAGAGAGATCAAGATTGGTTGATTGCGCCCCCCTGTTACTTTGAACCTGGTGCAATTGCCCCTCTCACCCAGCCCTAGCTATGCTACTCTGTGTGTGTGTGTGTGTGTGTGTGTGTGTGTGTGTGTGTGTAAATTAGCTCTTACCTTTAAAGCTTCTGAATACCCATAAAGCACATAGTCTGTCATTTCAGAAGACACTGTGATTGTATCAATAACTTCAGTATGCTGCCAATTAGTGAGAAAATAGGGTTGCATCCTAACTTAGCTGTCCTGAGTCTAGTGCCATTATTCAAAACCTCAGGCTGATGGAGGGCCAGTAAGAGTTTACTGTATACTTAATTCAAAAATTTCTGCTGTTCTTTTAATTCCTTTAATTTCTTTTACAGGTGTGAGTGTTCCAAGCCTGAGAACCCAAGCAATAAAACTCTTTTTTTGTGGGGAACAAAGAATGTTACAGAAGACATAGACTGGGGCAATTTCACTGTTGAAGTAAGTTTTAGGATTCTTGTATTTCTGATATGCATAGTTTTTGCATTTAGGCATGTTAAACATTCTTAAGCAGAGAATTAAATAGCTGTGTGCTATGCTGTGCTTTATAATTAAATTCTGTGACATGATAGCAAACATATAAAGTGGATATAAAAAGTTTACACACCCCTGTTAAAATGCCAGGTTTTTGTGATATAAAAAATGAGACCACAATAAATCACTTCAAAAACTTTTCCCACTTTTAATGTGTCCTATGACCTGTGTAATTCAATTGAAAAACGAACAAATCTGTTGGGGGGGGATGGGATATAAAAAAATGTACAACCCTTAAACTAATACTTTGTTTGGGTCTATATTAGACACAGTATGATCGAACTTTTAAAAGTTCAAAAATCTAATAAAAAAAAATACACAAATAATGTACCTGAACGTTTTAAGCAGGGGGGCAAGCCCCCCTGCACCCTCCACACACACCCGCTCTGTAAATATACCAACTTCGAGATCGCACTACAGTGCAGAAAAGGGAAGTCTTCCCATTCCATGTTGTACAGAGATCTCCGTTAAAATGTTCAAAATTTCAAAAATTCGATCATATGGTGTCGAGCATATGACAGTCGAACTTTTGAAAGTTTGATCATCTAATGTAGACCCTACTTTATTAAAGCACCTTTTGATTTAATTACAGAATTCAGTCTTCTTGGGTACCCACCTGCCATCAATTAAAGAGACTCTGATTAATCACAAAGTTCAGCTGTCCAAGTAGGATTTTCTGACATTTACTCAGTTGCCTGCTACAGCAAAAACCATGGTTCAGAGAGAGCTTACAAAGCATCAGAGGAACCTCATTGTTGAAAGGTATCATTCAGGAGAAGGCTAGAAAAAATGTCCACAGCATTGGATATGTCATGGAACACAGTGAAGACAGTCATCAAAAAGTGGAGAAAATATGGGACAACAGTGACATTGCAAAGAAATCGACGTCCCTTCAGAATTGATGAAAAGACAAGACAAAAGCTGGTCAGGGAGGCTGCCAAGAGACTTACAGCAACACTTAAAGAGCTGCAGGAATTTCTGGCAAGTACTGGTTGTGTACTACATGTGACAACAATTGTGTACTACATGTGACAACAATCTCCCATATTCTCCATATGTTTCGGCTATGGGGTAGGGCTGCTAGATGGAAGCTATTTCTTACACAGAAAAACATCCAGGCCTGGCTGAAATTTGCAAAACAGTACATCAGGTCTCTCAAAAGCATGTGGGAAAATGTGTAATGGTCTGATGAGACCAAGGTTGAACTTTTTGGCCTCAATTCCAAAAGGTACGTTTGGTGCAAAAACAGTTCGCATCACCAAAAGAACACCATCCCCACGGTGAGGCATGGTGGTGGCAGTATCATGTTTTGGGGTTGCTTTTCTTCAGCTGGAAATGGGGCTTTAGTCAAGGTGAAGGGGATTATGAACAGTTCCAAATACCAGTCACTTTTGGCCCAAAACCTTCAGGTGTCTGCTAGAAAGCTGAAGATGAAGTGGGATTTCACCTTTCAACATGACAGTGACACCCAACATACGTCCATATCAACAAAAGACTGGCTTTGCCAGAAGAAAATAAAAGTTTTGGAATGGCCCAGCCAGAGCCTAGACCTAAATCCAATAGAAAATCTGTGGGGTGACCTGAAGAGGGCTGTGCACAAGAGATGCCCTCGCAATCTGACAGATTTGGAGTGCTTTTGCAAGGAAGAGTGGGCAAATATTGCCAAGTCAAGATGTGCCATGCTGATAGACTCCTACCCAAGAAGACTAAATGTTGCAATTAAATCAAAAGGTGCTTCAACAAAGTATTAGTTTAAGGATGTGCACACTTATGCAACCAGCTTATTGTATGTTTTTTATTTTTTATATTTTTCCCCTAACAGATTTGTTTGTTTTTCAACTAAATCGTATAGATTATAGGTCACATTAAAGGTGGGAAAAGTTTTGAAATGATTTATTGTGGTCTCATTTTTTTATATCACAAAAACCTGGCATTTTAACAGGGATGTGTAAACTTTTTATAAACACTGTTGGTATCCGATTTCCATTTAACCTTGCCAAAAGAATGATTTGAGGAAGGAGTCTACACTTAATTATCATGTAAACAGGCAACATACATTGTAGATAAGATTATATTATTGCTGTATCCTTTCATAGAAAAGCTGGGAGCCAGCTTTATTGAAATCTATAAATACCTTTATTGAATTATCGGGTCTATATTAGAACATCAAAGTTTCAAAACTTCGAATGTTCTATCGACCCCTTTTCAGCAAAAGCTGAAAATATCGAAGCAACAGAAAACCAAATTTTTTCCTAGGGAAAGAATTTGGTTGTCCGTTTCTGTTGCTTCTGTATTTTCAGCGCTGTGGTGGAAAGTTACGGGTCAGGTTCAGGTAAGTGTGCGATTGAGTGCGGGTTAGATTAGTTAGGGTTAGGGTGTGGGTTAGGTATGTGTGCGATTGTGTGGACATGATGGTTAGGGCGGGTTAGGTGAGTTAGGGTTAGGGCGTGGGTCAGGTAAGTGTGCAATTGTATGGACATGAGGGTTAGGGCGCGGGTGAGGTCAGTGTGCGATAATTATGGACCTTAGGGTTAGGGTTTGGGTTAAGGTAAGTGGATAGTTAGTGGTGTGTGTATAGTTTAGTGTAGGGGTAGGTGTAAGATTTTAGGTGTATGTGTGTGGATTGCTGTTTGTTTGGTGTGCTTGTGTTGTGTGTATGTGTTTTGGAACAGCAAATTTTTTTCCCTAGGAAAAAATTTGCTGTTCTGTATGTTCGATGTTTTCAGCTTTTGCTGAATAGGGGTCAATATTAGAACATTCGAAGTTTTGAAACTTCGATGTTCTAATATAGACCCAAATTATCATGTGTGACATAGGCAAATTTACATTTATATAAAAGTAGTCTAAAACTGTATTAAGCTCATGTTTACAAACATTATTCTTCACATATATTGTTATGTATCCTATAACCTAAGCAACATTATATAAATTATTCAATTCCTGCCCATTTTTAAACGAGAAACATCTTTATTAAACCATCATTTAAGACATAGACAATCATATATTTATATAAATTAAAACAAACCACACCGACACAATTGTAATTGCAAGCATTTTACATCACAAACCATACTAACACACTCCTAGTTGCAAACATTATATATTACTTATAATCTACCCAATCGTTTTCAGTCAAGCAGTGCATAGCTCATTTAAGTCCTGCCTTATTTTAACCTCATTTCTCCCCTGTATGTATTGTTCCCATAGTTCCCTATGTAGTTTTTTCCTACCCTTTTCTAAGTAGCTCCATTCCAGTTGTTTTATCTCTTATTACTATATTCACTACATCTAGTATAGTTGATTTAGATTTTTATTTCCATTTTCTAGTAACTGCTCTTTTGGCAGCCATCATAATTAGACACAACAAGGCCTTGCAATGTCTAGGCAGTTCCAATTCTGTATCATAGCTCAGAAAAATCATTTCCTTCATCACACTAAACTGCCGACCCAGAATCTCAGACAGTGCATCCTACAGGGAATCCTTGAAGTCTGCCAACTCACCGCACTGCCAGAAAATATATTCCCAGTCACATCTTTCTTCTCCATCATACCTCCAACATTTGCTGTCTACCTGAGGAAAAATTCTCTGGAGTCTGCTTTGGGTATAAAAATATCTACGCAAACATTTCCAAGCAAAATTCCTAAATCTTCTACATTGTGTTGCATATTTGGGAGACATACATACAACCTCCCATTGTTTCTTTATGAATTGCTTATCCAATCTCTCTCCCCAATCCTTTCTAACCTCCTCTGATTGACTCTTACAGTTATCATGCAATATTTTATATGCTCTGCTAATTATTCCTTTTTTAATGGCAGCTTCTGTTCTAGATTCTACTAAATACTCTTACCATTGCCAGTGTTTCATTTAGGACTCCCCTGTTTCTTTCTCTTTGCCTGTACTGTGATATCAGTCCTTGATAGGGAAGGCAGTCTCTATCCTGCAGTCCAAATAAGTTTTTGAAGTATTCCCATTCTACCATTTTCTGTCTCTAGATACTTGCTGCCAATACCCTGGTTCCTTTGCCAGTTTTCTCTAATAAATTCCAACCCCCTTGCCTATTGTTTATATCCCTAATTGCAGTCCATCCCTATTGGCAGAATCTCCTTTCTCCATTCCCGTGTTGGCTTAGTTTATAGGATACTTTCTGCTACTTTATAGATATAATATTCTGTATGATTATTGTTATTCTCCTTAAAGGCCTGCATCCAAAATCCCAGTCTCTTCTTGTTACTTGAGCTCCCCCCCCCCCGTTTCATCATCATCCCTTTCCACTTTGAATTATAGTTTTCTGTTTGTGCTATATATAGGAGCCTCAACTGTGTAGCTGTGAAATACCCCTTCAAATCAGGTAATCCCAATCTGCCACGTTCTACTGGAAGAATCATCTTATCCCACTTGACTCTTGCCATTTTCCCCTCCCAGATAGTCTTTCAGCTCTTTATTAATTGCGATCTACAACTTCTCCTCTGGTTGATAAAAATATGCCTGATCTGTGTAAAAAACTAATGGGACTAAAAACATTTTTACCTGCTTGTATCTTACTATCCATGTAACAAAGCTTCCATTTTCTCAGTTTTTGTATTATCTTTTGTTTAGTCTCTCCCCACATAGCTGTAGCTGCCACACCAGAAACATTATTAATAATCCTTACTCCTAAATACTTCATTTTATCATGTCCCCCATAACTGTGGATATTGCTGAACCAATTGATATGTGGGTACATAATTTACCACTGTTGCCTTTGTTTTGACGTCATTGATTTTGTATCTGAAAAAGATTTGAAAACTGTCTCAAAGTGTTCCACAACACTGTAATGCCTCTTTCTGGTTTTGTCAGGTATAAAATAGTATTATCTGCAAACAGAGCCAGCTTTTCTTGACTACCATACTGAGTCACTTATTTTCTTTGCCAGTGGTTCTAAATATAATGCAAATAACAAAGGGGAAAGAGGACACTCCAGCCTGGTTCCTCTGCTCAAGCAGAAATTATCAGAGAGGACACTACCTACTTTAATTTTTACCTCTGATCCCTCATGTATCCCCATAGTCAACCTTATAAAATCCCAGCTTACTCTGTCAAATACTTTCTCTGCATCAAGACCCACCAACAGCAGTGGTGTTTTCTTACATTCTGCTTCCCTCTGGATCATCAGTGTTCTGTTAGTGTTGTCAAATGTTGGTCTCCGCTGTACAAAACCACATTGATCCATATCTATCAATTTTGGCATTACTTTTGACATTCATTTAGCCATTATAGACATGAACACTTTATAATCATGGTTTAGTAATGAAATAGGCCTGTATGAAATTGGATCTGATGGATCTTTACGCTCTTTAGGTATTACAGCTACCACTGCTTTCTTCCAGGATGTCGGTACTTTTCTTCCTCTTAAAATACTGCTAAGCAAAACTTTCCACATCTGTAACAGTTTTTCCCTCCTACCTTCCAAACTTCCAGAGGAATACCATCTATTCCTGGGTCTTAACTGTAGATTGGTTATATATCACAATTTTTATCTCATTTTCTCCTGTCCTAACCATCAGTAATTGAGGCTCATCTACCTCTAACCTTGGCATATTTAGTTGTTCCATAAACATTTCTATTTGTATCTTTTCTTGATTTCAATATTTGTCTGCTTTACACAAACTTTCATAGAATTTCCGAAATATTTCTAATACCTCTACAGGATCTCTTGTCACTTTCCTTATTATAGGCTCCCTAAGCTTGGTGACAGCTATTTGCTCTAGTGTTATCAAAAAACAGTTACTTAGCAGTCTTTCTAAACTCATGTATGTTATCAAGGTACTCCATTATTTTCTGCTTGGCATTCTGTAGTTGATCCTCCTCTTGTTCTGTCAGATTCCCCCTATTCTGCAGTGCTTTATATTTGTCAGGCCCTCTAAATAATTCTTGTTACTTCTTAACCATAGTTCTTTTTCTTTTATTTCCACCCTGTTTTTAAACTCCACCTTAATTTTATCCCACTCCCTACTACACTTTCAGAAGCAATTTATATCCTCTCAAATAGTTCCTGAATACTCTCCACTACCCATTTCTTAAATTTCTCTCTTCAACAGATAGATGAGAAAGTGCCATGTCTCATTTTTACTTCATTACCCCGTGTTTTTATTTTGGTTAATATTGCTGCATGATCCAAAATAGTTATTGGGTGCATATGAAGACTTTCAATTAAATGCACATGTTCCTGTGAAATGTAAATTCTGTCTAGCCTAGCCCACGTTTTATATCTTGGGGATTAATATGTAAATACACTCCGAAGTCTTATTACCAAATTTACATCTTCCATGCCAAATATTTTCATAAATTTCTTCAAAAATCTACCCTCCTTTGTTATACTTTCCCTTCTGGGCCCCCACACACATCTTCACTGCTACAAATCAAATTCCAGTCCCCACCTATAAGTAATATTTCTTGCTGAAAACTGATTATTTATCCCAGCATTTTTCTTATGTTCATATCTTTCATTATAGCAGTTAAAGGTGGAATATAAATACACCCCAGTATAATCCTCCTCCTTTGCCAGTAACCCCTTAGCATTACAAATCTGCCATTATCTTTCTTATTCTCTTCTATCACTATTGGAGCTCCTCTTGCAATTAATATAAGTACTCCTCTTTTCCTTTGCCCCAGATATTCTGCTGAATAACCATCCTGAAAACCTTTTATATCAAATGTACCTGTTCAGTTTTTCTCCAAGTGTGTCTCCTGTAACATAGCTGTTTGCAGTCTACATTTTTTAATATAGTTCACTGTTCTTTCTGTTTTGTATTTATCTGAGACCATTGACATTTAAAGACATTGCAGAAAGCATCATTGTATTCAAAAGTTATTATTCCCACCTTTTATTTATAGCACCTTTTTTTTAAATGTCTCGTTCCAGCTTTTGTGTTACATGCATACAGTGTTCACAAGGTTGAACTTTTAATAGTTGTTTCTTGTCATATCCATTTGAGCCTATGTCACAACTTACAAAGCTTTGTTTTATTGAAAGCCCTCAAAGAAAAACAGAGAAACCCCCTAAAACCTATTAATTTGATTCTAACACACAAAACTGTGTACATCTTCAAATACTGAAGTTTTACTCCCCTGATAGGAACAAGTGTCCCAAACTAACAGGCTACAGTTAACCTAAAAGAAAGGTTATCCATGCTAAGAGGCATGGTGCAGCCTGTGCTTTCTACTAAATGATAACTGGTTTTTGTCATATCTTTATAGCTCTCCCAGCTGGGAAAACCCCAGAATGCTTTCAGAGAACATTATCTCCTAGCGAGTTTCTCTTTTCTTTTTATTCCCAGCCAGTCACTCTCCACCAGACTGTAATCAGTTTCTCGTTATCAGATTGTCTGTATGGAAACATGAAAACCAGACAGTTTCTCGTTATCAGATTGTCTCCAGGGAAACATGAGAACTAGACGGTCAGTTTCTCTTTATCATATTGTTTCCACTGAGACATGAGGACCAGACAGAGAATTTCTACTAAGTATGCATTCATTTGCTAGAAAATGCCTCATAATATTCTTTTTATTTACTTAGTTTTCTCAAAACTTGTTACTAAATCAGTCTAAGGTATTTAATCCAGTCATTCCCCCATGCAAGAATGAGGAAGAAGCACATACATTTTTCTTTTGTCATGCTCTTTTAACCAGGCTTTTTACTTGCATTACATTGCCTACATTTCTTAAACCCAAACAAGAAGAAAGAGAGAAGGCAGAAAGAAAGGAGGAAAAAAAAGCTGCTCCTACTTACAATCCCCATTACCCTTAAAAATAACTGAGAAAACTTTACTTTATAGCATGCAAAGAAAACCATACATCACAAAAGTTGTACTATTAAGAAGAAAAAGGTTTTCCTCACTTACAGTTAACTTTCTCCCCTCTCTTCTCCTTCCCAAAGCATTTTTCCAAACATTAATGACTTGAAGTAGGGCATATACTTTAGAGTCCCCCACAAGTCCAACAAATTCTGAAAAAATCCAATGTTTCGAGATTTTCTTGTTCTGTCATATTTCACAAATATAATTATCGCATTGTAATCCCACATTAAGTTAATGGTTTTATTACGGTTCATCTCCATCTCCTAAAGCCTGTCTGTGCTTCATTTCCAGTGTACTGTCAATTCTTCTAGTCAGCTGTCGTGCTCCCTCCCTTCTCTCCAACATCTTCCATTGAAACAGTGGAAAAGGTTTCACAGGTACAATCTCACTGTCTGGCCTTTATTACCAGAAGAACAAGAAGCAGAATCTCCTGTTTCGCAGCTCACTTTTTGTTGGACAAACTTTATTTCCTCCTTAGCATGTACTTCAGCAAAAAATGATTTTATCCCTCTTGGGAATAATACCTCGAAGATGGCTGCATATAGCAGTTTGAATCTCACACCTGCATCTTAACTTCAATGAATAGTGGAATGAATTTACTCCTCTTCTGCCTGGTGTACAATGAATAATCATTCTCCACAAACACTCTGCTGTCTCCCACTTTTAGTATTTTATCCTTCTACCACAGTTTTGTCAAAATTAACTCCTCCTGCTGATAGGATTGCATCTTTACTATTAAAGGTCTAGGTTGCTTTCCCATAGGCAGGTTTGGAGCATACATAAGATGTGCCCTTTCAGTTAACAACTCCTGCTGTGGAATACCAGTCCAGTTGCTTATTTGTGCTTTCATAAAATTAATGCAGTCTGTTCCTTCCAGCTGATAGTTTAGCTGGAAATCTCAGATTTTCCCTATGTGCTTTGTCCTCTAATTGTATTATTTCTTGAAACATCTCTTCCTGAGCAATCTCATATTCAGACAGCCTTTACTTCATTTCAGCCTCTTATGTTTGCAGCTTTATCTCCTCATTTGAATATCTGTTTAAAGTGTCTTCCATTTTTCCAGCATTTTGTTGTTTGTGTTGATATACTGCATCAGTGTTTCATTTATTTTAACCATGTCTGTGTGCAGTTGTCTTGTATCTTCCTGTAGGTTGCTGGAAGTTGCATTGCTTTTTGATGACCAACTGCAGAACTTTCCCCAGTCAATGTTTCTTCCTCACATTTGTGGATGATTTTTTCCAGGTCCTCTGTATTTCTTTTTTGCTGGTATCCAGGCAGTACACTTAGTAGCCAGTTACTAAAATGTACCCGTAAACACAAAAGTCTACTGGCCTTCTCTGTTGGGTTTCTGTTTTCACACTGGGAGGCCTAGAATTAAGCTGTTACTCACTGTGCAGCTATCTTGGAAGTCCAGCTTTACTGAATGCTGTTAAGTGTGTTAACATGTATTCAAGTTACCGTTGTGTAATTGTTTCTTCTCTGCTTCTGCAGTCATTTTAGAACTCCTCTCTTAACCCCTTTATTCAAGAATCAGGGAGAAATCCAAAAGTTATGGAAGACAAAGATCCTAAAACATGGACAAATTTTATATGCAACTCTAATGCACTTAAAATGTTAATAGAATAACAGATTTTGAATCATCATGAGCTTTCTGAATAATTAACTAACTTTAGTCCTCAATGATTTACCAGAAAAAAATACACATTTATATGTATTCTATGCATTCTGACAGGTTTTCAGTGGCATTTTTTCCATGCATGCACTCAAGTTTTTCAAAGACTGGAAATTTGAATACATCTTTATATTCTAATGAATATTTGCTCAAAGCATGTTTGTCATTCTTCATTATAGTGTATCTCTAGCTCAGAAATTCGTATGCACAAGACTGAATTTGTCATCAGCATCTTTTGAAGGAGCCAAATCTTAAGGGGTGTTCTTGGAGGACATCAGTATTTCCAAGTACTTTCTTCACTTCTTGCTATCTTAGTTCCCCTGATCCTGCAGTGCCATGACAGAGCTTTTCTGTTAGTGTGTTATCAGATACCGTTTTTTTAAATGAAAACATGGAAATGTAGAACAACATAATCATCTTGACTTTGTCTGAAGTAAGGTTACATTTTCTGCCTTAAACTGATCAGCAAATGTGCTTTTAGTAGGCAGATTGTACGTGAACATGGTCATATTCAGTGCTTGATTTGTTTAGGAACTGAATATAAAATTGAATCCTGTGTTTTTTCTAAAAAGCTTAATAAGGCAACTAGACTGAATAATTAAAAATATATATATATATTGATCATATTTGATTAAATCGCATTTAAAGTTTAGAAAAGCCTTCTGAAAAGGACAAGAGTTCTAAGCATAAAAAATAAAAATAGTCACACTGTGTGGAGAGATTGAGAGATGTTAAAAAGAAGAGAAAAATCTGATAAACCTGAAATTATAAGAAATTTAGAATTTGTGGACAGTTAATGAAGAGTTGAAGGAATTTATGTAGGAGTGGAAGAGGGCAAGTGTTATGTGAGATAATCTGATCTTCAAATGGAACAAGGTGGTTTAGGATTACCTGAGTTGAAAGGTTATTTTAGAACCACACAGCCAAGACTCGTATACATAACACAAGCAGAAGGTTATAATTCAAAGTAGAAAGGAATGATGATGAAGCAGAGGATGGAGGAGGGGAGAGTTCAGGAAATAAGGAGAGAGTGGAATTTTGGATGCTGATCCTTGACGATAACAACAACCATACAGAGTACTATATTCATAAAGTTGCAGAAAGTATTCTGAGAACTAATCCAACACTGGGATGGAGAAAGGAAATTTTGCAAGTAGGGATGGTTGCAAGTAGGGGTACAGAGAATAGGAAAGATGGGGCTGGAATTTACTGGAGAAAGCTGGAATAGTAACCAAGATACTGGGACTAAATAGCAAGAGAGCTATGCCTTACTCCATCAGTTTCCTGTGATTCAGGAAATGCTACTCATAGCAAAATAAACTGATATCAAACCAGTTCTAATATTTCCCTCTTGTCTGTAACCATGAACTTTTAATCATTCTGATCACTTTTTCCCATGGGCCTTTTTTCTTTGTAGCTCTTTAATGACTCATCAACAAGACAGGGCAAGGGATTACATCCAGTCTTAAAACTGTCTTTTAGTCTGTAGGATAGACTTTCAACTTCTAATAGCAGTTACATTTTCCCCTTAAGTATGATTCTTGCTAAAGGAAGCCAGAAGACCTAATACAAGGTAGTCCAACCTACAAGCTGGAGGTTAATCTGTGTAACAGCATGTCATGTTCTCAGTCCTGTGCATTGTCCTGTATAAAACCTATTTATTATTTCAATTTTGACTTTATTAATCTTGGCTTTTTCAATTAAAGTTCATGATTTTACAGTCCTTGCTTGTTTACTTTTCTTCCCTCTTTTAGCAACATCTCTCTCTCTCTCTTAAGGTCTTTCTAAAGGGAATTCTTCACTCAAGACTTTATCTTCTGAACTTTATATTGGGAAGTTAATCATGTCTTCCTTTGGAAAAGTGCATACAGTGGATATAAAAATACTGTTCATAGAACACACCCATCTTTTGGTTGGTGCTGACTCAATCAGATCTCAGGGTAAACAACTTTCAGGTGCAAACCACCTTACCTGTTGTGTCATAGTGAAATTGTGTCACTGAAGACAAATCATTCTCTTTCTTTCTTTCTAATTTCATGTAATGTCATCAGTCTCTCTCAATCAGGTTATAAAGTTGCTGGTATTTCACTTAAATTGCCTTAATAAAGAAAGGCATTTGCTGGGTATACACAGGTAACCAAGATATTGTAGAGGAGCTGCAGAATTCAGTTTTATTTCATTCAAGAAGAAGAATAAAGGTTTACTGATCAGTCTGCTTAAATGGTTTACCCAGTGCATTGCCTTTTGCTATGATAGATATCATGAATGCTTGTGATGCTTACTCAGAGCATATTCCATTAGGAAAGCAGGTTTATCAACATGTTTCAGAAATGTTTTTTTTTTCTCAAGTTGTTTCAGAATCTGCCGTGTGAACTGCAGTCTGTACTTTCACATACCATTACAAACTGGAAACAGAGTTTAGAGGAAGGACAGGTTTTGCCATGGTTCTGCTGCAGGAGAGCTTCTAACACCCCATCTCCCATGAATATTCAAATACGTCTTGAAAATCTACCCAGATTTTACCATTTACTTTATAGTTACTTTCCAAAAGAAGGTAGTGCCAACATATATATGTTTACTTTATTAGTATCAGAATTCAAGTAAATGTCACAGTACAGTAAAGCTTATTTTCCCTTGGTCCGACTAGGAAGTGTGCGTATAGTTTTACTGTATTGTTTTATTACAGTGGTCCACATTTGCCACATTTGCTTTTTCTGGTTAAGTGATGTTTCATTGTACATGGGATTGTGGATTTTCACATTATCAAGTCCCTTTGAGGGCCAAGGGAAGTTTGAAGAACTAAAGAAAGTTTCTGGTATCCCTAACTATCCATGTGAGCCTCATACACCAACCAGGGTTCCACTGAACAATTGTATGAGATAAGTGTTGGTCTTAGTGGGTACAACAATAGTGTGTCAAAGTTTCTGGCTGTGAAAGAAGACCCAGAAGTTATGACTTAATGTTAGTGACTCTTCATTCAAGTGCTACCATTAACAGAAGTATACTCTCACACAGCTGAACTATTCTGATATAACTTATTTAATGACATAGTGTTGAATCTACATTTTTTTTTTATTTTACAGAAAGGTGCACACTGTCTCTTCGGGGCAGACAGGGATTTAAGTGTGCATATGCTTATGCATCCACCATGTTATGTCATAGCATGTTTCAGTGTAGGTGTGCAAACATCTTGAAATATAAGATTTTGCTCAGAAAGATGCAGAATTGTGATTAGTGACTAGGAAATGGCTAATCGAGTACCCATTATTAGGGAATCCTCCCATAGTTCAACTGATGCATTAATAATGTATTTGTTATTTTGGAAATAGTTGTAGTAGCTGAACTGCGTTATATATATTCCAAATACAAAAGTAAGTCATGTTGATGCCAGATTTGGTTATTTGCTTTTGCAGACGGCCATCTTTAAGCATTGTTTGTTTTTAGCTGAACAGTGAAAATTTGTATTCTTTCGTCTTTTTTTTTAGCAATGTAAAGAATACCACGGGGAGTTTGTTGGACCTGCTTGTGCAGAACATGGCCCTTATATTCCTGATGTTTATTTTTGGTCTGTGATTTTATTCTTTACGACATTCTTCCTTTCAGGCTTTCTCAAGCAGTTTAAAACAAGGCGGTATTTTCCTACAAAGGTAATATGTCTTTTTCTTTTTTGCATTTTTATACTTAAGCTCAGTATAACATTTAGAAGGTACATATTTGTGACTGATAGTTACATTAGAAACACATTTTTATATCTTGTATCTGTAAATTTACAAATGAGATGTGAAAAGTTATACATTCTCCATTGCATATGTACTACTGTTTTGTTTACACTATAATTCTAAAAAAAGAAACTTTATAAGAAATAAAAAAATTCAAAATGCCTGTAATTTGATCATTTTGTTTTCTGTTCTCATGTTTTTAACTGTCTATATGTTTAATTTGCTGGTGAACTCAGTGCTTTGTCATGTTTCTAGCAGAAAAGTGGAAGTAAGGTTATTTTCTGTAGACAAGCTTTATCTTTGCTTTAAGAAGAACTCTGATATCGTAATTATCTCCGTTCAGCTATATTACCACCTTTATAAAATGATTCGGTGTTCTGTTAAAATTTAATACTTTTCTAATCACCATTGCTGCATTAGTCTTACATGTATCCAGCTGATACTGATCCATTTGTTTCCACTTGCACTCACCTAAGTCCCCAAGGTAGTTGTATTTTTTGTTTGATGAGTGGCAAAGGCAAAAACCCATTGTAATCAAATACATAATAAATGTAATTCTTATATTGTTTATACATAAATGTAATTCTGATATTTTTATATCTCTAGCACTCCCAGGGCAGGCTTTGTTCACAAACATCACTATGCACTGCAGTCAGTGCAGACCATGGATTGGTGTTCAGCAGCTACTTTTCCTAGTCACTTGGTTGCTGTCCTTTTTTATTGACAGGAATTAGCAGAGGCTAAGGGACACTTCAGCTCTTGACACCCCATCCAAGGAAAGTAAGATGGTGATGCTTCTTTCTTTCTAGCCAGCTCCTCCCCAGTAACCCAAAAACTTGTGTACCAATGGGCCAGCTTTCCAGTTATTCTTAAGTCGAGCATTGCTGTGCTTTTGCTTATTTAACTGTTCCTTAATAACATAATTACATTTTTTCATGAATTGGTTGTTTAATTTTTCATACCAGTATCCACTATTATTCAGGTAGATTCTGTTGTTGTTCTCTGTGTTTTCAAGGAGTAGTTTTGCATACTTCATATTTTCTTAACTAGGATTCCAATCCACATTGCTTACATAATTGATAAAAATAATAACCTTTTGTAAACTCTTAGTAACCACTGAAGTATAACTATAGACTTATTTGAAAACTCCTCCAAATATGATGAACTCTAACATTAAGAACACTCCTTGATGAATTCTTTGTTTAGGTTCATTCTTTCCAACAGTTTCTGTTTGATAACTTTGGAAGGCCCTGAACATAATGGTACTTATGCTTCATGTAGATATATGCTGTAACATCACATTTTAATTACATATGAATGTCTAATCATAGTGCCTGCTAGCTATTTTTGAAGCATATACAGCTGGATCACAATTGTGGCTTTCATGGTTAAAGTTCCTGCCTAGGTATAGGTTTATTAAGAGTCAAAACCTGCATCAACATTACCTATGTTGTCTCAGAGAGGAACGTAATGTCAGGTACTGTCATAGGTGCCAGAGATTCAGTTCTGCTGCTCACCAGCATCAGAGAAGCCTTGTGGGTCCTAAGCCTGACTGATGAGGACTTGTGCCTGAGTTAGTCTTCAACATCGACAGATGAAAAGGGCCCAGGGAAGGTGTGCCTCATCTGCCACCTTACAAGGTGCATCCCAGGGTACTGCCACTGCACATTGTCCAAATGATTGACCAAAGCTTGAGGTTGACCAGCCTGCACTGGGTGAATGGCCTTTTGAGTCAACCATTCAGGAGTTATGCTAGTTAAGGTCAAGGTCTCCCTCCTAAAGCTCCCTCCCCAGGCTCATCAGGGTCTGCTAGTCCTGATTGATGGGAAGGGGAACAGACACAAGGTCATCCTTACCAGGGCTTACAGTTGGAGTTTTAAATATTAAGCAGATGGTTGCCTGGAGGGAGCTTAAGTCATGCATATGGGACCTTGCTCTTAAGGAAAATGTTGAGGAGTTAAGAACAGTTAGTTTTCATCCTGTCATCTCTTTCTACCTGTTTAAGACCCTTACTTTGGGGAGAGCCTGGCAACATGGGCTGTCCTTACCCTCCTCTCCTTTCCTCAGAAATTCTTCGGTAAATCAGCCATTTTGGTCCATGCAGTTGTGGTTCTCCATTTTGATGTAGATGTCCAGGGTGAAACCTCCCCCAAATGTCTTTGCTACTAGACCTGCCATCCCAAGATAGAGAACCCCGATACACCCCAAACTGAAGAGTACAGAGCTTACTGCTTTGATGATGTACACTTTTTCCCTTCAAGCAACTGCTTACAAAGGACATGCTGAATAGTGTTAAGGTGGCTGTGAAACCAGCTTACCAGGAAGTTATACCTGGCCAAGTGAAAGTGATTCACTGTCTGATGCCAGAAGAAGAATCAAGACCCTTTCTTGGACTCAGTTCTGGAGTACCTATCTGAGCTGTTTAGTACAGGGCAGGTATTTGCCTTGGTGAGGGAACAACTCCCAGCAGTCTTAGCCGGCATGCTATAGACCTCCTCTTTAGCTTAATAACAGCCTGTCAGAAAATTTAGTGAGGGAGGTGTAGTCTTGAGACCACCTAGGAAAGAAATTCCTCCCCATTGAGACATAAACTTTTAGCTGCTTCCCCCCATATCAGCTTGAAGAGTATCTAAGCTGGAAGTGTTAATGAGCAAAAAGCCACTTTTACTTTTCCGTAAGGACAGGGCTGGCCTAAGGGAGAAATCCTTCCTTCTTTGTGCCCAAAGTGGAGACTGGGATGTTAGTGAAAAAGGCAGACAGCTGTATAATTTGATTCAGGGAAAACTCAAACAGGAGAGAATTCTCCACTCATTGGATATGCATAGGCAACTTGGATATCATTTAGACAAAATTAAAAACAGAACTTCTTATGAACTTTAAGTATCCTTTGCAACTAAGAGAGAGACTTGGGAAAACCAGTTTGTAAATGGACAGTTTCTAAGTGGTTGGTTCATTACATCTCTTTTTTGTTATTCATATAGTATGGAGAAAGATAGGACATGCCTAATGCTTCCATAGAGAGATGAGTACGCAGCCGTCCAGGATGCATCCACCTGGTCTTCAGTCTATTTTTTTTCTGAACCTGCAGGCTAAACATTGCCATCAGGAAGAGGACCTAGTTTGCCACAGCCACCTTCTAGGGTCTGCTGCAACCTTTTTTTTTTTAAACTAAAGCCACCACCTCCCATTTGTTGTGAACTCTGGGAGTCCTTCCTCTAGTTAGTACTGCAGCAACACTCAGCAATTGTGGGGCTGACATAGATCTTGAAAGTGCTTTTTTTACTGTATTTTTCTGTAAAAAAAAAAAAAAAAAAAAAACTTTTGCAGACTGGTCGTGTTTACCAGCATTGTCTGCTTGTCTTCCCTGGGAAAGATGTGCCTTTTTCGACTTGACCATGGAACAGACTACCAGTCCCACAGTCTGTCTTCCAGCCACAGAATGAAAAAAATTATGCAAACAGCCTTTGCCACCACAGCAAGCTAGCAATTTACTTCAGCCATAGGTGGGTGACTTCTGTGGCCATTTGTTATACCTCATATCACTCATCTTTTACCCCGGTTCCTGCTGGTGTAGCACCTACAGTCACTGTGGACCAGGTGTTAGCCACATCCTCTGCGACTGTTGGGGTTCCCTCAGTGGACAAGTGAGTGCCACTCTTGTTGGTCTTGGGAGAGGGAACAATGAAGGTTTCCATATTGTGTCAGAATGCTATACCCAACCTTGGGGAGGCACCTGGTGTCATTAGTAATATGGCTGGCCCTATTTTTCCTGTCAGAAACAAAAAGAGAAAACCAAGCATGTATCTACTCTTGCTCAGATTTCTTCGGATATGAGTAGTTTACTGGGACTTGCTTAGGGTTTAATTCGGGCTTTTGATTTTTCTTTTAAAGTAGTTTCTAGTAAAAGAAAGAGGGATACCACTTTTCTTCAAGCGATTCAAGATTCTAAATCTGAACAGGAAGATACAGGGATGGATACAGTGTTTTTTTTTCCTCAGATTTCTGATTCAGACTTGAAGGAGAACTCAGTTTCTGATTCTCCCTGTTGGTGGAGTCTTTTCTTTGAGACTATTGATAGAATGTGTTTTCAGTTCTCAGCCCCTCAGAAAATAATGAGTTGTTACAGAATGATTGGCCAGATCCTACAACCATTGCTCCTGTTAATGTTTGCTTTAGAGGATGTGTGTATTACTGCCTGCAAGTTGTACTGATAGTCAGACAGCTGTCCCTAAAAAGGCAGGCAGAATGTATAAAGGTCCTCAGTGTTTTAAATTTTTATACACTATTCCTAAACCTAACCCAGCATCTATAACTCTAGTTGATCCCACTGCTGCTAAGCACCTAGTCCATTCCAGTAACACTCTTTCTGATAAGGATCAGACATTTATTGATAAGTTTAGGAAAACATTGATTTACAGAACTTTGATTTGTCATATTTGTCCTGACAAGTTGTGAAACATGAGGAATGTTTTATCTGCAGCTTTTTCTTGTGAGGAAAAACTTGCTTAAATTAACTTAAGTTTCTTCTGTTGCTCTGGTTGGTACTCATTGTTTACAGAGTGTAAATGACTCTGTTAATACTTCTTCCAGTGCTTTGGCCACTGATACTGTCCTGAGGAGGTTTGCATGGCTGCATTCTCATAACCTCCCAGATGATAAAAATGAGATTTTAAATCCATCCTTCGACAGAGATTTAGTGTTTAGCCCCTCTGTTGCAAAGGTGATCAAAAAGTGTGATGAAAGGGGCAAAGCTGATCATGGAATGTAAGATTTTTCAGTCCTTTTCCAAATTTTCAAAGGGATTTTCTATTTCCTCATCCAGTTTTGGCAAAAAGCACAATAAATAGTCTCAACAAAATAGTTATACAAATGTTTAAGAAAAAATGGCAAGAGGGTTCCAAAAAGAATTCTTGAACCTCCCCAAACTAAGGACAGTCCAATAAGTCTGATTTGCCTATTCCAGAGATGTTGTGACCTCCTCCCACCCTGGCCCCTTCTTTCTTCCAAAACTTCTGAGCCTCTGTTTTTCTGTGTGGTTTCAGACAAATGGGTTGTGAAGATCTTTCATCAAGGCTACAGAAGGCATTTGGAGGAAATCCATCCTTTCCAGGGGATCATTCCTCATCCTCCAGAACAGGTTGTCTTATTTTAATCACATACTGTTCCAAGGAGTGATAGAACAGGTTCTTTCTAGGTTGGGACGGGTTTTCATACAAGGATGTTCTTAGTGCCAGAAAGAAAATGCTTGGGGACCAGTTGTGGATCTTTCCTGGTTTGTGATAATGTCCATATTCAAAATGATGTCACATCATAACCTGTTCTTCCTCTTTCAAGTTTCCTAGTAATATTTATTTATTTATTTACATTTGTTGACCGGGAGTGTCCGACTGGACATAGGTCCATTTTCAGCAGAGGCCCGGGGAGAAAAACTCCACAGTTAAAATATACAGACAGTAGTTACATTGGATTTACATAGGAATTAACAATTTGATCAACATAGCAATTAACAATTACAAACATAGTTACAGATGAAGAACATAATACATCAGTAGACAACTAGAATCTTTATCATCTGCGAAGTACGTAACAGACATTAACAATTTTTACAATAAGAAGTTCCTGCTGTATAATAAGTAGTTAGGCTTATGAGCATCCGAGCTTGCTATAATCAAGGTAGTTAGTGGGGTGGGAAGAAGGCTAGTGGGTGGATGGGGTGGGTGATATTAGAGGTGGAGTTGCAAGAGCATAGCCAGTATGCTAATATATTCCAATATTAGACTAAAACAAAGAATGAGAAGGTCACACAGAAAAGCCAATCAGTAAAAACTAAATGAAAATTCCAGCCAACTAGAACTTCCACTGAGTGACCTCTCAAACCTCTTGTATCAGAAGTACATGGAATATATGCAAATTACCCTTATGAACATCAGCTGTTTCAGCTGTATGGCGATTCTGAATGCGCATGACTTTTTTAAGTTGTTTGAATGGACAATTTCAGGCCAATAAGGCCAACCCCCACTAGCTGTGGATATGCATATTTCAGCCTTATGACAGCACAGCACAAGCAGAGTGTTTGACTGTGCATAAGAAACACAGGGCTGTTATACCCAGCTGATGTCCTTTACCATTAGGGTGACTGCAAAATATTCCGACTAACAAACTAAAACAGAGTGAGAAGGCCACACAGAAAAAAACAGTCAGTAAAAACTAAATGAAAACTCCAGTCAAGCTAGAACTTCCACTGAGTGACTTCTCAAACCTCTTATATCAGAGGCACATGGGATATATGCACATGACCCTTATGAACATCAGGTGTGGTAATATTAGACTGAAAAGATGCTTATCACATTCCTGTTCATCCAGACTTCAAGTTTGAGGTTTTGTGTTTCTGGGTCACAGTATCAGGTCCCTGCTTTACCCTTTGGACTATCCACTGCACCAAGAGTGTTCACAAACTCTTTAGATCCAGTTAGAGCTCATTGCAGGCTACTAGGTATCCACATTTTTCCATATTTAGACAACTTGCTTATCTTTGCAGAGTCTTTTTCAAAGTGTCAGGAATCACTCCCTTGGGTAACAGATCTCTTATACAAGTAGGGATTCTAAGAGAACATTCAAGTCTTTCTTGGCTCTCTCACACAGGGTGGTGTTCCTAGGATGTCAACTACTCACCTCAGTTCAAAGAGCTTTTCTTCCACAGGAAAAATAGATCTATGTCCAGGTCTGTTTCTAAGATTTACCACTCAGACTTTGGTCACTGGGAGGGAATACGTCAGGATTTTAGGTTTCATGGCATCTATGATTCTCGTGATATTTCTGTCAGGACACCACATGAGAAGATATAGTGGTGTCTGAAATGTCTTTGAATCCAGCACCAACACACTATCTGTATCCCAGTGCTGGGGTTTGTCAGAAGAGAGGTCATTTGGTGGAGACAACAGATATTTAGATCTCCCCCTTCTCGCTCCGTGTTGCAAATCAGTCTGTCACTGCAGACTCCTCAGACTTTGCTTTGGGAGCAGTTTCAGGAGAGAGAAAGGTGCTGGGGCTGTGGACATCAAAGATAAATGTAAGCACATAAATATCAAAAAGATACCTGCCGTGATCAAGGCACTCAACTCTCCGAACCATCCTTAGTCCCCGAGACCTCTTTAAGTGGTTACAGTCAATCACGGTCTTGCGATACTTTAACAGGCAAGGTGGAAGCCATGTTGTGCCCCCTTTGCAGACTAGCTGTTACCTTGGGATATAGCTTTACAGCACAGCCTCAGTCTACAGGCATCTTTTATTCTTTCAGAGCAAAATTATGAGGCAGACAAGATGAGCAGGACCAAGGCAGACCCTTACGAATGTAAACTAGATCAGGGGTGTCTTCCAAGATTTGATCCATCTGTAGGGATTTCCTCAAGTATACCTCTTTGCCTCCTCTCTGAACAATTAACTGGCAAAAGTATTTTCCAGGTCTCTAAGCAAGAAGGCCTCAAAGTCAGATGCCTTTTTTTTTCCTTGGACAGGAATGTTCCTGTATGCGTTTCCACCATTTCCACTAATGTCCAGGACACTTCCAAAGATTCAGAAGGAATCCCCTAAGATCATTGTGGTAACTACCTTCTGGCCCAGGCAGTCATGGTTCTCTCTTCGCTTGGAAATGGCCAGGGTCACTTACCACAAGCCTCCTCACAGACTGTATCTACTCCCACAAGAACAGAGGTGTTTAATGCATCCTGATATCAACCAGCTTCATTTGACTGCCTGGATGATAGGGTCTTAATTCCTTTTAGGCCCCTGTTTACTGAGGATGTGCAGCAGGTACTAATGAGGACAAGAAAGATTGCTACTAGAAAAATCATATTAACAAATGGAAAAAAATCTAGTTGGTGCCAGCAACATAACCAGCACCCTTTCAGGGCTAATTGTTCTCTGGTTTTACAAGGTTTGTGAGCATTGCTATCCTATGGCCTATCTTATTCCCCCATCAAGGTTCATTTGTAGGCCATTTTAGCATGTCTGTCCATTGATGATACTCTTTCATTGCAGTCTTATGTCAGAATATTTTTGAAGTGGGTTTTGCATAAAAGGCCTCCAGGAAAACTGGGGGACCCTCCTTGGGATCTTAATTTTGTGGTAGAGAAGTTGACACTTGCTCCACTTGAACCAGCTAACCTGGCTGACTTGATGGTCTTAACATGGAAAACAGTTTTACTGATTGCTCTAGCCTCTGTAAGAAGGGTATCTGAGTTGCAAGCTCTTATGGTGAATCAACCCAATCTTTTTTCCATAGGGACAGGGTTTCTTTGAGAACTAATCCTCCTTTTATGCCTAAAGTGGCATCTGAGTTTACTTTTAAGCCAAACTATTCATCCCACCATTTTCTTTCCTGAACCTAAAAACGAGGGAGAAATGATACTGCATACCTTGGATGTCTAGAGACATATTTTGACAGAAGTAAATCTTTCAGAACTTCGGAGGAATTGTTCATTTGTTATGAAGGTAAGAAGGGACAATCTATAGCAAAACTGACTATTTCCAAATGTCTGTCTAAGGCTATTAACTTTTACCATACTCACCATAACAAAACAATTCCAAGCAGGGTAAGGCCCAGTCTACAAGGGCCTTGGCTTCATCTATGGCTTTTCAGAAAGGGGTGGATTCTAGAAGAATTCTAGAAGCTGCTACTTGGTCCTCTGTACATACTTTTACAAAGCACTATAAACTTGATTCTTTTTCTAGGTCCAGATTGGGCTTTGCTAGGACCATTCAACAGGAGTTTCTGAACTCTTCTCCTGCCACCTCCCAGATGTTGTTAGCTAAGGTAATCTACCCATGTAGCTAAGGCTACTGCAGCAGTGATCAATATGCTGCACATAATACAGCTGCATAAGCAGACTTACCATAACAGTAGATTTTTGAATGAAGATATCCGCAGTGGTGCTGCTGCAGTAGCGCTGTCGCCTCACAGTAAGACGCTGTCCGGTTCAACTCTCAGCTAGAGTGTCTTCTGTGTGGACACATGCATGAATGGGCGTACCTTCATTGAAGGTTGTGCGCTAGGGCTGGCAACTCAGCACGTAAAAATCAACTGCCAATCATTAGCGGACCGGAGTTCCGCTGTGGCGACCCCTAACTGGGAAAAGCCGAAAGAAACAACAACAAAAAAGTGCTGGAGTAGCTGCTCCCTCCATTCATCCCTCGTGTGTGTGTGTGTGTGTGTGTGTGTGTGTGTGTGTGTGTGTGTGTGTGTGTGTGTGTATCTGCTTTTATGCCAGGGTTTGGAGATTTATTTTTTGTTATTCCTTGCCTTGTTCTCTCAGGGTTCAGACTACCTTCTCTCCCTGTCTTGGCAGGAAAGCTGTGAAGGGCTTCACACCCACAGCTTGGCTCATGCTGCATGACAGAGGGCATATGGAAGGTGCCCTGAAGCTTTAGAAGCTGCCTGTCTTTTATACCCTTGGCAGGATGTAACCTATATAGCAAAGACTATGGCAGCAGTGATCATTTGAACAGCTACTCTTATGGTAAGTTTGCTTGTACAACTGTTTTCTGACACTTAATGGAAGTAGAGGGAACAGCCTGCAGAGTTAAGTTTTCATATATGTAGAAGGTCTTTGTCAGAAGAGCACAAGCTTCTGAATGGGTAGTATGGTTATGCAAAGTTGGCTAGAGATGGACAGTCACTGGTTTGTTTATTAGATTGTGGATAATAGGGAGTTGGGACTAATGTGAGTTGGTGACGTACTTCAAGTCACTGGAGGTCTCTGAGAGCCACACAGTGATGATCTCTAAGGGTGAGGTGGATTGCAAATTTTCCGACTTTGTTGTAGTACTGCTCAAGTTTGTTTAGTTGAGTGAGTTGGATGTTTGTCAGTACTGGTGCTGAATAGAGGAGAGTAGTAAGTATAAGGGTACTGAAGATACAATATCTTGCAGTGTTAGATAAATAGAGTTTTGCTCTATAGAGAAGTTAGTTTTTAGTGTGTTTTTTCCACTGAATGTTAAGTGGAAGTCAAATTTTAGGTCTTTGTCTATGTAAACTCCTAGTAGATTGTTTTTTTGTGACAAGTTCTATTTTGATATTGTTGAAAAAGGTAATAGTGAAGGAAGCGTTCCTTACTGTGAAGTGCTTGGGAGTGAAGAGAATTAGTTCTGTTAGGGTTTTGGAATGGTTGGGAGGTAGTTAGCCAGTTTTGTATAGAAGTGAAGGATTCCTGGGCCAGTTTTATAGGAAATCAAGGTTGTTTGCTCAACAGATGATGGTGGAATCATCTACATACTGTACTAAGGTAGCATTTTTACTGGCTAGATCATGGTGATTAGCAAAGATATTGAACAGGATAGGTCCCAGTATGCATTCTTGTGGGACCTCAAATGCAGTAGGAAAAAAGGATGAGATGTCAGTGAGACAGTTTACCGCCCGGGGTCTGTTAAGAGAATTGACTAGAAAACAAGAATAGATGGGAATTGTCAAGGCCTAGATTGCATAGGTTTGCTTAGTGTGTAGGGTGGGAGACGGTGTCAAAAGTTCAAGAAAGATCAGATACAAGTTTACTATCATTTCTGCTTGTGTTAATAGTATCAGTGAGATTAAAGAGGTAGGTGAAGGTACTGTGGTGTGGGTAAAACCCATCCTGTGGAGTAAAGAGGTCTGCAGTCTGTGTGATATGGTGTAGGAGTGTATAGGCAATTCAGTTTCTATCTCCCAATGAGAAAGAATTATTTTCTTAGTTAATAATTTGCTGACCTAACATTTCTGGCAAAGTATCCTAAAAAAAATTTTAAAATCTACCAGATTTTCACATTTCCAAAAAAAAAAAATTGCCAAGAACCTCTGTCTTTCCCAGTATACCTCCAACAATTCCTGTCTACCAGTGGAAACATTCTCAGAAGTCTAATTTGGGGATGAAAAATGCATATGCAAAAACATCCTTGCAAAAACACTAAATCTTCTAAATTTCATTGCATAGTTGGGAGCCATATAATATCTTCTCATTGTTCCTTTGTATATTGCCTTTCTGTTCTCATTTACCAGTGTTTTCTAACCTTTTCTGATTGAGTCTTATAGTTAGCATGCCTTATTTTATATGCCCTACTAATTATCCATTTTGTAATCACAGCTTCTGTTGTAGATGCAACTGTAAACTCAAGCAGAGTTGATCTTTTCATTTAAGACACACTTACTTATCATTTTCTGTTTGCTTAATGTCTGTTGTCAATGTCTGACAGGAAGGCAGTCTCCAACCCTCAGCCCAAACATCTACTTGGCCTCATCCCACTTGGATTTTCCCTACTAGTAATTTGCTCGAAATATGTTTGCCACTTTGCTGATTTTTTTCAGTAAATTCTAGTTCCCTGTTTTTTATTTTCTATGCACCTACTTGCACTCATCCCCATTATTTAAAATCTCCTTTCTGTATTTCTGTACTGGCTTAGTTCTCAAAATGCTTCCTGCTACTTTGTAAAAATAATTTCCTGTATGGTGGTTGTTGTTCTTAAGACCCGGCAGCCAAAATCCTCCTCATTTCCTGAACATCCTTCCCCCTTTTCAACATAATTTTTCTCTTTTGATTTGTAATCTTCTGCTCCAGTTATGTATGTGAGCCTTAACTTTGTAGCTCTTAAGTATCCTTTCAAATCTGGTAATTTTAAACCATTTGTTCTGTGGTGAGAAATAATTTATACCACTTAACTATTGCACTTTTCACCTCCAAAGTAAATTCCTTCCTTCAGTTCTTTACTAGTTATGGTCCACAGCTTCTCCTCTGGTTGATAAAATTATGCCTGACCTGTATATAATACTAAAGGAACTAAACACATTTTCACTGCTTGTACCTTACTGTCCATATCCATTGTCAAGAACTTGCATCTTCTCAATTTTTGTATTATCTTTTGTTTAACCTTTTCTCACATACCCTTATAGCTGCCATAATAAAATATTTTTGTTTAACCTTTTCGCACATACCCTTATAGCTGCCATAATAAAATATTTTTGTAATACTTTCACATAAGTACTTCATCTTATGTCACCATAAATATGGGTATTGCTGAACCAGTTTGCGAGGGAACGTAGTTTGCTGCTATAATCTTTGATGTTAAGTTGTCTATCTCGCCTTCATTCTTGCTGGTTGGGGTTTGGAGCTGATCCTTGGCTCCGACTCGGCCATCTTCAAAAGCTCGAGAGCTGCTTACTGGCTCTCGGCCCCCCTATATCCCATGATGCCTGGCGCTAGATACCCAGATCTCGTTTGCCGCTTCTGCTGCGAGGTTGTTCTACTGGCTCAGGTCGTATAAAACTTTATTATTATTATTGTATTTTTCTTGTCAAAACTTTAGTTTTTAGTGTAAAATTAGTCGTTAGATTAGACTGTTGTATTGTAGCTAGTTTCCTTTCTAGACTCCGTTTACTTTCCCCAAGAAACTCGTTTAAGTTAGAGTTCCCCTCCCCCCTTCTCTCCCTTTCCTCAGGAAGGTTTTTCCGTTTAAGTTCGAGGTTAACCTTTCTCTCTATCTCCTTCTAAAAAAAAAAATTGTTCCTTTATTAATCACTGTTAGTGTTTAGTGATAGTTATCTTTAGTTTTTATTGTAATAGTGCTTGGAGTTGGTTGTGGTAACTGTAGTGTGTAAAATTTTACTGTTTGGTTACTTTAACCTTTCTGTGTGTGTTCTTGTCCTTGGTTTTCCTCCAGGATGACCAAGGATCCTAAACCGTCCGGATTTAAGAAGTGAGACTCATGCTGTCAGAAGATGTCTCTGACAGATGGTCACACTTCTTGTGTTTATTGTCTGGGTGCCGTGCAACTGCAGGACTCTTGTTCCATCTGCCATGCTTTCAGTCCAAGAGTCCTGCAGGAGCGCAAAAATAAATTGATTCTGAGGGGTTTCCTTAAACCTCAAGATTCACCGGCGAAGGCTCAGCCTGTGAAATCTTCCAGGCCACCTAAACCGCTGGCTCCCAGTTTGGAGCCGCCGTTGGGTGAAGCCACACGGTCTATATCTGCTCCGGCTGGAACTGATGTCCCTCCCTCCCAGTCGGCTCCGACACGTTCTTCGGAGCCGGCTGAGAATCGGAAAAGATCCAGGTCTCCTTCCTTGGAGTCGATACGTTCGGCTCCGAAATTGCCCCTGCTCCAATCGGAGCGTAGTCATCGCTCATCCCACTCTTCTCGATCCTCTAGACTTTCGGACCATGACTTGGAAAGAGTGGTCAATAGGCTCTTAAAATCGCAGGCCCTAGCCAAAATGTTGTCCAGCGGTCCTCATCAGGAGTCTGCTCCATCCACAGCTATAGATATTCCTCCTTCGACTCATCCTATGAGCTCGGAGCCGGAGTTCGTTGCGGTTCGAGTTGTGGAACCGTCAGTGCCAATACCCTCTCTTTCGGTTCCGTCGTCTGCTCCGATTCCTTCCATGGTACCTTCACTGGAAGGATCTTGGGCCAAGACTCCCACGTTGGCTCCGAGGGGGCGAGTGGCATCGGACCCTTGTCCAACCTCACTCTCCCCCTCGGTGCTTCGGCTCAGGTGAGCTCGGCTCCCACATCTGCCTTGGAGCCGTCCCCCTCGGTGCGGGGAGGACTTCTTGTTTCTTCGGAGCGGGAGCCCTCTCTGTGTCCAGGCAGGGACGCCTTTGAGGTGATGAGGAGTGTACTGGCCCCTGAGCCAGTCCCACGATCGACCCCATCGGCTCCCCCACATAGGGTACCTGTGTCAGCCTCTGCCCCTTTTCCAGATCCCAAACGTGGGGATCCAGTGCTCCAGGACACCTCTTTGGGTGTATCCTCCTCTTCCGAGGCCTCCCCTGATCATTCAGAGGAGCCACCTTCCAAGAGGAAATGCAAGAGGAAGCATGTGGACTCCCCCGAGTCTGTCACATCGGATACTGACTTAGAGGAGTCAGAAGGGTCCCCAAGATCCCCGTCTGAAGTTGTCTCCTTCTCAGACATCCTTGAGATGCTTAGGCAGAGGAGGAACTGGACTACCATAAGCCCTTCCGAGGATGAGTCGGTATTCCTGGACGCGTTTGGATCCCAACCTTCCACCTCCTGGGTGTCTCCGTCTTTCGACCCACTGATGTCTGTGGTGGCTCAGAAGGCATGGACGGCTCCACGTACAGTGGAACCGACCCCTAGAAGACCTGCCAAATTTATTACTTCACCGCAGGACAAACAGTTCTTGACCAAAGGTGTCCCAGTTGATGCCATGGTGGTAGCGGCGGCCACAAAGAAGAAGTTGGCTGAAACTTTATCTGTCCATCCTCCTAACAAGGAGTCTAGGATGATGGACAGATATGGGAAGCGGATGTTCTCTTCAGTGACCTTTTCCATGCGGTCCCTGAATTACCTGTGCCACTTTACCCGTCTTCAGAGGGATCTCCTGAAAGAGCTTGGAGATACCCTCCAAGATCCATCAGCTGAGGGGGCCCAGGCTAAGGCAGCCTCTCAGCTGGCGACTCTTAATTCAGTGGTAAATTCCTCCATGAGGCTCATTTCGTATGCAGCTGATGGTGCGAGTAGAGCCGCAGGCACAGGCGTGGCCCTAAGGAGGCATGCTTGGATGTGGCTATGTAACTTTGCGGAACCTTTCAAAGCGTCTTTCACCAACACCCCCTTTGATGGTTCCTCTCTTTTTGGATCACAGGTGAAAGATACCCTTACCAGGTGTGAGCAGAAAGGCAAGACTCTCTCTGCCGTAGGAGTACGTTTTTCCACTCCTTCCAGACCATATCCTAAAGGTCAAAAGAGTGGGAAAATGTGGTTCCGGAAATCCCAGGGAGCCTTGCCAGACACACGTGTTGAGTTCCCATCCAGGGGCAGAGGAGGGAACAATAACAGACGCCGCCCTCGTGGCAGACGGGGTCCACAAAATCAGGGCAGCAGCGAATCTTTCTCTGAGAAGCCCTTCCAGCATCCCTGAAGGGTTGCCCGGCAGCCCACCTCTGGAGGCAGTCAGGGGAAGATTATCTCTGTACCCAAGAGCCTGGCAAGACATAACACAAGACAAATGGGTACAGTCCGTCATATCTGGAGGCTACAGAATTCCCTTTGTTTGCACCCCTTGAGGTCAAACAAGTCCCTTCCAGACGTTCCACCCAATCTAAGGGACAAAGCAGTGCAAGAAGTCTCAAAACTGCTAAGAAAAAGGGCCATCCAGCAAGTCCCAGCAGACCAACAAGGATCCAGAATTTACTCAAGGTTCTTTTTGGTACCAAAAAAGACAGGGGACTGGAGATCCATTTTGGATCTCAGCAGACTAAACAAGTCTGTACAAAGAACGAAGTTCCGGATGGTCACGCTTCAGTCCATTTTACTCTTCCTGGGTCAGGACAATTGGATGTGCTCCATAGATCTTCAGGATGCGTACTACCACATCAAAATGGACAGATGCTCCAGAAGATTCCTTTGCTTCCAGCTGGGAGCCAGCCATTATCAGTTCAGAGCTCTGCCCTTTGGTCTCACCACAGCCCCCAGGGTGTTTATCAAATGTATGGCGGTAGTTGCTGCTCACCTGAGACGGCAAAGATTCCAGGTGTTTCCATATTTCGACGACTGGCTCCTCACTGCTACCACCAGACATCACCTTCTGCGAGCCAGAGACTGTACTATGGACACTTGCTCCAGGCCAGGTTTCACAATAAATTTTGAAAAGTCTGCATTGTCGCCCTGTCAGTCTATCACCTTTATAGGCACAAATTTAAATACCAAAGACATGTTAGCGAACCTCCCACCAGACAGGGTGTTAGTGATTCGTCAGCATGTCAAGGTTTTATTAGCATGCAAAAGAATTCAAGCTAGGTTTGTCCTCCAAACTCTGGGTCTCATGGCAGCAGTGATCGTACTTGTCCCTCTAGCTCGTTTTTACATGAGGATTCTCCAGTGGCTTCTTTTCACCCAATGGTCCTTCCAGCAACTTCCCATGTCTTACACGATTATGATCACTCAAGCATGCAAGAAGCACCTTGCTTGGTGGATGGTCTCCGCATCAGTGCTCCACGGCAGACCATTTGTTCCTCCCCCCCTCCAGTGGCTACGGTGACCCCGGACGCCTCCCTGATCGGGTGGGGGGGCATTATCAAGGCAGAACAGTCCAAGGCACCTGGCAACCTCACGAGTATCATCTGCACATAAATGCCTTGGAGATGAGAGCCGTGCTCTTAGCGTTGCAGGCTCTTCAGGAATCTCTTCCTACTGGTACTATTGCAATTCAAATGGACAATATGTCTGTAGTGTGGTACATCAACAAGCAGAGCGGAACCAGGTCCTACCCCATATGTCGAGAAGCACTCAGACTCTGGCAGTGGGTGATCTCTTCTCAACGGTTTCTGACGGCAATGCACATCCCTGGGAGGTCCAACGTCATAGCAGACAGACTGAGCAGAGAAATTCTCATGCCTCACGAGTGGTCTCTGAACCAGGTAGCTGCGGACCAAATCTTCCGCAAATGGGGCCAGCCTTGCTGCGACCTGTTTACAACTCCCTTCAACAGCAAGTGCAGCAATTTCTTCTCTCTCCTTCTACTTCCCGGACACTCCCCCAGAGACGCTCTAGTCCACCATTGGCCTCAGGGACTTCTTTATGCATTCCCGCCTTTTCCCCTCATCCCGAAGCTAATTCAGAAAGCTACCATTTTGGGTTGCAAAATTATCCTCATTGCTCCTTACTGGCCTCGACAAATATGGTTTACGTTCCTGCATCGCCATCTTCTCGAGCAGCCTTTGATTCTGGACCTAGCTCCAGACCTCCTGATTCATCAATCTGGCAGGCTGCACCAATTCCTACACTCTCTCCAGCTCACGGCTTGGTTGCTCAACTTCCAACCTTAGCCAGGCTCCCAGATATCTCCCCCTCTGTGCGTGAAATCCTTTTATCATCACACAAGTCTACAACCAGAAAAACTTACGCTAGTAAGTGGAAACGTTTTTCTTCCTGGGCAGAGGCAAAACGTATAGACCCCTTTTCAGCCCCTGTGCACTACATTTTGGAATTTCTTGTAGAGCTCTTCCATGCTGGGTCTGCTTCCCCTACAATTAGAGTTCAGTTAGCTGCAATTTCAAATTTTCACATTGGACTGTCGGAAAACAGTATCATGTCCCATAAGCTATGTAAACCCTTTCTCAAAGGAACCTCTCTGCTCAGGCCCCCAGTGAGAGATCCTCCACCACCGTGGGATCTAAATTTGATTTTAGCTTCTTTAATTTTGCCCCCTTTCGAACCTGCAGCTTCTTGCTCATTGAAGTTCTTATCTTGGAAAACCCTTTTTCTGGTAGCTATTACTTCAGCCAGAAGAGTTTCGGAACTACAGGCTCTTTCTGTCCGTCCCCCATACCTCATGTTCCACAATGACAGGGTTGCTTTTAGGACTAATCCTTCCTTCCTTCCTAAGGTCTCTTCAGAGAGTAACTTGAATCAATCCATAGACCTTCCTGTGTTTTTCCCGAACCACTCCAATAGGGCTGAATATAAGTTGCATCGGTTTACTATCATAAATTCGAAAGTAAAAATAAATAATGTCTTTATTTTCGAATTTATGCATTGAAAATGAACATTTTTGAATAATAGTAAACTCGAAAACAAGGGTGTATTGTCGAAAATGTCGCTTGCGACATTTATGGCGATACACAGCACGCCCACCCTTCCCATAATCACCTACCTACCTAACCGAACACACAGTTATACAGGGGGGCTGCGCCCCCTGCACCCCCCCTGTGGGGGGGCTGTGCCCCCCACACCCCTCCTAACTTAATATTCCAACTCCGAGATCGCACTACAGTGAGGAAAGGGATACATTTCCCTAACCGCACTGTACCGCGATCCCCTCCCATGACCGAAAGTGAGAATTGCGAATGCACAGTTCATTCGCAATGCAAACCTTCGCTCATGTCACCTGCCGTAATATGAAGTATTCGAACATCTGATGTTCGAATACTTCATAGCCGTGCAAATGCACGTTGACATAATGATAGCAAACCGTTGCATCAATTAGATGTTCACAGGCAACTATGCTTTTATTTGCATAGAACCAAAGACATTAGAAAATCAGATCAACTTTTCCTGTCCTATGCAGTAGGTAAACAAGGTCTTCCGGTCTCCAAGGTAACCTTATCCAGGTGGTTGACTTCTGTCATCACATTCATATATCAACTCAGGAATAAAAAATTACCAGTCAAACCAAAAGGTCACTCCACCAAAGCTTTAGCTACTTCGGTGGCTTTTCAGGCTAGGTTGCCCATGGAATCTATTTGTGCTGCGGCTACATGGGCCAACCCATGTACCTTTATTTCACATTACAAATTGGATTTGGTTTCCAGGAGCAGAGCTAATTTTGGTTCCACTGTTCTGAAGAGTCTCTTCCGATGAGCCACCCAGGGCTTTAGGTGCTAAGGACGCTGTCCCAACCAGCAAGAATGAGGGCGAAATAGACAACTTAACATAAAGAAGTTATGTACCTACCATAACGTTCCATGTTAGTTGTCTTCTTCTCGCCTTCTTTCTTGCGTCCCACCCTCCATCCCCCTATCTGGTGGACCGAGAAGAGTTCTTCTTGATTTTTCACTGGCTGAGTCTTCTCTGGCTATTTCCTTCTGACTAGTAGTCTCTCCAGTAAGATCCTTCCATTCTAGGATAGGATTCCACTATAATTATTATGTCTGCAGTTAGACTTACCAAACGAGATCTGAGTATCTAGCGCCAGGCATCATGGGCTATAGGGGGGCCTCGAGCCAGTAAGCAGCTCTCGAGCTTTTGAAGATGGCCGAGTCGGAGCCGAGGATCGGCTCCGAACCCCAACCAGCAAGAAAGAAGGCGAGAAGAAGACAACTAACATGGAATGTTATGGTAGGTACATAACTTCTTTTTTATCTTCATTTATTTTACATTTTGAAAAATAAAAACTTGAAACTGTATCAAAATGTTCCACAATACTGAATCATCCTTTCCTGGATTTATCAAATAAAAAATATCTGCAAATAAGGCTATTTTTTGAGTCCCATACTAGTTATGCTCTTGAGTTTGAGAGTCCCTTATTTTCTTTGCCAGTGACAGTTAAGTATATGGTAAATAACAAAGGGGACATATGGCAGTCCTGCCTGGTTCCTTTGTTCAGACACAACTGATCAGACAGGGACCCTTCCACCTTGATTCTTGCTTGCGACCCTAAAACTTCCTAATTAACCCCATTATTCTGTCAAGAAAATAAATACAGCTATTGCCCTACTCATGAAATCACTGCTAACTGTATTGAATGCCTTACCTGCATCAAGACCCAGCAACAGTAATGTGGTCTTCTTTCTGCTTCTCTTTAGATCATTTATAGTCATGGTTCAAAATTTTAAACTGGTCTGTATGAAGCGCAGTTTAAAGGGTCTTTGCCCTTTTTGGGTAGTACAACCACCACAAGTTTCTTATGTAATGTCGGTACTGCCCCTCCTTTTAAAATATTGTTTAACAAATTCTTCCAGAACTCACTTTCTTTCATACTAACTTCCAAACTTCCACAGGAGTACCATCTGTTCCTTGAGGCTTGCCTGTTAAGAGTATTCTTCACTATGTTTATCTCATCCCCTCCCATTTTAGCTATCAACCGTTGATCCTTATCTTCCTCTAACATTTGCATATTTAAGTCTTAAATATTTGCCTTCATGTCTTTTCTTGGTTTCCTCAGACCTTTGCTCTACAGGGACTTTTTGAAGTATCTGTAGTACCTCTGTAGGGTCTCTGGTTATTTTTCTAGTCATTAAGCTTGGCAGCACTTCTTTCTTGTATTCTGTTGCCTAAGTCGTGCTAATAGCAACACCAGAGCACAGAATCTATCAAAAAGTACTTGCTTATCAGCAACGTTTCTAAACTGATGCATATTATCCAAAATACCCCCTCATTTCCCCTTTGCATTCAACAATTGCTGCTTTTCTTGTTATTTAACATTCCTGTTTGTCTGCAATGCTTTAACCTTCAATAATCCCTCTAAATAATTCCTATTACTGCCTTCCCATATAGCTATAGTTCTACCATATTTTAAAATCCATTTTCAGTTTACTCCACTTCTCAGCTATCTGTTCTGTAGAAATTTGTACCTTTTCTAACAACTCTTGAATTGTTTCAACTTTCCATTCCTTAAATTCCTCTTTTGTTTAGTTTTTCTCATTTTTGCCTGCTCAAACTGCATCTTTATCGTAGTCTTTACTGGAACATGGTCTGAAATGGTTATTGTAGTTATTTCAAAGTTTTCAGTTAAATACCCATTCTTCTATGAAGTAACTTTCCTGTCCAGTCAAACCCAATTATTGTACCTTGAGGAATGATATGCACATTCTGTCTGGGTTCCTGACAGCACTTTCACATTTTCTATTTCAAATATTCTCATTTCTTTAGAAATCCCTCTTTTTTATATTTCCCTTCTAGATCTCCTGATACATCTGTTACATATCAGGTTCCAGTCCTCATCGATGAATAATAATCCCTGCTGGAAGCCAGTTATGTTTCTCATAATTCCCTAAAGCTCCCTTAATAGTAGTTTTAGGTGGGATATAAATATGTGCCAGTATAATCCTCCTCCTTTGCCAATAACACCTTATTACCACAGATATACCACTGCTGTCTTCCCCTCCTTCTCTAAGATTGTTGGATGCACCCCCCCCTGCAATCTACATTAATATTTCCTTTTTCCTTTGTCACTTATACCCTGCTGAATAACTATGGTAAAATCCTTTCATCAACAAATTCACATGCTCATTTCTATCGGAGTATTTCTCCTGTAGCGATGCTATTTGTACCCTATACTTCTTAATATTATTCAGTACTTTTTGCTTCTTGTGCATGCCTACAATGCAAATTTCACATTTTGTGATATGATTAATAAGGCAGTCATTATTACAAGTTGCTATTACTTTTATATATTCTACTTGACAGTTTTTTTTTAATATGTTTCCAACATATAGCTTACATATGTACATTAATGTTTGTCAGACTGATTTTATATGCAATTAGTTTCTTGTCCCTGTTTGGACCCTTGTCTCATTTTTTTCATTTCAATAAAAGCGCTTAAGAAACAAAACACTATGTGTGTTTTCATTTTTAGCTCCAAACCCCTTTCAACTCGCAGCAAGCACAGACCACTATATCCACTTCCCAAAAAGGGGAATTACTCCTTCATATGTGGGCAGATGTCCCAAATAGACAGGTGTGCTTAATTTACACATATGAAAGTTAAGTTTAATGGTGCTGAAAACACAGGAAACCGTTTGAAATGTTAGGACGCTCTAGAGTGAGTCTCAAAATATGGTGACTGAATGGCCAATGTTTGAGATGAGCTGTCATTTTACATTATTTTAGTGTAGACTTCTGCCTATATGCATAACACCAAGGGAATTACTGCAATTTAATACACATCAGATCTGTTCACTTCCACCTTTTCTCCCTTGCAGCCCAAGGTCACAACATTATATAACTTATATCTAGCCTTTATCTTGTTAGTTTTGACCCCAGATACGTTGCAGTAAAGAAAGTACTTTCCTACTTTAACATCACTGGCATGAACAACATCCACTTAATAAGACACCCCCACCTCACATTTAGAGTAGCTATACATTCTATACAGAGCTACTTTACAGTGTAACATGCAATGTGCTTCAAGAAAATTATGATTCACATATTGCTAAGAAACAAAGAATGTTTTACTTACATTCACATTATCACCTCATCGTCCTTCTAAACATTAGGAACAAAATGGGAATTATATGATAGTCATCCAACCAGTTTAATACAGTCCACAAACTTCCAGTCTTTTTTCTTTTTTCCTTTTTGTGCATAAGCATAGTTCTCTTATGCAAACTTTTTGTAATGACACTTTGCAGCTCATCAGTTTATTTCCAACCTTAACTTTATTGCTGAACTTCTTCATTATCTCAAACACTCATCACCAGCCTCTGGCACAAGCCCACTGTACTCCTGTGTATAAGTGTGTGTGTGTGTGTGTGTGTGTCCGCGCGCACACATTTTAGTCATTTTCCTTTGGAACACTGGAAATGGTTTTACATATATGGCTGTGCCCTTGTCAGAGAAATGGGCCCCTCACCTTGCTGGCTTACTTTTGCTGCATAAACTTTATTTCCTCCGTCACCTGTTCTGCATCCAAACATATATTTGCTGAAGACAACTAGATATTGCATTTTGCATCTCACACCTCCCTCTCAATGTTCTGTGATTGCAGGGTTAAACTTGCTTCTCTTATGCTTGGTGTAGAGTGAATATTCATTTTCCGTGGGAACTTTTCTGCCATGGTTTATTCAGAAGCATCTCCCCCTTATATGACTGCATCTTTACTACTATAGGTCTTGGCTTCTTTCTGATGGCCAAATTTTTAGCATATGCACAGGATCCGGGTCCAAAAGACTTGCTTTCAGTATAAGTGATTTAGTCTGGTGTTAGCCTGCATTATAGCTAGGCCATATACTGAAGTAAGTTGCTTACACTGACAGCACACCTTTTGGGCTCTGGCCCACATGTGCCCTATCAATTAAGAAATCCTTCTGTGGCATACTAGTCCAGTTGCTTGTTTCTTCATAAATAAAATTAATTCAGTGTGTTCCTTACAGTTTCTCTGGTACAGCAGACAATCTCATGTTTGCTCTGCTATCTCTGTCTTCTAACTCTGCTGTTTTTGAAACAGTTCATTAGAAGTCTCCTATTCAGCCAGTTTTTCCTTCATTTTAACCTCTGATTTCTGCATTTTTATCAGCTCGTCCAAATAGCTACTTAAAGCATCTTCTTTTCCAGCCTTTTGTCATTTAACTGTATGTATTTCTCCAGTGTGTCATGTTTTTTGAATACCTATGAATGTAATTAATTTTTTCCCTCTGAATTACTGAAAGCCATCTCCTATACTGAGGCTGAAACCTGAGTAATGTTTTGCTGAACAGCTACAACACTACTCACTAAAAGAGTTTTCTTCTCCTTTTCTAGCTGAAATCTGGAGAAGGTAAGTGGATAACATCTTTGCTGACATCCCGGCAGTGTAGTGCATAACCAGTAACTGAATTTATTATCCAAATAAATGGCTTTTGATGGCTGTGTCCCAAAGTTTCTGTTTTTACGTGGGGAGAACTGTAATCAGCCTGTTGATCATAGCTCAGCCTGCTGTTCCTTGAATCTTTTTTCTTCTGTTTCCCCTCACATGGCCTTGAGTTGGCTTGGGTGTGAATAGACAAGGGGGAGCCCAGTTTCTCTAGGTTCTTCTCCCTCCTGGGCCTTCTCTCATTAAGGCACATGGTGAAGGATGTTGCTCTAAGTCAGAAGTATGCTCAGGATTCAGGCAGAAATTCCCCTAGGAAGGACTTGTGTAAGAAAGAACTTAAGATGGTGCAAGCAGATGTTCACTTTATACTGGGATAAGTGCCAATGTCCCACAGGTGCAGACATATCTCTGGACTGGAGGGGGAAGGATGCTTAGCTTTGGAAGACAGGGTGGATATTCAGCCTTCTGTGGCAGAAGTCTGCACTGATCCACGCAAACATACTGTTATAGTAATTTCCTAAACAATTTTAATTTTTTTGTAGGAGGGAGGACTGGGGTACCAGTTTTACCTGCCGTGCCAAGTAGCATTAGTGCATTATGCAAGTTGCAGTGAAGAGCATAGATTCATATTGCTTCATGCTCTTTATAGATAGAGGAGGGAATATATATATATATATATATATATATATATATATATATATATATATATACACATACACACACGTATGTATATATGTATATTAACATAACTATAGATAATTGTGTTTGAGATATAAAGGAGGAGGAGAAGTTATTTCAAGGAATTACAATGTCTATCTCTTCTATATTATACTGTGTGTCTATATTGCTAAACAACTCCCATTAGTAAAGTAATACACAGGAGAAAAAATAAAATGCAAATAGTGAGAAACAAAAGCCCCAAGAACCCATTAAGAGAGCATAATACGTAGTAATTGTAAGGGGAGGATCATGATGCATGTATGAAACCAATTTCATCAATGGGTAGAAACCAGCAACAGGTCTTTTCTGTAAGTTTGTTGACAAAACAGGGTAAAAACTGAGGAAGAAGCATACAGGTGCAACAAAAGTCTTCTAACAGTGGATTGACAGATGCAGTATTCCTAGATGAACAAGAGGAGGTTGAAGTCCCTGTAGCTACTAAGATATTATTGATGTGCTTAACTGAAATTATCTGGACAAGCTCATTGGTAAGTATTTATAGATATAGCTCAAGAAAGTATAACATAACTGCTTCTGTGCATCAAAGCTATTAAAGCCAGAAGTATTCCTTCTTGCACAAAACAAGGCGTTGTCGTCACTGACCAACCTAAATCAGACTTTACAAACTTCAAACGACATCTAATCTGTGTAAGACTGAAATTATCGCTTTCACTAAAAAGGACAGAAAATGTTTTACTTGTTAGATTGAAAACAGTATGTCTTTGTCAAAAGGTATTGCTTCCTAGATGTTTTTCCATATTTTGAGAGTACTTCTAGCACTGTAGAACTTGGGTCACAGTGTGTGTGACCTAATAAATGCAGTTGTCACCAGTCCCCATCTTTCCATTGTAAGGTTAGATCACTGGCTGTGTGAAAGGGTGAGGAGGAGTAAAACCCATGGGTAATTTATCAAGACACTAATGTTACAGTGGATGTCTTAGAAGGATCATTTTAGTTTGGGGATGTTCACCAGTTGGATATGTGGACTGATAACAGGAAGGACATTTTTCAGATACAGTCAAGGCATATCACAAAGAACATTTCACCTGTGTAGACGTAGAAAACATTACATATTGTACTTAAATTATTCAAGAAAGTAAAAAAAATATAATAAAACACTTGAGCAGTAATATAAATCATTATCCTGTACACTTAATGCTCTGTGCAGTAATTTCGTAGCATAGTACTGTTCAGTATCATATACCAGAAAGAATAGCCAGCTCTGTAGCTTCAAGTGATAATGCTTTGATTACAACCCAGAAAGTCGGAGTTCAACTTCAGGCTCACTGGACAGGAGAGGATGAAAATGAGCATCTAGTGCTGACTAGCCCTGCCTGGGAGAGGTGGTTGTGATGTTGGTCATTTGATAACATGTAAATGGAGGCTTGCACAGCATCAAAGTTGCCGGGCCTGGGAGTGAGGGCTTTGGCAATCCTAAGAATGTGACAGTAGCCCCTGCAGATTGTAGGTAGAAGCATGCACAAGCAAGTGGAAGGTGTAGGATTCCCCAAAGTGAGATGGGTGCTCCCATCAACCACTGAAGACTTTATGCCATGATGTAGGTTGGTGCCCTAATAAATACCCTCTTTGCCAAAATGCAGACAACAGGTTAGACAACCTACATGGCTGCCTATGAGAGCCTCTCTATTTAGCTGTTACAGTACAGGGAATGAATGGGGATCAAGACCCACTGAAGTCGACTTGATGGGCAGCATGCACAGAGGTATATAATATAAATATAAAAAAAGAAATCAGAGAAAGGCATTCTGCTGCAACATAAATATTTATATAACGCTGTCAGAATGTTTAATGATTTGTCATCTAGTTAACAAACACACTTTGATAAAAAAAACATAAGATATGTAGTATCTTATTGCAGACGTCTTTAGTAGCAAAGGTTCAGTTGTACTTTTCTGATACAACAGCATTCATTAAGTACTGAACAGATTCCTTGTGTTTAGTAGAATACCAGATTATATTTGCTGCAGATATGCAGGCAGACCGATAATTCCCTGTTGATGCATTCTAAATTTACTAGTTGCTCTTTGTATAAAATGATGAAGAAGGAATGCTTTAAAACATACCTCTCTACTTTTGATTTGTGCTCAGTACACACACACACACACCAAGTGATAACGGTGTCCCCAAAGTGCCTACCATATGTCTTTGGGAGGTTGTCCTCTGTGAACGAGGAGCTCAAGTGTAGAATTGTTAATCTTTTTTTTTTTTAATTATTTATATATTACATATTTGTTGACAGGGTAAGTCCACTAGAAAAATTGCTCCTTTTCAGGGGCAACCCAGGAGCATGGTCTGATTGCCCAGTTTTTGGTGGAAATGCTCTTTGGCAAGCCTGCTGAAGATGTGATCAGTGGTTTCATAATGTGAAAGTAGCCCATCAGCTTTATAGAAGGACTTTACAGCCTTCGTTCTACCACTTGCACTTTTGTCTTTTAAAAATAACTACTAGAGATGAAGAAACCAGACCATGTGATGTCCAAGGAAAGCCCTTAAGCAGCATGTTGTCTTGTACTTTCCAATGTTGCTAAAGTCACCCAAGATACTTACTGTGCTAGCCACTCCACCACAATCTTAACTTTGATCTCGGAGTGCCATTGAGGGTACAGTTCTCATGTTTCACACCAGCTTGGAGACCCATCACAAAGGATCAGTAGGTTCTGTTCTAAGTGGTTGCCATTGGCCATGTTCTAGATCCCACCACCACTGCCCCAGAAAGAACTGCAGTAGCAGATCAGTCCATTTCAGTGAAACGCATTGGGCAGACCAAGACTATACTGTTCAGTGGGACTATAATGGCTGTTCTGACTTAGCAGATTTTTCTGAGGTGATGCTGTCAACTCTTCCTGGTCTTGAAATGGAATTGTGTTCCACCCTATTCTGAATGTCACTGACGTCAGCAATCACATACGGTATGATTCATTTTTGTTAACTCACTCAAGCCTATAACATCTTTTTGCAGACTTCTAGATCACATCCATACTGCCTTATGGCATCCAGAACTTTTTGGTGTCTTAACTTATTTAACTGTGTGACTTACAGTTAAGATGCAAGGAGTTATTAACAAAATGAGAAGAAGATTGTTAGTGTACGATGTCCTGAATTGGAGAAATTAATTTTTGCCACTTAATTTATATATATATATATATATATATATATATATATATATATATATATATATATATATATATATATATATATATATATATTCACATTTATGTTCATCTTTTCATAAGTGTGAGCCCTACATTTTATTGAAGTATATGGTGAGCATGACCAGTATCATATAAAGGACAATTGCAGACGCTAGATTATGTCACACTATACTGGAAATATTGATAAGTGACTTACAAACTGTTGCATAACATTAGATGATACTTTAGATGTTGAGGAAAACTGTCTTTGATATTTGCACCAAGTTGCACATTTTGAGTGCTATCCACTATTATTTATATTGCTAATTATACAATTAAACACGTTTGCATATTTCTGTAAATATCTCAATAAACATGCACTCACAGAGAAATTTATTGTTGTCATGTGAAAGCTTACATCTGGTTAACAAAAATGTTCTAATGGTATATGTCAAGGCTGCATAGTTTTCAGGATACGAAAAATTGTAAAAGTTTAGAAAAAAAATTACAGTATTTATGGAAAAGACTATGAATGTGCTGACTATTATCACTGTAAAGAATTGTTCTTACAGATAAGATTGCTGTTTGTACAGTTTTAATTGCTTTTATTGTCAGAACATATTTGCATTTCTTTATCTTATGCTTTTAAGTTTAATTTTTTTACCTAGGTGCCTAGGTATGCTACCCAATCTCAGTGTTCACCAATCTGCTAGTTTTGATGGCTAAAGACTTGCAGGAGAAGGATTTTCTGTTAGCATGATGTTGTTGTTGTTGTTTGTCTTTCGAAAATGGTTCACTGACGTATTCTGTTATGCGAGACAAACAAATCTAGTATAGTATGTAGGTGGTTGTCACCTAGTGGTCAGTTCCCTCCTTACAGCCAGCAGTTAGCCCAAAAAAAGAAAAACACTCACTGAGTATGGATACAATAGCTGGCATAATAACCCTTAGATAATGAAACTGGGTGGGGCAGAAAAAAGGTCCGACTTTTTTTTACTGTCATGGTGAATAACTTGTACAACAGCATGACACCTGTTAGGCTGTTGCTTCATCTTAATTGTGCTCAGGGTAATGATGAAGTTGATGCGTCTGTAACTCCCTGTTAGGAAATTCTAAAGAATTCTGACTAGACTGTAAGTGGATTTTGTGTACATATTTCAGTTGTGGTATTAGGAGTTTATAAATGTTTATTAACTTGAATTAATTGGTGATATCTGAGACACCAAAGACTTATTTTGTGAGTAAGCTGGAAGAAACAAGGAAACAATAATCTAAAAAGGTATGTTGCATACATAACTTCAAATCTCTCTGAAAAAAGGCATCAGAGAATCAGATGATCTCTTAATTGGGTAGGTAACTTTCTTTTAGTTAAATTGTAAGTCAAAATTTACATCTTGCTTATTTTGTTCTCCAGGTGCGATCAACAATCAGTGACTTTGGTGTGTTTCTGACCATTGTGATTATGGTTGTTATCGACTACTTTTTAGGAATTCCTTCTCCTAAACTTCATGTTCCAGAAAAGTTTGAGGTAGGATTCCTATTTGTTTTTGTTATATGAACGTTTGTGAATCCTTTCAAAGGAAAGTTTATGGTTACATAGTTGTGGTTTACCCTCTTATTTGATACGATATTGTAGCATTATATGTTGTTAGGAAGTTTAGTGATTTCTTCTTGCCTAAAACTGTATGCGTGTTGAAACGTGTATAAAAATCAGTTATTTGTGCATTTGTTTGCTTACACATATACCTAAGCCATTTCAAATTAACTTGCAGTCTTTATCATTATACTTTTTAGATGGTGCTCTTGGTGATTCAAGCTTTTGTTTTCGTTGAGAGCACTGTGGTGTTCAGGTGGCTACGTTTTTATTAATAGGTGCCAAAGATGAGATGATCAAGGTTAGAACCACGAGTAACATTGCTAGTTATGTTTTGTCTTTTGGATAGGATATTGTTTACTCTGAGTATTCTGTTTAGTAACCAGTTAGCAGTACAGCAAACTATAAACGGGTTGATATTTAGTTGACATATCTTATTTATGATGACACACTGGGGAATGTTACTAAATGCTCCGGCTTTTCCTTAAGGTAGAGCTTGAATCTACCTTCCTGAGGAAATTCCTCTTTCAGGACAAGGTGGATTTTCTAGCAAAATATTTGTTGAAGCTGTCCCCACAGAGTCTTGGTGTCAGCAAAAGAGGACTTGCAAATCTTGGGGCATGGGGTCTAAAGTCTTGCAGGAGAAGAATTTTCTGTTAGCATGGTTTCTCAGACAAGGCCACACATGGCAATGCTGTTGTGACATCTTGGGGTGGGGTTGTGGGCTTGATGTCAGTACAGTTAAACACTAGATCATATTGTTCCTTTCCTGCCATGTGCCATGCAGGTTAGGTCAGTCAAGTCCAATGAGTTGTGGGGTACTATTCAAGCAAAAAACCCTCAATCAAATCTTGATCACATGCACCTCAAACTCATCTTTGGAAGTTCATTCAGGTGAAGTGTGGCTGAGCATTCCTCCCCTGGCAGCATCGGGGTATAGGGCAACTGCATGAGAAAGAAGAACTTGAATGTGAAGAAGTCAGTGACAGTGATCTAGGCTGTAACCACCTAGAAAGCTGTATGGAAACCAGGGGTACTGCATCTGATCACGGGCAGTACCACAGTTGTATGTTGCATAAGCATGGAATCACACAATCTTACCTGCTATGCAGGCTAACAGTATAAGTGTGGAAGGTGCATCTGCATTCAGGAATGTACCTCAGGGCCAGAATATTTTGGTCAATGATTTGAGCAGGTCAGAGACAGATCCTCAAGAAATTGTATAAGACATGAACATTTTTCTACAGTTAGTATGCAAATGCAGTGCTCCATAAATGGACTTCCTTGCTTCTGCAGGTAACAGAAAGCTAAGGAAGTTCTGCTCCAGAACACCTTGCAGGGAAGCTTGGAAAGTAAGCAGTTTCCACCCAGAACTGGATGAGCTTGTTTCATAATGCTTCCCTTCAAATTCATCATGATTCCCAGGGCAATCCAAAAGATGGAGGAGAAGAAGACGACAAAGATGGCATTACCCTTTTGGCCCACTGGCATTGTTTTTTTTTCCCTACTGCATGGTCTGATGAGGGACATGCTGTACACACTACTTCAGCATGTAGAATTCATGACTTCATGGAGAGGGCTGTGATACACCCCAGTGTAGCAATGCTCTACCAGGCAGTTTTGCTGATTTGTCCTTATTACTCTTTATGCATCTTTTTCTCAGATGACATACTTTAATATAATGAGGAAACCTGCTGTAAGGAAATCCTGGCTAACTAATTAGATGTTCCCTTTGGTGACTGAGAAGGAATCAACCGCCTTACATCAGTAATGGCGTCTTGCAATACCTGCCAGAGCCATTCACCTCTGGGCTGGCATACACTTCTCTGAAGGCACATCTTTCAGACATCTCCGCCTCCATTCCTACAGATCACCACTGATGCCTACGATACCAGTGAGCCTTTGTTTAAGAGCGTGTTCCATCTTAATCCTCCTAGAAAAGACATTTTTCCACCAATGAATCTTTGTTTTGTCCTAGAGAAGATGACCCAAGTCCGCTTTGAGCCAGCAGCTTTTGCCTCTCTCAGATTTGTAACCTAGAAGACAGTATTACTGCTTACAATAACCACAGCCAGAAGGGTTTTGGAGAGTCAAGCTATAATTTGCAACAGTCCTTTCCTAGTCTTTCATAAAGACAGGGATAGTCTGCATACAGACTCTATCCTAATGTCCAACATGGTGACAGTGAATAGACCTAACATATTCAGTTACCAGTTTCTTTGTAAATCCCCAAAACACAATAGAAAGTGAATCCTACATTCCTTAGACACCATGGCCAACTGAGATGCTACCTGGGCAGGACTAAGTCCGTAACATCTGTTAACCAGCCATTTTTCTGTTACATGGAAAAAAGGGTGGGTATCACTGTCAAAACAGAATTATTTGGCACACTGCATTACATTCTGTTATTCTTTTCATACTAAAGGGCTCGTAGGGCAGATAAAATACTATTCAACCAGGGCACGACTACCATTTCTCAGGAGTGTAAGCTCTCAGGCTGTCCTTGTAGCAGCAATATGGTCCTCCATATACTTATTTTCCAAACCTTGTCAACTGGACATCAGCAGCAGCAATAAGGCAGACTTTGCCATAGCCATGTTGCTAAGAATATTGCAGTCTGCCCCTGGACAGTGATTCTACCTATGTCTCTAAAGCCATAAGCTTGCTGAATCTTCCCTGGTGCAATGAAGATTGCAACAGTGATTCTTGCAAGGAACCTACCATAGTATTAGATGTTTGAGGGTGGCCAAATTTCCCCTTTCTCTTTTGCTTTTCTCTTGGAGTCCAAGGGTTGGAGTGGGTCTTCCTGTCATCCCCATCTAAGCAGTATCCCCATCCAAAAGGCTTGTTTCTTATAGGTTCATAGGTTCATACTAGGCTATCTGCCCAAGGGCATTTATAAACCTAGCCCAAAGTTATGTGGCTTTCGCCACCCCTTTAGTTTGAATAAAACTATGCCTATTATTTTGCTGTGCCTCTGTCAAGCAGTGACACTGAAGTAATCCCTGGGGTATATTTGCGATCTCCCATCCATTGGTCAAGATTCCTCTTGAACAAGGCCAGCGAGGTGCTCTGCCTCACATGTACCGGGATTTTGTTCCACAGCATAGGGAGTCTCTGGGTGATGAATTTGTCCCTCCAGCACATTCTATTAATAACCGTGTCAAGGTTTAAGTCTCCCGCCCTTGTGGTTCTGAGGGATCTAGATTTTTTGAGGTGAAGCATATTCATCAAATCTGGGTTTGATATGGCCTTGTATGTCAGGCACAGGTCACCTCTGAGCAAGCGGTATGAGACTGAATAGAGCTGGAGTTCTTTCAGTCGGGCAGCATAAGACATATTTTTGAGACCCTTTATCCTTTTGGTGAGGAACTTTTGGGGCCTTTCCAGCTGCTGCAGGTATCGGGTCAGATACATTCCGAATGGGGCATTGTACTCAATCATAGGTCTAATGAGTGATGAGTACAGGGGGACGATGACCTCCCTTGATCTAGATGTGAATCCCTTCATGATCAGGTGGGCAATGTAGAAGGTTTTCCTAACTACTTTAGCAACATGAGTGTCAAGCGAAGGCTACTGTCAACCTGGGTCCCCAGATCCCTGATGACTTCTTCTGTGCTCAGTGGATTGCCACCTATATGGTAGCTAGGGGTAACCTTGTTTTTCCCGAAGGGTATGACTATGCATTTCTTAGCGTTTAACTTTAGGCCATGGCTCTGGCACCAGTTATCCATTTCTGTGAGGCCCTTCTGAAGGATATCTGTGTCAGATGTGTTTTCGACTATGGCGCCCAGTTTGCAGGCATCTGCAAACTTTGTCAGCCATAACCCTCCTGTGTTTGCTTGTACTTCAGAAAAGTAGATGCCGAACAAGAGTGGACCCAGGACTGAGCCCTGTGGGACACCACTTGTGACAGGCTTTGAGTCTGACATGGCTCCAGCAACTCTGACCCTGTGGGTTCTGTCACTTAGCCAGTTTGCAACCCATCTTGTGATGTATGGGTTTACATTCAAGCTGATGAGTTTTTCGATGATACCTGAGTGGGGTATTGTGTCGAAGGCCTTTGCCAGGTCGAGGTAGGCTGTATGGACTGCCTTTCCCTCATCAATGGCCTTGGTGACTTGTCTCGAAAAAGTCAACCAAGTTTAAAAGGCATGATCTGCCTTTGACAAAGCCAAACTGGGTTAGATCCAAAGTCTGCAAGTTCCCTATGTCTTTATTTATGAGTTCCATTATGATCCTCTCCATGGCTTTGCAGATAAGGCTTGTCAAGCTAATGGGACGGTAATTACCAGGGTCGGTGGAGGCACCGCCCTTGTGAAGTGGGACCACAGTCGCCGTGCGCCACTCCTTGGGTACGTATCCTGAGGTGAGGCTAAGATTAAACAGCTGTCCTAACTGCGGGTTTAATTCCTCATTGAGTTCGTGGAGCACACAGCCGGGGACACCATCCGGTCCTATGGATGCTGTGTTTTTTGCCTTGGAGAGGGCAGTTCTCACCTGGGCGTTGGAGATGTTTGGGGGGGCTACAATCCTCTGGTATAGATATCTCTCCTTTTGGGGGGGGAGGGGGGGGAGAAGTTTGCACTGAACCTGTCAGCCAGTATGTTGGCAATGTGTGTAGGTTCAGTAATCTCCACATCATTTTGAACTAATTCTGAGCATATCTGGGAGCTTCCTCCTAGGTTTCTAACATAGCTAAAGAAGGCCTTATGATTGTCTTTTGAGTCCTTGGCGATTTTTCTCTCAAAATTTGCCTTGGATGATTTTATGAGAGCTCTTAGTTTTTTTACTTATAATGATCAAAGGTGTCATACCTTTCAAGGATTTTGCTCTATCTTGTAGTAGCTTCCTCCTTTTGGTGTAGAGCTTGTTTATGGCTGGGGTCCACCAGACTGGACGCTTGCCTTTGGTACAAAGAGTCTTAGTTTTGTTTGGGGTTGCCTGATCCATGCAGTCCTGTAGGTGCTGGTAGAAGGCATTTGTAAGTGATTCAGCGGTTTGAGTAATGTTTACCACTGGCTCAGGGGCCTTAAAGGAGACCACGCTAGTTTTTAGAAGTGTGAAGTTGGCTTTTGAGAAGTTTTTCACTGTGGTCTTTTTTATTTCAGGTGGGGGCGGGATGAGGACCTCCAACGAGATTAGTTTATGATCTGATCTCACCAGTGAGGGGTATATTTCCGGTGTTGAACATTGTGATCCCATGTTCGTGATGATGAGATCAAGTATGTTTTCTCCTCTTGTGGGGATGGTGACTAGTTGTTCCATGGCATTTGAGTTTATGAACTCCAGGAACCTTTGGGCTAGAGTGTTTGGGCTTGAGTAGTGTTCCCAGTCTATATTAGGGTAGTTGAAATCACGTAGTATGATGGTGTTTGGAGATACATTTATCCCCTCCAATGTTTTCAGGAAGGCCATGTGAGGTTCCTGAGTTTGAGAGGGTGGCCTGTAACATGCTACAAATTGCAGAGCAGTCTTGCCTATGGTTAATTGCACCTGGATGGTCTCCGATGCATCGTGCGTTGCCACCAACCTTGAGGTGTGGGTGTCCTTTATGAATATGGACACTCCCCCTCCTTTCTTGGTGTTGTCCGGATTTTGGGGCAGGAACGCATGATATGAGGTGAAACCTGATAGTGCTGGGGTGCTCTCAGGAGCCTTGAACCAGGTTTCTGTCACAGCACAGACATCGATGTTCTCCATACTGAGAAGGGCCTCGAGTGCGTGCATCTTGAGATTGAGACTTCTGGCATTGAGCAGCATTACCCTTAGTTTTTTTACTTTTTTGTGTTCTAGGGTGGTAGGTTTAGAATTTGAGCCTTGCCTAAAAAGGCACTATGGGGGTGGCAAGAGCCTTTGCCAATATCCGGAAGCCTAGGGGTGACAGGTGCAAGCCGTCCCTTGCGAAGCAGCGTGGCTTGTCCAGTATGTCATCCCAGGCAGACAGACATTGGATCCCCTTTGAATGACACCAGAATTTAAGCCAATTATTAAAGCTGATCATCTTATCACTGTATTGTGGCATCATTCTAGGTGAAGGTAGGATACTGCTCAAGGTCAGGGTCATACCTGCCTGGGCTACATAATAAGAGAGCTCCTCAATGTCTCTTTTCATGTAGTCCAAGGAGGTACGTCTCAGTTCGTTGACACCAGCGTGGACAATGACTGAGTCGTACTTGTACCTGCTGTTGAGAGACCTGAGTGCTTGCGTTATGTGGCGGATTCTAGCGCCCGACAGGCAGCTTACTGTGACCTTCTCCTTACTCAGTCTGGTGAGCGGGACGTCAGTGTGTCTGACTATGGAGTCACCTATGACAAGTATGTTTGGTGTTGTATTTGGCCTTAAGGGCAGTGACTGCTTTGCACACTGATTGTGTTGTTTATGTGTTGTTTGTGTGGTGTATTGAGTTTGCAGTTGCTTGGGTGTCTGCTTTGGAGGCCTCTGCTGTTTAGGTAAATTTTTACTCAGAGCCTCCGAGTATGTCTTAGTGTGTTTATGTGTTTGATTCAGTGGTGTGGTTGAGTTATGTGAGACCGGTATTGTGGTGTGTGTAGTTGCCTTCTCCTCCTGCCTGGTCTTGCCAGTCCTGAGTTGAGAGAGCTCAGCCTCCAGTCTGGCTAAATAGCTGCATCTCTCACAAGTGTTAGTGTTACGTGGGAGAAGGAGAGGGTTGTCCGTGTACATGAGGCAATTGTAACATTGTCTCAGAATTCCCAGATTCACCAACTGGGCAGGAGAGGACGCCAGCATCTGACCCTTCGACATGCTAGAAAGAATTATGAGTTGGTATGAGACGGAAAAGTAGTGGGCTTAGCAGGGAAGTGGGCACTCCTGGGGGGTTTTGCTAGTGAGAGATTTGTATAATATAGGAGTGCTTGACCTGCAAAGAGAATGCTTATAAGACAAGGGATATGCTTATAAGACAAGTGCTGAGCTTTTTGAGAAGAAAAAGCTATTTGGAACAAGTGCTGCACTTTTTAGTGAAGGTGTAAACTGTTTAGGTTCCTAACAGAGCAGTTCTAAGGGAAAAATTGAAGAACAGACTTTCTGGAGCCAGAAAGAGTTTAACCTTGTTTAACCGGCGCTGCCCGATGCTGCTCTAGTGGCAACTCCGCGCTGAAGCACGTTAAAGCGTGCTCAGTCTACTGTTGGTATGGCTTAAGATTTGCAAGGTCTTCTGCCTACATGGTCTGTTTTATGGGAGTAGGGTTATAGCTTAACCTTGCTTAACATCATAGTACTTTTGGGCTGGGCTATAGATTGGGCACCTGTTAATTTCTTTACAGATGACAAAGAACCAAAGATGGCATGGAACAGCATCAGCTTTACTCAGGGAAGGTGCTAACATCTTAAGAATGCTGGCATCCACTCAGCTGAGTAGGGAAAGATTACAGTCATGTTAATCAGGCCAGACATAATGCATTTTGTGGTACAAGTCCTTGGAGTAAAGACAACTACAACTGTGGTCATACTCACAGGTATCTACTATTAAGTTGTGAAGACAACTGTACTATTATTTGGGTACAGAAAAAAAGTGCAATAATTTTAGAGATGAATTGACATTGACTTTGAAATGTATTTACTAAAGGATTTTACAAGGAAAGGTTGGCCTGTACAAAATATGTCATTAAGGAAAAATGTGATCATATATTTCTTTCTAGGAAGAAATAAGTTGTGTCCAAGAGTTAATGTTCAGAACTGACAGAATAGTACTGTTCCCACTGAGAAAAACTGAGAAGACAAATGTCTCAGAAGATATGTGAATCTTTTCTGGAAGTAGTGAAATACAAAGAAAGAGCAAGAGATGTCGGGTATGGCCAGGAATGTTGACTCAAAGAGCAAGAGAAGTAATGATTTGGCCAGGAATGTTGACTCAAGTAGACAGTGTGCGCCATCTACAGTGTATACCATGGCAACAATCCAAAGGAAGAGAGGCTAGCATACTGACCACCAGATCATCCGCTCCATTTTAAAGAAGCTTTTTTATCTCATAAGCTGTAGGTTATCATTCCAAGTTTTCTGAAATAAATTAACTGACAGATAAGTGCAAGTGTTATTAAGACATTAAAGTCCATATTCTCAGGGCAGTTAGTAACCTTCTGATGTCATTTATGACAAAGATTCTGAAAGAAATCGAGTAGATTTGTGTTGCACTGAACAAGGGCAAGTGGGGAGAATTATCCAAACAGTGATCCTAAGAATGGACATAACAAAAAACTTTGAATATTGTCATTATACAGTTATGAAATATAGGAATACTTCATTGCAAGTACTTTGTCTCTCACCATCTCAGTTGTTAATGGACTACTTTAACTACACTGCTTAATGCCTGAAAATAAGCAGAAGGTAAATGATATGAAGAAAAATCAGCAAAGCCACAGTGAAGTCTACAAGTTCTGCCTGCTGCAATGATGAGAATAAAAAAAGCTAGTAAAGCACCCACAGTTAGATCCTGTGTTATTTGTGGAGATGATGGAAAGCCATATAGGAGGAACCACAGTCATTTCTATTATTTTATTTATTTATTTACATTTGTTTACTGGGTAATGTCCGACTGGGAAAAATGCCCGTTTTCAGCGGAGACCTGGGGCGAAAACACAGATATAAAAAGCCGTATATGTAAAGCAGCATACAATAAGGTTAAAAAATCGTACAGAGATGCAAAATACTTGTTAAACAGTAACAGCATTGATACAGTAAATTCAGTTAATAATTTGTAATAATACATAAAAAAAATGTTATATACAATCAAATGAATGGTGGGAGTGTCCTCATCTAAAGGTTATGAGGATGTATGTGAGCTGCATACAGTGTGATAGAAGGGGGGAAACAGGTTAGTCAGGAGGAGATCAGGGGCATAACCAGTGAGTTAAGAGGTATTGTTTTAGTGCCTGTTTAAAGTTATGAGTATGATCAATGGATAGAATATGTTGTGGAAAGCAGTTCCAGTATTTTGCAATTTTGTAACAGTATATGTCTGCTGATGGAATACCAAAGGTGCATAAATCAGTTGAGAATCCACCATTTAGACCTATTGTTTCAGGATCTAAGTCCAAAACTTTCAACATAGGGAAGCTAATAGATAAATGGTTAAAACATATATACAATACAATTCCACACATCATGAAAGATTCATGGAATTTTTTGGGCAAACTCACAAAGGATAAATGGAATCCCAATTTAATTTACCTTACCATCGACGTTGTGGATTTGTTTTCTAGCATCCCTAAAGATGAAGGTTTGGAATTTTTTGCCAACAGTCTCAGGAAACACTCAGGTTTCACTTGGGATAAGATATGTCTAATATGTGATATGATGTCATTGGTACTGGACCATAATTACATTAGTATTTCAAGACGAATACTTTAGACAAACCAAGGGAGTGGCCATGGGAGCAGCTTGTGCTCCCATTTTCGCGAACTTGGTTATGTTAGAATGGGAGTCCGAATTTTTATTTAAAAGTGAATTTTTTTCCGATATAGTTTACTACGCTAGGTATTTGGATGACATATTTATCTTATGGAATGCATCTTTGGACAGGATGCAAGAATTTATGGAATTCCTTAATAGTACAACAGAGTTCCTGAAATTTACACATAATTTTAGTTCCAAAGAAATTTCATATTTAGATATATTACTTAGTCATAATGAAGAAGGTTTTACCTCAAAAGTGTACAGAAAACCTACATTTTCCAATGACTACATTCATTTCACCAGTAACCACCCCCCTTATGTTTTCAAAAATATAGTTAAAGGACAGTGCATACAAGTAGCAAGAATGTCATCCACAAAGGAATACATGGAGACTGAGCTAAGGATGATACACAATTTATTCCGCAGTCGTGGTTATCCGGAGAACATGTTGTATGACACTATCAAATACGTACAGAAACAGTGGGGCCAGAAGTATAAGCCATTATTAGGCTGTTACAATTTGGACAACCAAGTAAAACAGCAGAAGGAATTTTTTGGGAGAGTATGTGTATTGACGTATACCCCCTATACACACGTAATCAAGGAAATTTTACAAAGACATTGGGAAGTGATAACTACACTTGATTTAGAGGAAAAGTTAGGTAAATTTCCTAAATGTGTATTTAAGACAGCCCCCAATTTGAAGAGAATACTTGAAAGAGCTAGTTATGAAAATGAAGATGTGGATAGATTTAAAGGTACATTCAAATGTGGAAGATGTAGGACAGGTAGTTGCAACACCAAACAGGTGGTCTATGTAGCCACGTGTAAATGTTGCACTGCATACTATATTGGAAAAACGGAAAGACAGCTTAAAAAACGAATATTTGAACATCAATACAAAATACAGAAGTGTGATACTAAAAATGCTCTGTATAGACATATCTTAGAGAAAGGGAAAGAACATGGATTTGTATTTGCAATTATTGATCAGGTTATCAATACTCCATATGGAGGAAATTGGAAAATGATTTTGGCCCAATTTGAAAGTAGATGGCAGATCTACACTGATTCTACTAGACTGCCTGGTTTAAATGATTTTATCAGCATAAAACCCTTTCTAGCTCTTTTATAATGATCAATGATTAATGCATGTAAATTAATCTATTATATTTATTATATTTATTATATCAATTCTAACATATCTTCAGAATTGTTTCAATATTTATTTATTTATTATTTTGTATTAATTCATAACAAAGTTTTAGTTTTTATAGTGTATTTACCAAATACTTATATGTAGATCATGGAGAAAATATTTTATAAATTATTTTATAAATTATTTTTGTATCACTTTTGTATTATATGTATATATATATATATATATATATATATATATATATATATGTATATATATATATATATATATATTTTATGTATTTCAACATTTACATTAACACTTTCTTAGATAACATCATGTACAAGAGAGATTATAACTGTCATGCTCTTATTGTAAAACTTTTGTTTTTAGTATGTTGTCAGTCAGAGGTATAGTCAAATTTTAGACATGTACACCTTTAAGGTTTTTGGCGGATTTTTTAAAACAATCAAATGATTAGGTTACTATAAATTAGAGAATCTTTAGCATTATTTTGTTCTGAAGAAGACTGGGGTCTACAGTTGAAAGCGCTTAACCAGTATATTTACTCTGTTTTGTGTGATAATAAATAATTCAACTCATCCTTGTGTACGAGCGGTTTTATCCTGGGATCTGCACATCCAAGTTTTGGTTCTATAGTTGGAGTTCACTTTTTATCGTTAAGGTTATGAGGATGTATGTGAGCTGCATACAGTGTGATAGAAGGGGGGAAACAGGTTAGTCAGGAGGAGATCAGGGGCATAACCAGTGAGTTAAGAGGTATTGTTTTAGTGCCTGTTTAAAGTTATGAGTATGATCAATGGATAGAATATGTTGTGGAAAGCAGTTCCAGTATTTTGCAATTTTGTAACAGTATATGTCTGCTGACGTAGGAAAATTAAGGTTTTTATAGGGGTCGCCACAGCGGAACTCTGGTCCGCTAATGATTGGCAGTAGATTTTCACAAACGCTGAGGTGCCAGCTCGACGTCCAACCTTCAACGAAGGCATGCCCATTTATGCATGTCTTTTGAATGCCCACCCAACCGCGGGGAGGACATGCAGACTCCACACAGAAGGCACTCCCCGCACTCCAGCCGAGAATCGAATGGGAGAACCTCTTGCTGTGAGGCAACAATGCTACCACTGCACCGGGAAAAAGACAAACAACAACAAGGTTAGATAGCGATGGGCAGTGATCAGGTTTATACATCACTGTATGGGTGATTAATAGTTGGTTTAATGTAAGTAAGTTTGGGAGTTCTAACCAATTTAGTTGTTGAAGGGCAGTACAGTGATGAGCTTTTAGGGGCTGGTTAGCTGCAAATTTGGCTGTCTTGTTATAGCAAGATTCAAGGTTATTCATTTCTGTTTTGCAAAGGTTTGTGAATAGTTGAGAACAGTAGATTAGTGAAGATAACAGGTAGTTTCTTGCTGTTGCCAGTCTAGCGTGGTTTGTAAGAAAGGGTTTGGCTCTGTAGAGTGTACCAAGTTTTATATGGACTTTTTTAATCTGTGCTATATGTTGGTAAATTTCAGTGCATTATCTATAGTAACCCCGAGTAGTTTAGTGTGTTCACCAGGTTGTATTATTGTGCCACTGGAAGAAAAGATAGACAGAGGTGGATGATTAGTTAGAGAGGAAGGATTTGAAACTTAGTTTTATTAGGATTTAGTATAAGTTGATGGGCTGCTAGACATCTTTGTGTTGCTGAGGGCAGTCTGAGTTTTTGTTTGTAGTGCTTCAATTGTAGGAGCAGAGCAGATCATCTACGTATTGTATAGTATTGGCAGGGCTAGCGGCTGTGCTAAGGTCATAGGTAAAAATGGTAAAGCGTAGTGGCCCAATAATTAATCCTTGGGGGACTCCTACAGAGATAGGAAGGTGGGGAGATAGTTTATTATTCCATAAGGTAGCCTGTTGCCTGTTTGAGAGGTAGCTGTGGAAACAGTTTAGGGCTTAATGGCAGAGGTTGTAAGTGGCCAGTTTATTTAGGAGGATTTGACAAGATATTGTGTCAAAAGCTTTTGACATGTCAAGAAAGATTGTAGAGACAAGTTGGTTGTTGTTTTTGAGATGACTAATGGAGTTGGTAAAACTAATGAGGGCTGTACTAGTACTTTGTTTTGGTCGAAAACCATGTTGTGCATCAGATAAAAGGCTATTATTTTAGAAGTAATCGATTGTTTGTGGATACACTTTTCTAGGATTTTAGCTAGGGATGAGAGTATGGCTATAGGTCTGTAGTTAGAAATGTCTTTAGAGGGGCCTCCTTTATGAAGTGGAATGATATGGGATATTTTCCAAAGGGTGGGTACATATTGTTCAGCATTAAAGCAGTTAATTAGAATAGATATAGGGTAGGCAATAGATGTGGCAGCTGTTTTCAGAAAGTCTCCAAGTAGTTTATCAGTGGCGAGGGTACACGGTTTTACTTTAGATAGTAAGCTTTATATGTAATTTGTTTGGATGGGTTCAAATTTAAAGTAGGTATGTGGTGGAGCAGAGGGTAAGGATACAGAAAGAGGAGAGATAGTGTTATCTAATAGGGATGTTATGGAGGTAATAATGTAGGAATTAAATTGGGTAGCAATAATAGTATTATTGGCTGTTGGGACTGGGGTAGTGGGTTCCTGGGATTTAGGAGGAGGTTGAAAGATTGCCAAAATCTTTGTGGATTTGTTTGATATTTTAGTTGGCAAGTTGAAAGTATGTTTTTTTGTCTAGTTTGATTTGTTTCTTAGCTTGATTTCTAAGTGGTTGGAAGGTGGTGAGATTAGCCTGACTTCTGTTAGAGAGAGAGAGGGACCACACTTTGTCCCTTTGCCTGAGTAATTATTGTTTTTTTTGCTATCCATGGGAGTCTTCTAGTTTTAGTGAAAAGGGTAATAAATAATGAATGGAACAGGTTTGTCAGGTTATCAGATTTAAATTGCATATTTGAGAAACCACTTAAATATGTATATAAAAGAGGCTGTAACATCAAAAATATACTAGAAGGATGATCACACAACCAAAACTATGTCACTTTTTCAAGTAGCAAGAAAGGAACACACAAGTGTGGAAACTCCCCTCAATGTTGTAAGATCTGGAATGGAGAGGTCCTGTTTTTAAAATGTGGAAACAAACATATTGTGACTAAAGGGTTTGCAAATTGCAGTACCACAGGTGCTGTTTATATTGCCCTGTGCGGGTTATGTGATTCTTTTTATGTGGGTAAGACACAGAGAAAGTTAAAACAAAGAATATATGAACATGGGTATGATATAAGAAAGAAAAATGATAACAATGCCCTGTTCAAACATTCACAAGTATGTGCAAATGCTGAGTTTAAATTCTTTGTGATAGAAGTTGTAACCACTGACCCCAGAGGAGGACCCTGGGAGACCCGGCTTGAATATAGGGAGTTATACTGGCAGTTGGTGTTGGATGCCAGTAACCATCCAGGGTTAAATAACATGGTATCTTTAAAGCCAGTTCTGAAACTCAGGTCTGCTAAATTATAAACCGCAAAAGTATAACGACAATTATTACATTAAATTAATTATAGAACAAGATTTATATAAATATTTATATATTTTAGAGTCAGTTTATTTGTTTATGTAATCATTCTTGCTTTTTCCACTAGATGGTGCTATTTCATGCTACCTTATTTTACCATTTTTACATGGATTTATGTTTTTTATTAAAAAAAAAAATTATAAAATATTTATTGTTTTACAACATGAATATTTTATGTGGAGAATTCACACAAAACACCCTACTTGATGCATTTTACATTACAAAATTTTTAAGACTGATTTCATGTTACAGGTTTTATTTCTTTCATCTCGTACATGTATTTTAATTTGTTTAAATTGAACCTTCATTGTTAATTGTTTAATTGATCAATGCTTCTTATTGGTTAATTTCCATTTGAAAATATATTTAACATGGCCTTTGGGGGACAGTATATGCCTATCTGATGAAGCTTGCAAGACGAAAATGTAAGGGGAACTGCTTTTACAACGTTTATGTGCTTGATGTGCTTTTAAACCACTGTGTTCGTGTGCATTTTGGATTAAACTTCTGTTGAGTGGACCAGGTGTTTTCTGGTGCCTTTCTACAGGTTATTAGTAACTTTTGGGCATTTTCAACCACTTTTATACATTTATTGATATTTTCAATATTTTGTAGATTATTTGCAGGAGGGAGGTAATTTCTTGAAATCAGAGCTGCAGGGGAAAAACAGCCAGAATTGTCACAACCAATACTGTCTCAGAATAATAGATTATAAAAATTGTTGTATTCCAGAACTGCAGAGAGGTTGTTAAAGGTAAAGGAACATCCCAATGAAAAGCTCCTGTACACCCTAAAACAGACCAGATTTCTGTTATGAATAGTCATATAAAATTCTATAGATATGAAGGGCTGTTGAAGGAACCAGAGATACAGAAGGCTGAAAATTGTGTTTATTTTAAAAGGTCTTTATTTTGTACAATATTTTTGATATAAATAGTTCCTGACATGCTTAATATAAATGTAATTTTAAATAATCCGTGTAATGTAATGTATTCTATCCTACTATGTATTCACACACACACATGCAAACGTATATATATATATATATATATATATATATATATATATATATATAGCTCTCATCTGTCCAGATTTTCACAGACTGTCCAGATTTTTGACTCATCTTTTTAGTCCATTTTTCATAAAATTGTAGTTTTCTGTCAAATCACTGTCAAATCATTGAGGACTGAAGTCAGAAAATAATAGCAGACATTTGATTTTCAGACTTCACATCCTTCAGAAAATTCATGCAAAGGCAAAACCTGTTCTAATAACTTTCTAAGTTTGTAAGAGCAATATTTAAAAAGTGTCCCTATTTTTGGGCTTTTGTCCCCTATCAGTTGTGGCTTTGTCCAAATTTCTTGCTCCAAGAGGTTGAGAGGTATGATACACATACTTATAATATGTATGTACATATACACAGGTTTTATCTGTGTGTGTGTGTGTGTGTGTATGTGTATGTTGTATCTTTATCTATGTGTGTGTGTGTGTATATATATATATATATATATATATATATATATATATATATATATATATATATATATATATCCCCTTCAGATCATCGAAGTTCCAGAACTTCGAACATCATATGGCTGAGGACCATATGATCGAAGTTTTAAAGTTTGGAACTTCAAACACAAAATAAAAAAAATTATTTTACATTTTTGCAGGGGGGTAAGCCCCCCTGCTAATTAAGTACACCAATTCCAACATCGCACTACAGAAAAGAAAACAGTAAATTTCTCATTCCGCACTGTACAGCAGTCTCCATATAGAACGTTTGAAGTTTTAAAACTGCGATCATTTGGTCTTCGGCCATCTGATGATCGAAGTTTTGGAACTTCAATGATCTGAAGGGGGCCCACAAATATGTATATATGTGTGTTTGTGTGTGTGTATATAAATATAGATATATAGATATATATTAATCATAAATGCGAATGAGCTAGCTACAGAAAGTTGCATACTATGATGCACTTGCTTTTTACAGAGCTCATTCTGAATATGAATAAAGTAAGATCTGATAGAGGTTAGTCACAGTGTCTCCATTATTTGGCCACCTTTTTAGTAGTCATGGAATGGTACCCAAAGATATATTAACACTCTGTCCAGAACGAACTAGAATTCCTCAGAATGAGAGTAGTATAGAAATAATGCCAATAAATTGAAAAGCAGTATTAGAACCAGTAGATCAACCCATCACTGGAGACGGTCTCCTAAAGGGAAGAATAACTGTAATTCCTTGCTTAGCTGTGTTAATAAACTTAAAAGCAACACTCAACATTGCTGTAAACTTTTCAATAATGGATTCCCTACTCTGACCCCAATTATGTAGCAGATATAATGGCAAATAAGTTTACTGCAGTCTTCATCCCCAAAAATCCTGTTCAAATGCCACTTATCCCTGGAACCCTTACATCCCCTGTCATCACCAAGAAATATGTTAAGGTATTACCAAAGACCGAAAACATGTCATGGGTCCTGACAACATACCTGGGTGTTTAATAAATGGTGTCAAACTTAGTCTTTATGAAGCTGGCCTTGAATTGTTTAACCTAAGCTTTGCCAAACCCTTTGTTCTCTAATCTCAGTGCCCTGTTGTGCTGAATGCCAGTTAGAGATGAATCAATCTTCCAGATCAGATTTGTGAATTTATAGAGTGTATCATAACTATTCTCTTTAATTTTGATATCAAGAATCTCATTAGGTTGGTCCAGGGCAATTTACCTTTGCCAAAAAGAGCTATTGCATGTTAAATCTTGATGACTTTGAAATGTTAACAGTGGTAATGTTGTTCATACAGGTGGTCTAGAATTTTGCCAAAGCATTTGATACCATACACCCTGCTAAAATTGTAAGAAAACATTTGTCCTTGCGTGGTAAGATGAAAGACCATTTGGCAGAAAGATAAAACCCACATAGCTTATGTAGCAGGTGAGTCTTCAAATAGTGCTAAGCTAACAACTCAGTTGAGTCCCCCATGGGTTAATACTAGGTCCTCTCCTGTTTGGCATTGACTTCTGTGATCACAAAATTGGGGTGATTGTCAAAAAATTCTCAAATATCTGTACCCTTCAAAAAGAGCTTTTCCTAGTTAATACCTACAAAATACATTATAAATAGCAATCCCTTAATTGGAAATGCTTGCATAGGTATTTTTTTTACCCAAACAGACTTCAGAGTATTTTTCCTCAAGTAGATAGCATAGATTTTCTCCAGGTGCTGCTGTTTCCTTCCACATTTCAAGATATGTTGTAAGGTGAATCGAAGATTCGAAATTACCTGTGTGTGTGTGTGTGTGTGTGTGTGTGTGTGTGTTATATGGAAGAATGACCCAACAACATATTTACATTTCACCCTTTGCCATGTAAACTCCTTGGGCAGCAGTGGCTATTCGCTGGGTTACTTTAGGAGTCGGATGCAACTTGTAAAAGAGTGCATGAGATAGCAAATGCTGGAGATGTGAAGGGAAAGACAGAGGTGATTGCCAACATATTTTTTTTTAAATTGTAATGAATTGGCAGAGATTAAAAATTCCTTACAGAGTACTTAGAAATGTTGAGAGAGAAAATGATTGTAAGTAAGGAAATGATTCTTTCAACGTGGGACACAGGATCTGAATTACCTAGACATAGTAAGGCTCTAATAAGGTTAATGCAATTATTAGAAAATGGAAGTGAAACTCTAAACCAACTGCATTTAAAATGATGAATAGTGTAAAGGAGATAAAAGAACTGGAGGTGGGATCTTTAGAAAAGGGAAAGAGCAGATCGCACAGAAATGGAATGTGTGAGAACAGTGGAAGCAGAATAATGTTCAGGAGAAGTGAGCATTAAGTGAAGGTATAAACTTAGCACTTTATGTGGTATTGGAGTGAATAACTGTTAAAAAGAAAATGTGCATACTGCAAGAAAGTAATGAAAATATCACTACTTTGTGCCTTCTTTTTTTGATTTTTCAATAATTTTTATTTTAGTTTTACATTTGCAAAGACCATAACCATTCCATATTTACCAAAATGACCATATTTGCATGCTATACATTGTGGATAAAGTAGAAACATGTAGGTCATACAACATATCTAATTACAATATATACAAAGATGCTTTCCCAATTAATGTCGTTAGTCAGAAAACAGCACATACAAAAATGATACTTCATCCATAGTTAAGCTGTGTACTCATGGGAATACTTTCAGTTCATTTAAGATATGGTGTACCTGGTGCTTTATGCTAATAAGATGTTATAGGACTGTTCCCAGATTGCTTGGACTTTCATATTTTTGTTTCTTTTGTCCAATACTATTTTATGCGCTAGTAGATGTTTAATTGCAGATTTCTTGAATTCCTCCCAGGAGATACTTACAGGATCTAACCATTTGCAAACTATATATAGCTTCATTAATAAGAAAATCGTTATAAGTGGGTTAGCTTGTTTTCCTGAGATGTTGGCCGGGAGGATGTGTAAAAGAGTAAATTCCCATGTTAGTGTTGATGCTTGATACCCCATTTTTTTGCAGTTGTAACTTAAGGGAATTCCAAAGCTTGAAAACACATTTACAACTCCAGAATATATGTATTAGGTCTGCAATCTGGTCTTTATAGTGTGGACAGTATGGTTACTTAGTTGCATTGAATTTGTGAAGAATTTCTGGGATGAAATAAGCATTATTATTAATCATGAGTTGCGTGTAAGAGAGTTTTTTAAGTGGAATAGTTTTCAATGTTAAGTTGATTGTCTTTTTTATTTGCTGGTCATCCATACTGGGTTTTAATTTTCTCCAATAGTTAGCGAAGAGAAGGTCTTTCTGGAATTTGATTTCCCCTATCATTTTGTATGAGTTCATTATTGCTTTCCTTGACATTAACATAGTCTTCCAAAGTAGGGTACAGTTTTCAATGTCACTTTCGAGTATGGTAGGGTTTTGGAGGTAACTGGAACACACCTCTTTGATTTGTCTTAAAATTATTATAGATTATTTCTTAATTCATTAATTGTGCTATTGATGAATGGGTAGATATCTTGGATTCTCTTATGCTTTAACCGAGGGAAGGAGTCTAGGTTTAGCATCTTATTTATTTTTAAGTTAGGATTTTTATGGAGGGGTTGTAGTATTAACAAAGCTTGTCCAAGGTTTAAGGAGTGAAAAAGAATTTATGTTATATTTATAGAATGTTTTAGTGGCTCTATTATGTTATAGGCTTGTAAATATTTTTTATTTACGAAGGGTAGCGCTTTGGGATTGATGTCTAGTGTTTTTGTGTACCTATAGTATATGGTTACCCAGGCCGGTGAACCAATCTTTGCCGAGGGGTCATACTCTGCTATTCGCGGTATTCTATTAGTGTTGATAATAGAGTAGTAGGTTTTGAAATCTGGCAAGTTCAGACCCCCTTTGTTCTTGGGAAGTGTTAGTTTTTGATAGGAGATTCTGGTCTTTTTAGGTTCCCATACAAATTTTGCTAGAAAGGTATGAATTTGTTTGAAGAATTTATTATGTATAGTTATCTGAGATGTCATAAATAGATATATTAATCTAGGTAGTATGTTCATTTTAATTATTGATACTTTAGACAAAAACGGTAGATTAAGGTTATTCCATCTTGTACAATCTTGTGTTATGTTTTGCCATTTAAGAGTTACGTTATGTTGGTAGAATTCCTTGTTATTCTGAAAGAAAGTAATCCCCAGGCATTTGGTTTCTTCTTTTATTTTTATTTTGTCTAAGAGAGGTATTCGGGAGATGAGTCTAGGTGGCCTTAAGGGGAATATATTAGTTTTATTAAGGTTTAATTTGTAGTTAGACATGTATGAAAATTATTCAGTTGTGTTTATAATTTTGGTCATGTCTGAACTTGGTGTAGTAAAGTATATGTTTAAATCGTCTGCAAATGCTGAGAGATAACTTTAAAGTTATGTATTGAGGGGGGATTATAATATGCATTTTGTTTAATATATAGAAATAGGGGTTCTAGGTATAGGTTTAAAAGAAAGGGTGGTAGCGGGCAGCCTTGTCTTGTTACATTTTTTATTGAAATTCTGTTTGACCATGTTTTGTTTATATATAGGGATGTCTGTGGATTACTACAGAGAATTTGAATGATCTGTATAAAATGTTTAGGTATGTCAAAGTGAGGTAACGTTTGCCGCAAGAATTCAAGATTGACACTTATCAAAAGCCTTGTGGGCATCTACTACCATTGTGAAGATGTTGGTATTTCTCTGATTTGCAAAGGATATTAATGCTTCTAATGTTAGTGTGTTGTCACTGGTCTGTCTATGTGGTGTAAACCCAGATTGTTCTGGAGAAATGATTTTCTCTATCAGATTTTTAACTCTGTTTGTGAGTTTGAGGTCAGGATCTTGGTGTCTATATTTAGAAGAGAGATGGGTCTATAGCTATCTGGATTTTTAGGGTCCACTTGGTCTTTTAATATAAAAATAGTTTTAGAGGCGTTAAAGTGAATATCATGTATGTTGTTGTTTATTATATAGTTCAGCACGTGGTATAATAATTTGGCAAATAGTGGACTGAAGGATTTATAAAATTCTGAGGTAAGACCATCCAGTCCTGGGGCCTTGTGTGGTTTTAGATGTTTAATTGTTGTGGTTATCTCGTTAATAGAAATGGGCTCCATTAGTTTTTTTTTTTTGTTGATCTACATCTAGTTTAGGGAATTTTAGTTTTTGAAGAAAAAGATCCTTTTCCTCCTTCAAGGCTTGTAGGGTTTGTTCTCCATATGTTTGAGTATATATTTGTTCAAATACTTTGATAATTTCCTAATTTCTTGTATAGTTTTTCCCTTGGTAATTTACTTCTGTTATAACTGAGGTGGATTTTTGTTGAGCGATAATTCTGGCCAGTACTCTGGAAGGAATTTGGGCTTCTTCTGCATAATTAGCCAACTGTCTTGGCTCATAGAAAGATAAATTTCTGTTCTCGAACATATATAGGTCTCTGTAGTTTTAGGAGGTCCATTTCCGTTTGATTATTAGGGTTATTTATCATTTCTTTCTCATGTTCTATTTTCTCCTTTATTTTATGTTCCTCTTTCAGATGGCTTTTACTGTTTTTTGCTTTCTGATAATGCAGGTGTACCTGTGTCACTTTATTTTTAAAATTTTTACTAAATCACAATTAATGTATTTCATCTAGATCCAAATTATATTATCATTCTCTTATATTCAGCACTGCTCATCCCATTATGGGGTATAGTGCTCACTTTGGGAAGTACCTCACTTGACATAAATTCAAAAGCCCTAGTGATTCCTAACCAAAAATAATTTGGTCTTAAGATTCTAAGTTGCCAGGAGAAGCTTGAAGCCCTGTCCCTGTACTCTGTTCCCTGTAAACTACATAGGGGCGATGTCTGCCTCACTTACTATGCCATTAGAGATCTGGTGCTGTTTGACCTCCTGTGTCTCAGTAAGTCAGAGTGCAGCTAACACTAGAACCAGAAACCTGAACCTTCAGCAGCAGATAAACAGAACATGATGAAGAAATAGATTCATCACCCAATGCCTCTCCCTTCTCTGTGATAAATTTCCTTTTCAGGTTCAAAGGTAGTTATCAGGCTTGCAGTATGGGGAACCATTGAGTATCTTAGCCCAAATTGTGTGTTGCCCCCATACTGTGTCTGATTAGGTGACTTGCTTAAGCTCACACAATAGACAAATAAGGGCTAAGGGAGTCAAACCCTATGCCACAGGAACTACACCTCACAGCCTTAACCATCGGCTGCAACTACCAGATGTAAAGAGGAAAAAAAAACAAAACAAAACAAACAAAAAAAAAAGAAGTCACTGGGCTTGTCTGTGATTTGAACCTGGGATCTCTCGCACCCAAATTGTGAGTCATAACCGTAAATCAATAAGCCACTTATTTTAGCAATTTGTTATCTTTCCTCAAACTTAACCTAGACAACTGGGTGGCTACTAGCAAATTTACTATACTGCGGTGGTGGTGCTGCGGTAAAGTTGTCACCTCACAGTAAGACGTTGTCCTGTTCGATTCTCAGCTAGACCATTTTCTGTGTGGAGACATGCGTGAATGGGCGTACCTTTGTTGAAGGTTGTGCGTCAGGCCTGGCAAGCCGGTACATAAAAATCAACTGCCAATCCTTAGCGGACCGGAGTTCCGCTGTGGCGACCCCTAACCGGGAAAAGCCGAAAGACACAGCAACAACAACATTATTAACCAGCAAGTTGCACATGGTTATTAGACTTAAATAGCCTTGAAACTCTCATGAATTCATGAGAAATGAGATGAAGCAGCAACTAACATTTGTATGCTATGGGAAGCATTAGTAGATGTTTAACCTCTAATTCTAAGGTACTGCTGTCAGAGCTGTGACAGAAGCACTGACCACGTAAGAATACACATACTCTAGTTTCATGTTTTAGGACCATAACTTCCTTCCTTATCCAGGACACCCCAAGCTTTTAAGTTCACAAATCTTCTAATACTGTAGTAGGCTTTTTAGCTGTTGCTGATTTGTGGGAAAACCTTTATAGGTTGTCTTAAAAGTAATGCTAATCGTGAAAGTGAGAGAGAAGCATTCTGAGGCTTTGAGTGAGCAAGGATTGACTGCTTATCCCTTTGAGACTTGGCATGGTATTGTGGTACTAAATTGCAGGCCTTGGTTTGGCCCAACTTTACTTCATTTTGCTTTTGCCCCTTTGTGTTGTATTACTGACTTTCTTCAGCCAGGGATTTTATTTCAGTTTTTTCAAGACAGACAGCTGTAATATTTATTTCAGACTCTTTGTTTTGCATATCCTTACAAATTGCATAGATCTTTTTGACCAACTTCAACCTAAAGGAGTTATTTCAAGATATAATGACAGTGCAACAAAAACAGTTTCATAGTTCTCTGACAAGATATTTGGCATCTTTAACGACAGACCACTGTTATTTTTTCCTCTTTCATTGTGTCATTCTTAGCAAAATTTCTGCAGTTTCTGGCTACTGCTCTTGGGGTGCATGGAGTCTTGCACATGATGCCTGCTACCACATGCTGCAACATTACGTGTTTGGCTACTAGGGTCTGCCAGACATGTTTGTTCTCCAGTTATTTTCTTCCATGTCTTCAAAATGCAACTGTTCTTGTCAAGTAACTCTTCATGATGTGTAGTGGCACAGTTTGTATCGTGTGGGACCAGGGTAGATGCCATGAGAAGCTTACTTCTTGACTGGCCAGTCAGTTGTAGTCTTGCAGAACAGCCAGGAGAAGGTTTGTCAAGAGCATCCTTTGTCTTTCCAGGTCCGATTCAAAGTAGAGGGGAAATTAAGGGATTTAGGCCAGGCATGCATTGGCTGAACATGCTTCCTAATTATCCAGCCGAAAAAAAATTGGCCTGTGCCTTACCTAGTTTTGTGCTGCTTGTACTGTCTCAGGTAGCAAAGTATCTATTTCTCATATTTGTTGCTGATGGTGGCCAGCAAGACTTCCCATGGATGTAAGTCCTGAGACATCAGCACCACTCCTGTTTTGAATGTACAGAGCATCACGGTCACTTGTCTTTGGATGCAGATTGAGCTGTAGAGATGCACAATGAGCCTTTAAGTTTTACAGCAAGGTTCTGTGATCAGACCCACACTTGAGATGTTTATTGTTGTGCCCCCCCCCCCCCCGAGTGAGGTGGGGGGGATTTGCATGGTTCCTGTTCATGCTGGATCTGTGGCTCCCCTATATTTGACATGATTATGTTGTTTAAACTCTTTTTGGCGTTAACCTCCTGAGTGCGGGAACACAACCATGGCATTCTGATCCCAGTACAGATCTCTGAAATACTAGTGGTAACCTTGTTCTGCTGTTTTTTCTTGACCTCTCAAAAGCAAGTAATACAGTTTTATTCTATTCTAACAGAAGACTAACATCCCTATGACTTGAAGACTCATTACTCACTTAGTTAAAAAGCTGCCTCTCCCAAAGGGCATAATCTGTAAAATGGCTAAACACATACTCCTTTCTCCCCGTAGCAGCTGGTGTCCTTCTAGCATTTATTCTTGCTCTACTACTCTTCAACCTACTCATAAATGATCTCCATACAGTTAGAAAACATGCCACAATGGTGCAGTATGCTAATGCCTCCACACTGATTTGTTCTGATAACAATTTGGACACACTGCAAAAGAAAACCCAGTACGTCCTCACAACTGTTGAAACATGGCTAACTAATTCCCAACTTGTCCTAAACCCCAAAAATCTAGATTAATTCTACTGGCACCTTAACAACTCATAGACAAAAGAAAAAACTCTTCGCTGTAACCTTCTCGAATAAGACCAAGATCTTACTGGTATCCATTACTAAACACTTAATTGTCACTGTCGATGAAAATCTGAAATTTGATATCCATATAAATGAGACTATTAAAAAGACTTGCCAAAAATTAAGTTGCTCCTTACTTAACCAGCTCCACTAGTAAACTCTTCTCTACACATATCCTATACTGATTAATCTGCATGCAACCAAATCAGCTTTCTTGAGCAGTGCTATAACAAAGTTGACAAATTTGAGACAAACAAACCTTATAGAACTCACCATTGCTTGGCATTCGAACTACTTAATTGGCTGGAGCTACCACTCACTTGTAATCCAGAACCTCATTTGTAAACTTGAACAGTGCCCCATTTAAAACATTATTTAGCCTTATTCTCCTATTAGATGTCACTGCTCCAATAATAAACTGATGCTCCTCACAAAAAAGCAAACAGTCATGCAGGAGAATGGTTGTACTGTTATCTATGTCTCTAAGCAATGGAACTTGTTTAACTCTCACTTTCAAGTTCCAGCTCAAATAACACCTAATGGATTCCTACTATGCCTATGTTGCTGCATCAGACTGCCCTCTTTCCTTGTCTCAAGACACACACATATGGCCTTAAATATTTTACCCCTGCTGACACTTCCCATCCATGCTACCTTCCGCCCTTCCACGGCACTCACTCTTTGATGTCTTCTGCCTTCATGCTTCTAGCTTGTGCTTTTCTTCTCCCTTTTGTTAAATAACATCTCTAACATCGCAGCTAGACATTTCTCATTCCTGATGCTAAAAAGTTTATTATAATAATAACTGTAAACAAAAGCTACAGATTTTAAAAAGTGCTAAAAAAGTCCATTTCTTGCTTTATTACATAGAGTGCATCAAAATGCACAATTGTTAAATTCCAAACCTTTGCTGTTGTTAATTATTGTTATACTTTCCATTAAAAATGTATGTCTGTAGTGTGCTTTGTTGTACGTGTATGTTAATATATTTTTGGGGCTTTTCTTCCCAGGCTTCTGCTGAAAAGGGGTAAACATATACCCGGTCTGAATATCCTAGTAAACAAATATTAATAAAAATAATATATATTTCTGCCTACAACATATTCTCCCAGCACTGGCTGCACATTGCCTGACCCGTACTCGCCCCTTGCTCCTCCGTGTGTGTTTCTGTGAATAAAGAGTTGTTGGTTAGGCAAAAACTCCCTGTGCTCCTTTTAGAAGCACTATGTAAAATACTAATAACAAGTAGTATTTCTCTGGCTTGGTTGTCTTTGCCCAGCCGATTGATTATAAAAGGTTATTTAAGGAAGTGATGAATGCTTGAATGTTAGTTCTGAAGAAGTCCCTTTAATTTGCATAGGATGAAGATGCTTAACTACTATGAAGACATTTTTGTGGAGTTTCTTTCAATGTTAGTGTTCATCCTGAATGGACCTGCTTTTTTACTTCCTGTAGTGTGTTCTGGTTCTGCTAGCAAATATTTATTTGGCTATTATAGAAAGGTTAATATTAAAAAATTAAGCTGTTGTGCTTGGGCTGCTTGCCAAAGATTGCAAGTTTAGACAGATTCTAAATCCAGCTGCATAGTCTTGGAACATGAATTAGTATACGTTTGTGGACTTGCCTGAAGTACTAAGTAAAATGTGTAGCATTTCAGTAGATGGAAAAACTGCACATTATGGTTGTAACACTACGTTACTGTATTTGTAAGCTATCTGAAATCCCTTTGTATCTGAGTAGGCTCCCTGTATCCTGAACAGAGTTGGTTGTGTAAGAAGAGTATGCTTATTTACCGCTGACTGCTCATTGCGCAATCACATCAGACTTGGTATTGGTTGACTTCTTGCCACAGAAGTAAGGTGCCTTGTCTGGCCTGCTGCTGACGTGTTTGGTGCAAGCTTGAGTTTCTGTTTAGGAGGTTAAGGCTTTGATTCTTTTTTGGGTGAAGGATAATCACTGTATTATCTGTGAAATATCTAGAACAAAATCAACATTGTCATTTATGATGGCTAAGAGAATGATGAGAAATCAGTGTCACTATACAGCCCACATAAGCATCCAGGCTGCACTCTGTGTTCATCATGTTAAAATGTAGGCATTGTGACCAGTCTGCCAACTAGATACAGTCATATAGCTACACGGCCCATAATTCCCTTGTCTCACTTGAAACTTTAATGTGGAGATAGTCATAAGACATCTCACAGCAGGTTTTGTTCACCTATGTAGCATAGGATTGCTTCCAGGACTGGCTGGAAGACAGTAACTGTGAAGGTGGGGAAAGGGGGTCTGTTTGAACTACAAGGTAGGTCAGACTGAGGAGATTCTGCGTAAGATGTACATTATGAAAGTGGTCTATAAGTGGGAAACTCATGGCAATATGTAGCCCAGGTAGTATCTTTTGGAGAAGCCTTTCCAGCAAAGGCCTTTGCTGCACAGTCTGTACAAGCTTTTGTTCAAACTGTGTAATGAAGTGCAGCAGCCTCTAAATTAATGGTTGCTTCTGGAAAGCGCCTCATATTTGCTGTATTATGGCTGTCTGCTGTATTAGTGACCATAAACATTCATGTACATTGAATTCATACATTCTTTTAGGAGTTGACCCTTAAAGTCTGGAGAAAAAAATAAAATTGTTTGGCTCAAAGTAGATGTAAACCAGAAGGAAAACTACAAGTTTGTTCTGTTATGTTTCAGCTTTGTTTTCTTCTCTAATTGCAGCCTACCACAAAAGACAGAGGTTGGCTCATAGACCCTCTGGGACCAAACCCATGGTGGACCTTGCTAGCAGCAGCAATACCAGCCCTTCTTTGTACAATCCTTATTTTCATGGATCAGCAAATCACAGCCGTGATCATTAATAGAAAGGAGCACAAACTGAAGGTAATGCTTAGAAGGTGTTACAGGAAAGCTGATGATGCCTACAATTGCACAGAAGTGTAATTACTACTACATCAGTGCTGTGTATTTTGACATGTACTCCCAAGTGTTGTCAAGCCTTGTTACTCCTTTATTCTAGAAATTTGAACCAGTTTTAGCCTTTGAAACATTTCTAAGGATATATCCGTTGTCATCTGTATGTATCTCATAATTGCTAACTTCCTGATCTTCTGTGTAATCTTGTCGAAAAAAACTCTTCTTTCATGTGTTTTTTCATAACTGTGATTGCAAAATGTTTAGCTTGTATGTACTGCTTGATTGCCACTACTAGATGTAATTACTTTATATAAAACAACTGGTCATAGCATGTATGCAATAATGTATACTTATTTCCAGCCATGCCATATTTTTTGTTGTAGCAAACTTATAATTTTATGCTGCAACAAAAAAATACATAGCATGCATATAATATGCTCTTTTGAATCACATATGCCGTGCTGTTCTGCACTGTTTCAGTCTGTTTGCAGTAGGAATGTATCTGTTATTTACTTTAGCTTTAGGTTCCCTACTTGCATGGGTCTTTAGTTGACTTTATTCTGTCTTCCACTTAAGTTATGCAGTTTTTTCTCTGAGAAGCTCACACGCTTTAGGATGCAGTCACATGCTACACTAGCAAAGTGAACCTCACCCCTCATCCTTCAGAGTTTCTACATGCACAGTTTAGATTGCAGTTGTCTGCTTTGTGAAGTAGTATGCTTAAAACTTCAAAGCTTACAAAGTGTCCATTCTGTTGATAAATAATGGAGCATGACCTGCACCCAACACTGTTTCTGCTCCCTAGTAGAGGGGTACAGCATGAAGCATTGCTGTAAGTGCCAGTGATTCAAACTGGTTACCTGTAACACTTTTAAGAGGATGACTCCCCTAGCAGTGTTGCTGCTTTTAGAATGGCAGTAATTTAAAATATCCAGCACAAAGATTAGAAGGAGGATCCTTTTGGCAGCCCTAGGCCTTTGCTAGGACACTATCAAAAAGTTAAAGAAATGGAGTGTAGACAGCCTATCCAAGAGGCCATCTGTTTGCCGGATGTAGTCTTGGTCCATGTATGTCCCAGCCCTCTGAGATGCCCCAGGAAAGACATGCCCCTTGCTGCCACCTAGGGGGTATATCTCTGTGTATAATAAGCATGTTTCATTCCATGATTAGCTGAGAAATGCATGCAGCTAACAGAATCCCATGAACAGTCCCTCAAGTCACCTGATTGTAGCTTTTTGTCCATAGACTTCCTCCTGGGGTTCAGCAGGACTCAGTGGACTAGGTTAAAAAAGGTGCTCTATGTCCTCCCATGCCAGGGTTATAGATTTCAGACAGCTGTTTTAAAAGCAGTTTTTTTTTTTTGTTTTTTGTTTACCCGTAAGCCACCTCACCTTAAGGCTGTGCGAGATGTCCTTGTGTGCACAAACATTATCTGATACCAGCACTAAGCCCACTACAGACCTCTGAAGTTGCTGTGCTACTCTTGACTGGCATGACCTCACCTGCAGTACTCCAGCTTGCAGTGCCTCTACATTACAGGGCCAGAAATGTCAACCATGCATGAGCATGCTTGGATTGACTGGGGATAAGGCACAAGGATCTTCCTCCATATCTGGTTCTGATGAGGAATCTGAGGACCCAGCACTTATGATCACAAAAACAGATGAAGGCTGCAAGACCTTTCTGCTCCATTCGATTGTCCACAAGATGACCTTTCCTTCACAGAGACTCTTAGGCTTTTGAGATCAATCACAGCCCTATTTCTTTATCTGAAAAATGTTGGAATACATATGTGTGGACAGAGGTGGAGCAGATTTGGGTAATCTTCTGTGGTTTCTATCATCGGTGCTGGAGTTTTTGCAGTCTGAAAGCACCCAGATAATGTTTCAGTGGCTGCCAAGAAGGTGAATGCCCTCTAATTGGAGAGACATGGTCTCTTTATTTGACACAAAATGCAGAGGCACAAAAAGTTTACCACCTTGCTGTCTGGCAAGGCATTCAGAATTTAGATGCGGTTGGTTATAGAGTATTCTTTTGTTTGGGAATGAATTCTCTCATCTGTCCAGATTCTAGTCTTCCATAGTGACTCAGCTTTAGAAAAGTTTTCAGATGTCAAAATTCTGGCTGTAGCAGTCACAAGTGGGCTGCCATGTAGTTTGCTGCTCTTTTGAGTATGCTGACACACCGGTCACAGCAGCAGGCTCAGCCAGGTGCCTTTACAGGATTGCTTGGCCGAAGCTGCCCTCTCTGTTTGGGGGGGGGGGGTTGAATTCACGGAGTCTATCATGGACTCCCTCATTTTTCAGGAAAGCCTCTGTTCTGCCAGACCTCTGAGAAACTGGTGGATGCTCTCTTAAAAAGAAAACAGTCTGTAAAAACTGCTTACTTTTATGAGCATCCTCCACCTCCACCTCTTCTTCTTGTAGGTCTAGCCAGTCCCCCAAACAAAAGCCCATTCGTAGCACAAGGAAGATCCTTAGGCTTCAGTCTTGCTTAGTGGTGCTAGTTACATCACTCAAGAATGGCAACAATAACAAACATTCACAGTTTTGTCTGCCATCTACAGCAATCCACAGGGAGAATGGTAGTTTCTTTGAGTTCACTTCTCCTTAGAGGGCTGTCACCAAGGACCAACAAATGTTTTACATTATCACATTTGGTCATTTCTTGTCATTTTTAGGTCCATCCTCCTTTTGAAAGGGCTGTGCTCCGAGATCAAGCCCTCTCGCCAGAGTATCTTCAGAGTAATTAGGGCTGTCCTAGACTCTGCTCTTGAAGAGTCATAGAGGCTTTACTACTTTTAGAACAAGACCAAATTTCTACTTTTTTGGTTCTTAAGGGGATTGAAGGTTTTTGTTCCATCTTGGACATTAGTTACTTCATTGAACACACCTGCTGCACCATGTTCCATATGGCTACTCTCACACCCCTGCTTCCTCAAGGTATCTGGATGTTGTTTTGTGTCTTCCACAGGAATAAACCAGATGGCTCCTGTACCTGCACTGAGTCATCACATTTGTTCTGTGGTTGCAGAAAACTTGGATTCCCAGGCTGGTGGTAACCCTCTGGCTGATTTGTTCCTGTCTGAGAATGTCCTCCATGAGCTTATCAGCTCATGGTGAATGGGCCATCTTTGCTGGTCCTGTGAGGCAGCCTACTTTTTCCCCCAAGTGGAATACCCCCTTTTGTGTAACAGCTTTTCTGAGCTCTGCTATAACTGCCCTCCAAGGGATTCCCTTGGCTCCCAGTGTGAGTTACGCATTGTAGCATGGAATCAACAGACACAAGCTCCACAGTATAGATGCCTAGAGCTCTCGCTAGGCATCATGCATATGATGTGCCACAGCTATCTTCCTCCCCTGTACTGTCTTTGAGATATAAACTGGGTAGGAGGAGTTATCTGCTAACACCTTCCTTAGGCTCTGGCATCAAATTGACCTGACTAGGATTCCTAGAATGTGGTTTTCACACTGCAGTTTCCCTATGATTCTGTATGACAGTCCATTGTTTCTGAGTTCAAACTCAAGAGCTGTCTGAAGCGTGTAGTTGCACATCTAATGTAAATTGTCTGTTCCACCTGTGAAAAACAGTGCTTATGGGCTTTGTATCTTGGTTGTGAGAACATTCTGAGCTCCAGTTGACTAGGATTGCTTGAAATTGTGTTTCTTCCTTCCCATTGGGCTCTTGGATATCATGCTTGGAGGATTGGTTGAGGTCTTTGGAGTGGATGTAGCTTTCCTGGCCAATGTCTCACCCTAAAGAACTGGAAACAGAGCTGTGGCTCACATCCAGTAAATATCTACCACCTGGGATTTTTTTTTCTACCATTGTGCACCTTTTCTCTTTGTTGATGGTGCCTGGGTCTGCAGGGAGAGTATCTGAATTGGATTTCACCTGGATCTGTAGGTCTGTGGGCTAGTCTGTAGGTCTCCTTGGCCTAACAACCTAATTTATCTGATGCCTTCCATTTCTAGGCCCCGTAATCCATGGTTGGGGGGAACATGCTGCCAATAGACCTTTCCAGAGAACCTATTTACCCACAGAAACTGTTTTATCTCATATCTAGTTCCTATGGCCTGCCTCTCTGTTGCATCCCTCAGATCCTAGTGTAGAGAAAAGTGAGGTGGCCACTACAGCTAGAGCAGAATTAGACAACCAGAGAAGGGTCTGTCTGGAGGCAGGTCCTCTCTTCTTTTGGGAGGATCTTCTTTTCCTTTTGAGGCAGCAGGTCAGAGTAAGAGGTGTGGGGATGGTCATGTCCCTTCAGGGGCTTCCCATTTCTTAGCCTAATCCACTTTCCATGTTCTATTGTGAGACATAAGTCTTGCTTTCTTATCTACTACTCTATATTTGCAGGCCAATTATTTATGTATATTGCTTGCCCTTGAATGATTTAGAAACCTTTATTTGTCTGGTTAGGAGTCCCGAACCCCTTATAGGGGAACTTCTGGCTACTTTAGGATATCTGGCTAAGGCTGTTTTTTACTGTGTCCTGCTGTCTTCTGTCTTAAGTTTTATTAGCAAAATTTGTATCTTCTTGTAAGCTTTCTGTTTGTTTATTTATTTATTTAGTTTACTGGGTAGTACACTGATAATAGACTATTTGCAGCCACAGCCCAAGATTAGGCGCAATTATTAGAGCCCAGGCAAGAGCATTTCTTCAGGTGGACAAAGGGACATGTTATATATACATTTGTAGTCTTTTTCTGTAGGCACCATAATAGCTTCCTGGTGCTTGCTGCTGGGCCTTAAATTCTGCTATGTAGACCAGACCATGTCCTGTCCTTGATCTAAACATAAGCCAGACCCTAGGCTTAGCCTCAGCCATTAATGGGGCTTTTCCTGTGGGGAGGGCTGCTGTCCATTCCTAGTTGGGAGTTTGATAGGCTTGCTTGTTTGACATTGGGGCACTGACCTAGGTCTGGAGGATTTCATCCATGGAAATTTCCATTCCTTGTGGCTCCTCTTGGTGTTGTGTTTCTCATGACTTTTAAGTAATTCATCTTTCACTCCCCAGTGAAAATAGGGCCGTGTCCGCAGTACTCTTGAAGAGGTAGTCTCCATTCCTAGCAATGTCCCTTATCCTTCTTCATCTTGGAATGAATAAGAGCCAGAAAAATAATGGAGCCATCTCTTCGTTGTCTGATGTTAGCTTTTGGAAGAGCTTCTGCGGAACTACATGGATCTGAGTTGGTCAGATTTGTATTGTCTCCTGGCATGCTGGTAGTGGGGGTCTACAGTTATATTTGCCTGTTTATGGAGAGGATAGTCAGGTATTATCACCACTGGGCATTCTGCAGTCTGACCCTGGAGACAGTGTAGTCCACTTCTTTTTATGAGATCCTGCCTGCAGTGCTTCTGTGATATGCCACTATCAGCCTTGGCTGCTGTGGCTTTTGGCCCATAACTCTTCCTCCTAGTCAGTCTTCCTGTCTGAGTTCTTGTAGTTGGACTTTTTTTGCTGCGAGTCTTCCAATAGTCTGTCTTCTAGATGGGTCTGTGATGGTTTTTGCCTGCTGTCTCAATGTTTTGTTTTTTTTACTGGACTCTGCCCCAACCGTAGGCTGCATCAGAGATATAGTACAAAATGTTAGATGTAATAAATGCATTCATATTATACAGTTGATCTAAGCAGATGAACTTCCTTTATAGGTCAGGAATCTTTCTAACTGCCTTTGCTGTTAGATTTCCAATATGCATTGGGGGTTCCAGATTTAAACAACTGTTCTTGATTTGCAGTTTGGTTCTCACTAGTGGTTGGTGGAGGAACTCGCTGGAGTGGTGGATGAGCTATGTTATATAATTCATATGTGATGTTATGATGTGTGTCATCACTGGCACACATCTTTTCTTGAATATGGGAATATCTGGAAATAGATGCTGAATGCTGCGTGGTGGAAAAATAAACAACAAAAGCATAGGACTAGTCAATGAGAGTCCTGTTATCAGTCCGCTTATGTGGCAAGAACCCATATGTTATTTTCTTAACATATCACTTCACATGCAATAAGACTTTCCTGGCCCTCCCTCCTTTCATCTGCCTGTAGATGAGTAGCCCCTTTATCCAGCCTCTTTTTTGGAGTTCCTTTTAAGTTGAATTAGTATATATTTTTATATTCCTTGTTAGCTGTGCAGTTGTCAAATTTTCATTGTTGATGATCTGGGAGAATCATAACAGTAAATTAAAACATGTACATTGTATCCTACCTTACCGGTGTTATTTCCAACCAGAAATTCCAAAAGCAGTATCTTCCTGTCTCTAGAGGCCAAAGCAGGCCCGTGCTGGAGTGCAGTGCTAAATCTATGCTTATGGATCCTTATTTCCCATGTTGCTGCACATTGTTTTTACTATTTTTGAGTGTTGCACATCTCCCTGACAAAAAACCTGCACAAGTTGTCAAAATTCTACTTTTTGTGGTTCTGCTATTTTTTTTTTTTTGACAAATAAATTTCTCTACTTTACTTATGGAGAAATTAGTTAATAAGTGTGATTGTGGTAGACAGATAGCCCCAGTGCCTGTTCTGTTTAAGCCCTGATCACATTATTGATGAAAATGAATACTGGGAGAGGTTCAGATAAGCTGCTAAAATTTGTACACAAAGATGTTAGCATATTTTTTTTTAACTTAGAAAAGACTTAAATCTCTAAAAAAAAGAATAAAAAAGAAATATGTTGCAACTGTGAAGTCCAAAAAGGTCAAAATGCTGACTTAAAGGGAGAGTGCAGTGGCAGATCCAGGATTTTACGAAGGGGGGGGGGGGTGCAGTCTGGAAAGTCGACAAGTGAAGTGGGGGGGCAGGAAAGCAAAACACTGGGGAAGGGGGATGTGGAAGGATCACCTTAAGATATTGTATCAGCATGTGTGAAAACACAGCAACATACAGTCATTTGCAAAACATTGGGGGTGGCGGGTCGACTGAGCACAACGGTTAAGGTTTTCTCCTCAGACGCAAAGTATTGGGTTTGATTCTGATCTCAGCTTATTAGCTAGCCTTATAATTACCATTCATGGCAGTTAGCCTAATATTCTCGTATGATCCAGTGAACCTGGTGTGGTTGTGTTAGTGGAGGTAGATAACTCCTATCCAGCACACAGCATAATAGCAGACATTACCAGTTGTTTCAAGACATACCTAGAGGATATATTTGGTTGCCCATGTGAAGTCATAGTTCTTTTATATGGCATACCTGACATAAGCATTATGATAACATAGCAAAGAATCCCAGTGAAGGTGATATCACCCCAAGACCCATAGCAAATGTAAGTAATTTAAGTAAATAATGATTTATGTGAAACCAGCAAAGTTAATTTATGTAAATAATTTTGTGTGTGCAAGTGAAGTTCAGTTAGTTAAAGAACATTGCAAGTTAAGGAAATACACGTTTTATGAAAAAAGTCCTAAAAAACAATCAGTTAAATTATATGCAATGTATAAAACCAAATTTAAGTACTGTAGCATTTCCCAAAGGACAGTAACACAAAATCTATTTTGTCTGGCCAACCTAATATGCAAAGCCATGGAAAGCCTTATTAGGAAACAGCAACCCTCCAAATACTGTTTCCATTTTAGTTTGGATTTGTCAAGGGCAGGTCATGCTTACCAAATCTAATGTACTTTTTTGCAAAGGTCACCAGTGCAGTATAGGAAAGCAAAATGGTACACATTGCATACCTCAACCTAGCTAAAGCTTTTGACACAATCCCCCACTCAGGCATTGTAGAACAGCTAAATAAACTAGGAATAAACTATGGTTACCTACTGGATTGCCACATGGCTCACAGATGAGATGCAAGAAAGCAAAATTGACAAAGTTACCTCCAGAAAGAGATGAGCTACTGGTGGAGTCCCCAGGGTTCTGTGCTGGGGCCTCTCCTGTTTAACATCTACTTTTCAGAAGTAAAAGCCAATACCAAAGGGCTCTGGATGACTAAGTTTGCACATGACTACAAGTTAGGAGCAGTCACTGAACCCCAAATTACACAGCCATCCTTCTGGACGGTTTGCCCCAAACAACTGGTGTCACAATCATGGACCAAAATGAAATGCCAGTAAATGCATTATTGTATCCTTTGGAAGTCATCTACCTCAGAGAACAACTATGATGACAATAAGACCTTAAGAATAGACTTGTTTGGGTTTTCGGAACTTATCTGGACAGTGACCTAAATTTTGACCAGTATGTCTACTTATGTAAGAAAGTGCTCCTATATTAAACAGCTTAAAGAAATGGGTTATGTCTAGATCTAGGATGTCACTACCCTCCTTTACTCAGCACTCCTTAGGCCAGACATTGAGCATAATGCCCCCTTTGGCCTGTATCTGTCCAGACACATGCAACTGGAATGCCCACAAAGAAGCCTTACTAAATGGATACTAGGGCTAAACAATATGTCCTACACAGACTGACTTAAAGTCTGCCATTTGCTTTCTTCCACTGACTGCCTCCCATAGCTCTCAACCCCTCATCTCCAAAATATAGAACATAATGTGACAATATGGAGCAAGAGGCGAACATTTACTAACAACTTCATCTAGGATGCTCATAGCATACGTATGAGAAAACAGTTATTTTATTTAACAGTTTTCCTGTTTTAACATGATTCAGTATTGTATACCATGGCGACAGCTAACATTCAAACTCACAAACTGAAGAACATTCCTCATAATGAGATACCGTTGAGAGCTATGCTGCCTTTCCATCCCCAGACAGACTGCCACTTCTGTGATAGCCAAACAGACTGTTTCTACACACATATATAAAATTGTTGGTTTGAACAGCTGCAACATTCAAATACTCCTTGGAAAGCCACTGATTTTAATGTGTTGTAAAATGTAAATAAACCCCCTCTCTACAGTTTGAGTTGGCATCAGACTGACCATATGTACACTAACACAGCCTTTAGAATCCTAAACATGCAAAAAATGCTTCGCTTAAACAGTGAAAATGCATGCTAACACATATCCACTTATCCCAACATCTTTCTAAGTTTAAAAAAGTGATATTTCTGGGCCTTTGGTCTCCCATTTTAGATTTTGCATACACATACACAGAAATATTTCAAGTGTGGGTAATAATGCCCTTCTAGCCTGCCAATATACCAAAACAGTTCTCATAATAAGTTCCAGACTTCTTAAAAATATCTAAACTAGTACTTGCTTTAATGTAATATGGTAATCTCTTCCATGCATCTGTTCCACTCTTAGAGAAGCAATTAGTACATTTCTCATTCCTATAGAATCTTCTACATAGGTTGTCTGATGTTTCGCTACTACTTTTTGATAACCCTAAATATTCTCAGAGGTAGTCTCTAAATGCCCTATATACCTGAATAAGATCAGCTCTTAAATATCTGAGACCCTGTTAAGATATTATAGTCTTTCACAGTAAGTTAAATTTTCACTTCCATTGATGCTCGTGGTATATTTCCGCTGGGGTCTTTACAGTTCACTCATGATTTTCTTATATGGTTTCCATATAGTTATTCCATACTCAAGTTTGGGTCTATTGTAACTAAAAAACAATGACTTCATTTCCAATTTCCTAGACTTTATAGGCAGTTTTATACTATTGTTCTATAGCTATCACTAACCAGCTGGTTGATATGATTAGAAAAACAAACCTTGAATGATCCATTTACTATACCATATATACCCTAGTCCTAAAATGTATCTACAGTTTCAATCACTGCGTGCTGTATTAAAATAGTAACCATTCAGTTATGTCTCCCAATCACCAATCTTATAAGCTTAGTTTTGTAATTATCAGCTTTGCTGTGCCCAAAACATCACTTTAGTGAAGTTCTTCTGCAGACATGCATGCCCCATATGTTACTATCTTAACTATTTTCAAGTCATCTGTAATATACAGACTAGAGAACGCACAACCACACCCATTTACTTAACACTTGCACAAAAATACACAGATACACTCAAAATTTGCCACTTACCTCACGTTTTTTTTTTTTTTTTTTTTTGCAGCAGTAAAAAAAATGATACATCTTGCAGCTGTCCTCTCTCTGTACTGCAGAGTGGTGATTCTGGATCAACTCGATCCCAGTTGGGCCACAAGCTAACTTCTGTGGGTTGGCTGCTTGCTGTAAGGGAATAGAGCAGAAAGAAGTGTGCAGAAAAATGACCATATGTGCGGCTCATCATCGTAAGGCCTGTCTGGTCTTAAAAAAAAAATGAAACGAGCTGTTCTGAAGTTCTTGGATGTGCATCTTAATACCCTATGGTACACCCAACCAGATTTCAGGAGACTGTCTTGTACAGTGCTGCACACACTTGATCAGAGAATCCAAAAGCATAGTCGATTTAGCACACATGCAGCAGAGAAATCCACACAAACCGCAGGACCACAAAGAATTTGAGTTGCTCGGCTCTTTACTCGGACCGTCTACTGCGAACTCCAAAAGTTAGAATTAGGCAGGCAGCACCAATAACAAGAGATTGACTGCAGCTGTATTTAACAGAAATTAAGCAGCCCACCAAATACAGCTGCAGCCAATCACAATTACATCATCTGGATGGATTAGTTCAGTCATCTCCCAACCTCCCACCTTTCTCAAAAACACATAACTGTCTTGGCTGGCTGTGAGCACGAAAAGCTTATCGTTCGGTAGAGGAAGACTTTTAGGACATTTTTAAAGATTTTTTTACGTTTGCTACCCCTGGCTTGTCAGTGTGTACACTACCAGGGGTGTAGCTAGGATTTTCAAATTTGTACTCACAGCTCTCAAACTGGCTACCCCCTTCCCCAGCCAAGCTACGGCCATTCTCGTAATTCACGGTTCGCTCTTAAGTGTCGATGAAGAGGCATTCGCTGTAATGCCTCTTCAGTAATATAATATAAATTCACTCAAACTCGGTTCCTTGAATTGAAAATGAACCTGAAAATCAGTTCTTTGAAAAAAATGCAGCATGGTAGTTGGGGTAGAGGATTGCCAGGCAATACAGCTGGGAACCTGTCAAAGAAGGGACACCATTTTAATAGGAGCACAGTTTTAACTTGAGCAGCTGACAAAATTAGAGAATCTACATGCATTTCTGAAATAAAAGTAATGTATAACTCTGATCATTACAGTTATTTATAAAAGTAAACCCTCCACGTTTTCTTCCAAAATTGCTATTTTGTGGAGAGATTATTAGGGGGAGAGCAACATTTTGAGCCAAAATTGGGGACAGTTGAGAGGTTTGACTATTCCTAATTCTATAAAGTGATTTATTTGCACATACCTCTCAATCTCTTAATGCAGGAAATCTGGACAAGGCCAAATATATTGGGGGAACATACAAACAGTACTAAAAATTGATCTTGTATAAACTTAAGACAGTTGATAGAATATCAGATCTTGCTTTAGCATGCATTTTTCTGAAGATTATGACGTCTGAAACTTAACGTTGGTCATTATTTAGTGACTTCATTCCTAAATGATTTGCCAGAAAAGTTTTATTTTGCATTTTACAGCATGAACACCAGTAAATATCTGCTAAACAAAGCAATGCAGTCTCACAATAAAACTAGACTTAGCATTAAAACTTATCTTCCCTTGAAACTCACATTCATTGAAACAGCATTGAAACCCACATTCAAAGAAAATACATTTTGCCAGTGGCAGATAAAGATCAACTTTGAGCTGTTTTCAAATCATAGGCCCCTTGCACATGAAACATACACGTGCTCTATGATACACCTTCCTGATTGTATTAAATTATATTCCTTGTACAATACAGTATAGTTTTTAGACAGTGTTTTAAATTTATTGTTTTGAACATTTTTCCAGTAAACAATGAAACAAAATGCATGCACCAGTAATGACAAACAGCCCAATTCATAACATTTCCATCATAAAAGTCTACTCAAACTTCTACAGTCCACCAGTGTCAGTAAATATGCACAATCTCTGAACTAGTAAAAGCCATCTACATAATTCCACATTAAAGAAATCTGTAACTAATGAAGAGGCTGCAGCTAGCAAACAACTTTATATTTCATGGTTTCATCTACAAATAAAAACTGCCTGTTGCCCTTGAGGAATAAATTGCCTATGTTGCAATAAAAACAATGATACGCTAATAATATTGCAATAGGGAATGGATGGCAAACTGACAACAGGTTCATAGTTACTATTAGATATCTTTGCCAAAACGGACTACGGCATCCACCCCCCTTTACAACACAGTACAATATCAGCAATGCATCTACCTCCTATGGGAGAAGAACCCACAGCCTTCTGCATCAAAAGCAAGTACACTACCTGTTGTGCTATTAACAGTACAAGCAGATTCAGCATAAGCAGCACTAAACTTTAGTTCCCCTGCAGCACTCAGCTCCTTGTAAAATGTCGACACTCAGCTGTATCTCTGAACTTTGTAGCACAAGAAATCTGGAAAAAGCCAACATTTGTTTGGGGGGGGGGGGACAAAAGCCCAAAAACCAGGGACGCATTTTAAACATTGCTTGTATAATTTTGGAAAGTCGCTAGAATAAAATGCTGTTATCACCATGCATGTCTTGAACCCAGAACCATATGCACTACACTGAGTGCAACATACCACTATGCTAAATCAGCAGTTTGAAAAATAGGAAGGCAAACTTAATGGCTATCATTTAGATAGCTCTCAACCTCTTAGCACAAAAAACCTGGACAAAAAGCCAATAATGAGGGAATACAAATTCAGTTCTCACTTCACCTTAGCACAAAAACCTGGACAGACAACAAAAACAATAATGGGGGAAATACAACTTCAATTCTCACTTCTCACATTTCACACACACACTCTCTTACCTGATCAAGACCAACTACATTTCACACACACACTCTCTTACCTGATCAAGACCAACTACATTTCACACACACACACTCTTACCTGATCAAGACCAACTACATTTCACACACACACACACACACACACACACACACACACACACACACACACACACACTCTCTCTCTTACCTGATCAAGACCAACTACATTTCACACACACACTCTCTTACCTGATCAAGACCAACTACATTTCACACACACACTCTTACCTAGGGTTGCCACCTTTTCAAATGCCCAAAGTGGGACATTTTTGGTACAAACGTCAGATTTTGCACGGTGAAACATACCCACGGCCAGTACAAAGGACAGAACTTCATTTTTTTGCCTAAATAAAGGCTTATTCTTGTAGCATTTTAGTTGCTTATTCTGTTTCTTATAACATTTAGGTGTTTCAGATACAGAATAACTGTTTTATGCAGCTATTACATAAAATATAGGAAATATTTTTGTCCTAAAATCTGAGGACATTTGCCATTTTTTCAATTTTTTTGCAGGGCACAATTGCCCAAAGAGGGACTGTCCCTCGCAAAGTGGAACAGGTGGTAACCCTACTCTTACCTGATCAAGTCCAACTACCAACTGCATTTCACACACACACACACACACACACACACACACACACACACACACACACACACACACACTCTGTTACCTGATCAAGTCCGACACACACAGTGCTGTCAAGTTTTAACTGGTACACACACACACACACACACACACACACACACACACACACACACTGCTGTCAAGTTTTAACTGGTACACACACAGTGCTGTCAAGTTTTAACTGGTACACACACAGTGTTCTCATGTTTTAACTGGTACACACACAGTGCTGTCAAGTTTTAACTGGTGTACACACAGTGCTGTCAAGTTTTAACTGGTGTACACACACAGTGCTGTCAAGTTTTAACTGGTGTACACACACAGTGCTATCAAGTTTTAACTGGTGTATACACACACAGTGCTGTCAAGTTTTAACTGGTGTGCACACACACACACACACACACACACACACACACACACACACACACACACACACACACACACAGAGTACAGTGTGAACTTTTTGAAGGACTTGCTAACAACTTACTCTTTTCCTAGCTTTAAGCAACACAGCAGCTCGCATTAACCAAGAGGGAAGGTGTCATTTCTTTCTGCAGAGAAATAGCCTTTTGGCAACCGTACTTCCTGCACAAACAATGAGCGGGAACTACTCCTTAACAAGAAGGCAGTCATTCAGAGCTGGTGGGGATTTTTCCTTATTACTTCGAATCCCCAGGCTACTCTGACATGTTGAATGTGCACAACACACATACCGGTCCCATGTGTCTCCATACCGTCAGTGTTGAGTTACAACATGCTTTCTTCATCTAGGTTCTGCCAAAAACCCAACTTACCATGCTCTCTCCAGGCTATTCAAGTCTCCAGTACAGGGCAGACTGCAGAAGATAACTCACCACCTACCCAACTCCCAAAAAACATGACAAACCAGCTGGTTACGAACCATTCAATTGTATCCCTTCCAGCTAGTGCAGCTACTAAACTCTGTTCACAGGTATGAAGTGAAATCACAAAGTCTGTACACATGGAACTTTTAAAAGGTGCTGCATCATTTGGTAAAGTCCTATTACTGACAGTCTGCTTACCTGAATATGCAACTGGTGGGTTCAAGACAAAACTGGACACAGCAATGCCAGATGTATCAGAATTAATCTATAAAAGTGTCCCAAGCACCATGATTTGAACACATTACCAATCAGTATAAATATCTGAAAATGACCAGTTCCAAATAATGAACCAGACAAAATGCTTCCAGTTTTCCAGGATAGCTATCTGCATTGACACCTTGCATTTTGCTTTTCTAAGGCTATAATACTAGAGTGTTCTACTAGACAGGAAACTTTGTACACAGCCACAGAAGGGAAACTACTTTTGATTCCAATGCACCATTCAAGGTTTAAAAACTGAACAGTGCGAACTCTGTCTACATTACCCACTACACTTAAAACAGCAGACAAGTTCTGGAACATTTGCAAAGAATGGTGCATACATTTTCCAATCCCATTAAAAAACTAGGCAACTTTTCCAAAATCTGTGCTCTGCTGAGGTAATTATAATAGTTTGTTACATCACTCAGGAGTGATGCACATATTTACACATAATGCACACAATCCAGGCAGCATTAACAAAGCAAACTGCAAACATCTAGCCACTTCCATTGTTAAAAAAATACAGAAATGTTAAGAACTGCATCACCATCTTTCAAACAATAAGAAACTGTATGGCTTTAGGTTACACAGGAGATTCATTACTTGCAGCGATAATCCACACACTCTCTTACCTGATCAAGTCCAACTACCAACTACATTTCCCGCTCGCAGCGATAATCCACACACTCTCTTACCTGATCAAGTCCAACTACCAAGTACATTTCATACACACTCTTACCTGATCAAGTGATTCAAGTCCAACTACATTTCCCGCTCGCAGCGATAATCCATTTGCGACTGTCGTTTTCTTACACTCGCTCACTCATTACTGCACATTTCCCGCTCGCAGCCAGCCGGACATGCCGTGAGTTCACTTCTGACTGGCTGGTATCCTCCTTAAAGGAGCCAACACCAAATATGTACGTACGTTTTTTTTTTTTTTTTTTTAAAAAGCTACTTTATGTAGCATATGCTTTCCGATGTCCTAGCCAAGCTATTCAATGAGTTTAAAAAGGGGGAGGCGCGCGCCCCTGCCCCAAAGCCTAAATCCGCCACTGGAGTGTCAAGATTCTCTGCTTGACTGATTGTTTTGATTAGTATAGTAGGTCATGTGATCTTTTTGTTTACATTCAGGCAGCTTTTTGTCTATGAGCTCAGGTTTCAGTACCTTGGGGGAAGGGTAATTAACACTTCAAGAAATGTTAACAGTTTCCTCTGTGTGTTCCATTTATCTGCAGCCCACTTCTGACAGGAAAGCTTTAGCAGTCTTGGAAATGTAGTGAAGTAGTGCTTATATGAGCTACTTTTTTTCCCAGGCAGACACAGCAGTCGGCATTTTTAAATATCTTCTGCAACATAGTTTCTTTGTTGTTCTGGTTTAATGATGATGGAAACAGATGCAGTGGATGTGTTTTATTGCATTGTCTGGAGCAGTGCTGTTCATTTGATACCGTAACTGCTCATTGAGGTGCTTTTTACATATATGTCTCTACCCAAACAACAGAGACCTCCAAGGCAAAAACTCACTCGACCAACACAAAACAGCACTAATCACAAGACAAATAACTCTCCTAAACAGTGTGCCACTCAACCAAAGCCACTAAGGCAAAATAGCATGCCCACTGCCCAACTTGCTAGTCATAGGTGACTCGATAGTGAGGCACACTGATGTCCCACTCACTAAGTTTAATAAGGAGAAAATAGGCGCCAGGATCTGCCACATAACGCACGCACTCAAGTCTCTCAACAACAGGTACAAATATGACTACATGTGGGTGTGAATGACCTGAGATGTACCTCCCTGCACTACATGAAAAGAGACATGGAGGAGCTCTTGGATTATGTAGGCCAGGCGGGTATGACCCTTGCCCTGAGCAGCATCCTACCATCACCCAGAATGATACCAAAGTACAAGCAGGAAATGATTGATTTAAACAGTTGGTTAAGTTTCTGGTGTCATTCTAAGGTGATCCAGCATTTGTCTGCCTGGATGACATAACTGACAGACCTCGATGTGTTGCCAGAGATGGCCTGCATCTGTCACCCCTGGGCTTCTGGATACTGGCCAAGGCTCTTGCCACCCCATAGTGCCTTTTTTAGGTGGTGTTCCAAAGACCAAATTACCACTGCAAGAGCTGCAAACAAATGCAATCTGAGGGTCATGCTGCTCACGCTAGAAGTCTAAATCTCAAAATGCACTCGCTCAAAGCACTCCTTAAAATGGAGAACATCGACATTTCTGCCGTAACAGAGACCTGGTTCAAGGCAGCAGAAAGCAACCCTGCACAATCACTGGGGTCTCTGTCAAACAGTTGCGACTGTGCCACTGCTAGGTCAGTTAATGGGATGTTGTCCAAATCCATGTTACCTGTGAATATGAGTATGACACTGGTTTGCCTTGTAAAACTAAGAGACCTATATAGGGCATGTCCATAGTAAAGTACTGTTGCAGACATGTGTGTTGAACTGCATGTGATATATTGAATTAATAACATTCAACTGTACAGTGTTCTGCTGGACAATAAGCACATTTGTGACAGATATCTGTAGTCACATACTCATATTCCTGTGTTATGTCAGCCAAACCACTTGCAAGTCTGTGAGCAATGACAGTGTAACATAATAGCCTACTTATGACTGCTGGACATCTTCCGGGTTATCACAGTAATGTCAAAGCCTACTGTGCAATCAACTTACTAATGTATGGTGCAGCTATATTAATACAGTATCAGTATTGATGCCCCTTTTGTCACCCATTTATGTGTGCCATTGTTCAGACATACTGCTTTAACAGGTTGAGAAGTATGATTGAGCAGCAAGACTGGAAATACAGTGTGCCATACTAACATAGAACAGAAATGTATACCAGGTATCCCCTGAGATCATGTATGTATGCATGCATATGTTCAGCTGGAAGGCACAAAACTAATCACATGGGTTTCAAGGAAGTCAGGTACATAGATTGTGCATGCTGCACTTGTGTGTAATATCAGTGTCAGTGCATACAACAGACATAAATGTGTACAGCTACTGGTTATTGCATTGCTCTGATGCTGATATGGGTACTAGAGTAGGCATGATTATCAGGTAGTAATCTGAGAAGTGTCCAACTGTGTTATGACCCGCTGTCCATGCCTACCACTACCAGCTATATCATCACCTATATACAGTGGATATCACAAGTGTACACAACCTTGTTGGAATGCCATGTTTGTGTGCTATATGTGCTGTATGACAATCAGACCACAGAAAATCCTTTCATAACGTTTCTCATCTTGAATGTGACCCCTAACCTGTACATCTCCATTGAAAAAATATCAAAGGTGTTTCTAGGAAGGTGAGCAACTATTGTCAAGTGAAGATATGCCATGATGTTAGAGTCCAAACCAAGATGAATGAATGCTGTAACCATCTCAAGAGGTGCCTACAAAACATGTCAGTTTAAGGGTGTGCACACTCATTCAACTGGCTTATTGTACTGATTATTATTTCCATGTTTTCACAGACCAGATTGTTATGTTTACAATTGAACAGTACAGGCTATAGGTCACATTAAAGGTGGGAATTGTTTTGAAATGAGTTATTGTGGTGTCATGGTTCAATTGCACAAATACCAGGCATTGTAACAGGGGTGTGTACCCTTTTTATCCACTGTAGCTATACGGAATCAGCAGTACCTGACCTGTATAACCAGCCTCCACCAAAGTAGAGTAATCCCCTTTGGTGGACAGCAGCAATACACAAACCACATAATAGGTTGCTATATTGGCTGTACAGGGATACATAGGTGCAGGCAACAACTTGGAAGCAAGTCCACCTCTATCAGAGCAAGCATGTAAGTTCACAGGTAACTTCCTGTAAGCCTGACTATGACTACAAATCAGACATATCCACACCACCAAGGAAAATTGCAACAGTGTTTCCATATATGTTGCCAGTCTCAGAGGAAACAACACAATTCACCCTGTACTTGGATATAGGCAACCTGCATCAGACAGGTTAGGTGTGCACATTGTCACCCTGTCCACCCCAGTTGTACAGTGGAATATGCACATGAACCACACTCCTCCCCTCAGCTATGGTGAGCATGTACATACTGCCTACTGATGGCAACAGCAGCAAATCTCTATGGGGCATAATTACATCACTGTCTGCCTCTTACACAAACCCAGGCATGTGCTCACAGTTCCATCACACACCACTGTCAAACAAAGACCTGCCACCATCCACACACCATCCACATGGAAAATGGCCACTGTCAACCCTCTACACAGAAATGAATGGAGAATAGAGGATTATGCAATCAAGTGTCCAACATTGGGGAGAATAAGATAGCTCAGAGTCAGGAGGGTAATGCAAGCTGCTATAGACATGATAGATTAGAGGGTTATGGTGTAGTTTGGATTATTTGCAAGTAAAATCCACTGTTGATGTGCAATTTGACAACTGTATGAGGTCCTGTGACCTTTTTCCTGTTTGTCTTCCAAATACCATTCAGAGGGCTCGCATACCAGCATTCTCTGTTGGGGAAACTGACATCATCACCCAATATGTGATCGAACATTATGCCCTGTTATTTGGATGGAGAGCAGAGGATGTGTGGGAGAGGACCACCCTGTGGAACACTCTGGCCCACAGGGTAAATGATGCTGGCCTGCACAGCAGAACTTATGAGCAGGCGCAGCATCAGGCCACCAACCTCATCTGCCATGCCCATCAATGGGCTGCTGCTGTAGCGAGGGACCGGCTAGCCACAGGTGGGGGCCCAGCCATCAAGCCCCACTGACAACCCACCAAGGAGCTCCTTGCCAACCTTGGGGCACCCGCCCAACGCACAAGCTATGAAGCTGAGGAAAGCATTGTGGAGGTGGGTTACACACACACACACACACACACACACACACACACACACACACACACACACACTGGACGAGGAGTGTGCACTACATTGAGGAAAAGGCTAAATTCAGAAAAATAAACATGGTCTATAAATAAATCACTTTTTTATGTTAATTTATATTAATTTAAAGAAAGTTTTCTTTATTTCCCTTTCAGTTTTAATGATACAGTTTTACATACAGCTTCTAAACAACTGTGTACTAATTCTTTACTCAGTGGTGTCATACGCAACATTTTTTTCAGGATGGCCTACTACAACAATTCGATGAGTTTAAATTCAATGCTTAGGTCATTCACTGAATAGCAACTTAAGCAATTAGGATTTGATGATTAGGGATTTGATAAAATAAAAGTTTGACGAAGTGATATAGACCCATAGCCAACATATTAGCTGATAAGTTTAAATTTAGTTCAACCCCCTCCAGCCCTCCCATATATGACATCATATCTACATCCTAAAGATCAATTTGAGGATGTTTTAAATGCTTTCTCAGACTTAAGCAGTGTGTCAGAGGGCCCTAAAGATGTGCTGGGATGTTTCCTTGTCGGTATGAAGTACTGTCTCACTGACCCACTCTGGAATTAGTTTAATCTCAACCTCTCAAAAGCTTTTGTGCCAGAGGTGTAGAGATGGACCTTACAATCCTTTTCTGCAAGATAATGCAGCACATCATCATGGAGTAAATAAATCTAGATATTGACTTCTTGCAGTCCCATGACGAAAACTAGTTTGGGTTTATGTAATAGATACTCTCGGTTGCTTCGTCTAGTGAATTTCTTTTAAAAAGTTAAAAAAGCATTCTTCAAGGGGAAAATCTGAACACATAATGCACCTCGACCAGCCCAAATCCGTCCAAATCATTTCACACTTAGAATTCATAGGCAAACTAATAAAACTAAATGTAAACCCTTATTTTACCTTATGGCCAGTAATAATGTCTCACAAACAGAACACAGAAAATCAGGACAAGGGCATATTGCCTTCTCTGAAAAGTTCACTACTAGTGGGATTCCCCCTGGACTCATCCTTGGGTCTGTTTCTGTGGGTGATAACCCCACTCAAAATCAACAGTTGGGGAGAAGAGCGCTATTGTGGTGTAGAGATGTCATTCTTTTCATATGTCTAAGCTGATGTCAGGAGTCTCTTGTTAACCAGGTTCACAGGTTATTTCAAACACAGAGTCATCATCAGTTCTCCTGAGGATTCCCTGATCCTACAAAGTGGTTAAGCATGTGCAGAGAAATATATCAGGATCATGATCAACATTTAAATGCTAAAAAGTGTATATCATGGTCTTTGAAAAACATGAGCATTCATGCACATACCACAAAAGTGATAACCCCACTCAAAATCAACAGTTGGGGAGAAGAGCATTATTGTGGACAATGAGCCCTTTTTCAACCACCATGTACCTAATGTCCTTAGAAAATACTTCTGGTGAGCCATGATGATTACTATAGTTATTTCTTCTAGGTGTAGAGATATCTATTTATTTATTTACTCTTTGGTGATTGGGTAAGTCCCACTAGGACAGTACCCTCTTTTTAAAGGAAGACTCAATGTGATATTAACTAACTGACTTGAAGAAATTTGGTCAGAGCACTTGAGGAACTTCCTCTACTCTTTTTTTTTTCGATAAGTGCTAAGGGATCTTTTACATCACCTGTGCTATGACCAACTCAGGCTGATTGTACCTCAGTTTAACAGCTCATCCAAAAGACAGCAATGCAGCACCCCACTCCCATACTGCACTAAAGTGTCAGTACAGGAAAATTAATCCAATTATCTGGTGTGGGGACACGTTCATAGGTTAGTACTAAGCTAACTGCTCTTGTGAGCCACTTTAAGCCTAGCCAATTATCCCTTGTGAGACTCAAACCCTGCACTTTGTGTTTGTAAGGCAAACACTTTAACCATTAGCCTTCTGATCTTTCAGCACCTAAGCTTAGTGTGCTGCCTGTTGAGCCACTGACCTTGTGTACTCCTCCCATATTAGCCCCATGAGAGAACATAGCACACCCTTTGATGTGTACTTATCCAGACACACGACCCCTTTTCAGGTTGGCAGAATGGTAAAGGTGTTTACGTCACAGTCAAGAGATACAGGGTTTGATCTGCACTAAGGGAAATTAGCTAGCCTTAAAATGGCCCAGATGGGCAGCTAGTCTAGTACTTGCATATAATTCTATAAACGTTTCCCACCCATTGTTTTAGACGGTCATAAGGCTTTCTTCACATATGTTCGCAATCTCAAGGAAAGCACCCAGATCTGCTCAGAACTGGTGGTCAACGACACCACATACACAAACCCTGTAGATATAGCCAACAAGCTGGCAGACAGGTTCAGTGAAAACTTCACTCCTCTGCCCCCCCCATCAGAAAAACAGGACATCCCCAGTACCTGCCCCCTCCCCTTATCTATAGGGAGCAAATAATCACTGCCCTCTCAAAGGCAAAAAAAATAGCCTCCATGGGACCCACTAACATCCCAGGCTGCATCCTACATGAACTCAGGCAGGAACTTGCAGCACCATTAGGCACCCTATTCAACCAAAGCCTGAGTACCGGCTTCATCCCAGCCGAGTGGAGGACAGCTACTGTCATCCCTTTGCACAAAGGAGGAACGTCCACCAATCCAATAAATTATAGACCCATCAGTGTTGCAAGGCCATGGAGTGGATTATCATGGACCTCATTAACAAGGACATTGGCAACCACCAGACACTTGATCCCACACAGTTTGGTTTTATCAAGGGAAGGTCATGCCTGTTAAATTTGGTTGACTTCTTTGAGACAGTCACTAAGCCCATAGATGAGGGAAAGATGGTGCACACCGCCTACCTTGACCTGGCCAAGGCCTTCGATACTATTCCCCACTCACGTATAATAGATAAACTCTCTCAACTAGGCATCAATCCATATGTTACCAGATGGGTAGCAAACTGGCTCACTGATAGAACCCCACCTAGTCAAAATAGGGAATGCCACCTCAAGTAGTAGAACTGTAACAAGCGGTGTACTCCAGTGATCAGTCTTGGGGCCTCTTTTGTTTGGGACATACTTCTCAGAGGTGCAGGCCAAATCTAGTGGGCTATGGCTGACCACGTTTGCAGATGACTGCAAGCTGGGTGCTGTCATGAATTCCCCTAGTGTTGTGGAGGGTCTCACCCAAACAAATGACTGGTGCCAGAAATATGGCCTCAAACTGAATCCCCCAAAAATGCACCATCATCCCTTTTGGGGAGAATGACATCCCTATAAATTATCACATTGATAGTAAGGCACTAAGCATGCAAATAATCATGGGGACTTGGGAACCCAGGTTGATATCAAACTGACTTTTGACCACCATATTACCTCCATTGTACAGAAAGCTTTCTACATGGCCCACCTCATTAGTAAGGGTATCTCATCCAGGGACAAGGTGGTCATAACATCCCTGTATTCTTCCCTTATAAGACAGATTATTGAGTACAATGCCCCTTTCGGCTTGTACCTCAGAAAGCACATGCAGCAACTGGAGAGACCATAGAGATTCCTCACACGGAGAATCCAGGGGCCTCAAACACCTACCCTACACAGATAGGCTAAAAGCCCTGTCCATCTACTCAGTCTCCTACAGACTCCTAAGAAGTGACCTGTGTCTGGCATACAAAGCAATCTCAGACCCCGCCCTGATGGGACTGCTGCATATCTGTAAGTCAAGATCCAGTAGAATAACCTGCACCTGAGACCTCAACCTGGTCTGTGACATCTATAGGACTTGGTGGTGGGACAGATTTGTGTCCCAGAGACTCCCCCTTTTGTGGAATAGACTCCGTCTCATTAAATAGGGTGCTGATTTGTTGGAACATGGGCTAAATTCTTGGCTAGGCTTGTAAGGCCCTCAGGGCCAATAGCCTAGTAACTTCCTATGATCCTAAGACCCTCAACAGTTCCCCACTAAGAAAATCAAGGGCCCAATTTATAGGAGCTACTCAGCATGCCTTCAAACTCTATCTCAGTTTCTGTCTTTTACTGACTTCTGTGGTATGCGTGTACGTAGTCTACAAGTACTTAAATGACCCTGTCCTGAGTGACCTATATGTTCACAAAACTGGCAACATCACAAACACCTTGCCAAATCATTTTCTACCTCTACCATGCCTTTTTAGGCAATACCAATCTGATAAACCTTCCAACATTGTAAATTCGACTCAAGATAGCTAGATTTGTTACTAACTCACCTCAAAACTCTCACCACCGCCTTGCACTCAACTGACTTCAATGGCTAGAATTCCCCCAACAACTCCAACTATCACAATTTCAAATCACACATTCTATTCTGTACAAACCTACCTCCTGTCCTTCTCTCTCCTCCCTTGTATCCTATTACACCACCAGTCGTCCTCTCTGCACCTCCGATCAACAACTTCTTGAGATCTATAAACCTAAGAAACACATCGGAAAACTACTATACAAATACACTGTAGCCCAAGCCTGGAATAAACTCCCCTCATACATAAGAACCATCTCCCACCCCAAGTACACCAAAAAGTAGCTAAAACAACTCATACGTTACACAAAGTCCTACCCTTGTCATGACCCTACCTAATCCTCCACGCCTCTTGTCTCCAGTATCCTGTACACAAATATTACACTCCTCCAGTTTTCTCTAAACACACCGTTTATTTCATTGCAACTCCACGGGCTAGACTACTAGATCACATGTAAATATGTATATATTAAGCTCTACTTTAACTATTCTCTCTTTGTTATGATTGAGCTCTACTTTAATATTTTCTCTTTTAAGACATGTCGTATACTAACAATGCTTTTATTTTATTTTCCACTCTTACCTAATGTCACCATTCTTTTTTTTTGTTTGTTTTTGTAAAAAAATAATCTACCTTTTTCCAAATGGATAAATTGTAACAAGTTTTTCATGTTTTATTTTTCTGTACTCATAAAAATCTTGGGTATATATATTGCTACTTTTGGTCGGTACAGCTCTGAAGTTTTTCTCCTCAGGTCTTCACTGAAGATGTGCTGTTAGCTCAGTTGGACCAACCCGGTTAACAAATACCTAATCAATAAAATAAGTAAATAATAAGATAAACTAAAAGGTGTTACTGCTCAATTTCAGGAGTCTCACCAAGAAGCTCCAATCCCTGGAAGCTGTCCTCACCCTGGAGAGTGTTGACATCTGTGCAGTTACTGACACATGGCTTAAAGCCACAGAAGGCACCCTGACAGTGCAAGGCTATGATGCTTCCACGCATTTAGACCAGATATAGCACAAGAAGGGACAAGAGCTGGAGGTGTATTAATCTATATAAAAATTAAGCACACCTCAAGATCGGTCAAACAATATGATATGCTTGTGCTAACCCATGTCCAATTGTCCTTGGGTATAGTCCCATATAATATACTCGGTAGCTGTAGGCCCCTGTCTATGACCCAGGATAACCATTCCACATACTTGAATGTACTGGAGTCGCTCACAATGAAGCCCAACACCATATTCACGGGTTATCTTAACTATCCAACCACAAACTGGGATACATACTCAATTACTAACAGGCAGGATCAAAGATCCCTGCATTTTGTCAATGCAAACAACCTGCAATAGCTAATCTGTACATCTACTAGGGCACAAATATCCAGAATCTGGTACTCAAAACTATGAGGGAATGTTGCTCCCCTCATTATGTAATATCATCACTGGTAAAAATCAGATCACAAAATGATCACTCTTGAAGTAAATATAAAACCTGAACTTCCAGCAAGCCCCAGGACCTTTAAGAACATCTCCTTGGCTTACTTCCTTCTATTAAGCGATGGCATAGCTAAATTTCAAGCCCTCCACAAACTCAGAGAAAATTGTGGCCTGTTTACAGAAACACTGTATATGCATGTAAATAACTGCATAGAAACAGCAGTACCAAACCAGAATAAATTTAGAATAAACTCCAAAAACAAGCTCCTTTGGTGAACCCCTCAGTATAAATAGTTTGTATAACCAAAGAAATAGAATGCTGTCCAAAAATAGTGAGGACTATGCCCAAATGACAAAAAACTCCCTCATCAGTCTCAACAAGCAACTAAGATGGAATACTCAAGTCCACCAAAGCCAACTTTAAGGCAAAAATAGCCCCCAGGTCAAAGATAACCATAAGACATTTGCAGTTATGGTACACAGCCTTAAAGTGAGCACCCAACAGTATACTGACCTAATAGCACATGGAACTTCCTACACCGAACTGTAGGAAAAGTAAATTTGCAGGCTGATAAATTTTGCTCCTATTTCACCCCCTTCATCCTCCATTACCCCCTGAAAGTACTCTCTACCATTTCTTATAGGTTCATAAGTTCATATGTAGGTACTAGGCTATCTGCCTGAGGGCATTTATAAGCCTAGCCAGAGTGTGTCAGCTTTCACTGCCCCATTGATTAATTAACTGAGCCTCTGTCATGAAGAGCCAATGAAGTGATCCCAGGGGTGTATTTTCTGTTACCCATCAACTCGTCAAGGGTTCTCTTGAAGAGTGTTAGTGAGGGGCTCTACCTGATGTAGTTTGGAATTTTGTTCCAAAGCATGGGGAGTCTCTGTGACAGGAATCTATCCCTCCAGCATGTTCTATTTGTTGTTGTGGCAAGGTTTAGCTCACTAGAGCTCGTGACTCACAGTGACTTGGATTTCTTTAGGTGGAGCATGTCCATCAATTCTGAGTTGGACATGGCTTTGTAAGTCAGGCAGAGATCATCTCTGAGTAAGCGATATGCCACTGAGTACAGCCTGCGTTTTTTCAGATGGGCTGCATAGGACATATGTTTGAGGCCAGTAATCCTCTTGGTGAGGTACTTTTGTGGTCTTTCCAGCTGTTGGAAGTGTCTTGTGAGGTACATTCCAAATGGGGCATTGTACTCTATGATGGGTCTAATGAGCGATGAGTAGTGGGTCACTATAACCTCTTTATTTCTAGATGCGAACCCTTTAGTAATTAGATGGTCCACATAGAAGGATTTCCTAACTACTTTGGCAATATGATTGTCAAAGGAGAGATTACTATTTACCTGGGTCCCCAGATCTCTTATTACCTGTTCTGTATTAAGGGGGCTGCCACCTATGTGGTAATTCATGGGTGTTTTGTTTTTCCCAAACGGGATGACTATGCATTTTTTGGCATTTAGCTTGAGGCCATGACTTTGACACCAGGTGTCTGTCTCAGTAAGGCCCTTTGGAGGATGTCTTTCCAGCTATTACTAAAGAACAGGTCCTCATTGCACTCTCCGGAGCTAAACACTGCATCAGTAGGCTCCAAGGATGCCTCCTGAATAGATTGAAACACAACCTGCCAGGCCCACTAGAATCTCTATTCAACTGCAGCCTCAGGACAGGCTTTGTCCCTAGGGAATGGAGGACTGCAATGGTAATCCCACACAATACACAAAGGCGGAGCATCAACAGACCCAGGGAACTACAGAACCGTAATTTTGATTAGTCTTCTATGCAAGGCTATGGATGGACCCGATAAACAAAGACATAGAAAATCTTCAAACACTGGACCCATCCCAGTTCATTTTTTTTCAAGGGCAGGTCGTGCCTACTAAACCTGGTAGACTCCTTCGAGAAGATCAGTAGAGCATGGATAAGGGCAAAACAATGCATACTGCCTACTACTACCTGGCAAAGATATTTGACACAATACCTCACTTGGGTATTATAGACAAACTTAAGCATAAATCCCTATGTCACCCAATGGATATCCTGGCTCGTGGATAAGACATATGAAGTTAGGATGAGGGAATCCACCTCCACCAAGAGGCCTGTTACTAGTGGTGTCCCACAGGTCTTGGTACTGGGACCGGTTCTGTTCAGAAAATACTTCTCTAGAGTCCAGGCAAAAGTAGAGGGCATTTGACTTACCAAATCTGCTGACAACTGCAAGCTGGCTGCAATCACTGAACCTCCTAAAGATGTAGATATCCTCAAGTGGCATCTGACACAGACAACTGATGCCAGAACCATGGCCTAAACCTCAATGCAAAGAAAAGGCATAATTATACCTTTTAAAAGATGACCATCCATGCAAATATTAACATTGATAACACTTCCCTAAGAGCAGACTCAGTAGCAAGGGACGTGGGACCTCAGGGTGACAGCAATCTCAACTTTGATGACTGTGTGTCCATGGTGATTAAAAAATCCATCCATGTGGCACAATTTATAAGTAAATACATGGCATCCAGTTCTAATAAGATCATAGTCCCACTATACTCTGCTCTCATTAGATCAATAATCAAGTACAATGCACCCTTCAGTGTGTACCTGACCATGCATTTGCAAGAGATGGAGCGACCACAAAGGTTACTCATTAAAAGAATACAGGGTGCTGAGAATGATGTCACAATGTAAACAGCATATAACTGACTACAATAACTGGTTAGATTTTGGTGTCATTCCAGGGGTAGCCAGACATGACACATATTGGAATGGCAGTTGGTTAACACTGAAAGTACAGTTGTGTAAAATCTTACCGTAACAGTAGATGTCCTGCATTTTATTGCTGCAGTATTCCATATGTAAGGGATTTCCTGCCAAGGATAGCCCAATGTCTGGCCAGTATACCAAAGCCTTTAGTACTTATCAGTCTTATACGTCATTTGTATGCTCTCCACACAATGCATAGGGCATAAAGGTGACATATGGACACACACACACACACACACACACACACACACACACACACACACACACACACACACACACACACACACAGAACTGGAAAAGCCCCAGGAGGAACAGAATGTGCATCCAGAAGGAAAAAAAAGAAGAGCCCCGCAGCCAGAAATGCAGGAGGGAGGAAGCGAATTCTGCAACACTGAAGAGGACGACATCTACTGTTATGGTAAGATTTTTCACAACATTACGATGTCCAATGTTCCATATCACTTTTGCATTCTTCCGTGCATAAGGAAGAGTATAAAATCTCAAGCCTAGGAGGAAGATGGCACAGAAGATCACTCCAGATACTCATGCAGGATAGCCCTGGCCCTGGAAATGACATCCAACTTGTAATACTTAGTGAAACTATAAGCAGAGGACTATGTAGCAGTTTCATGGATGGAAGTGGTATCCAGGCCCTTGAAAAAAAAAAAGCATCAGAGGAGGCAACAGCCCTGGTAGAATAAGCCATTACGGATGAGGAAAGACATTTACCATGAAAGAGTAACAAAAAGAAATGGCCTTAGAAATCCAGGAAAACATGGTTTGCTTAGAAACAGCTAAACCCAAGGACCTGGGGTAAAAGGAAATGAACAGCTGCTCAGATTTACAAATAACTTTAGTTTTATCCAAATAATTAAGCTCTAAATGGAAATCCAAGGTGTAAAGCACATTTTCATTGGCAAACTGTGGAGAAGGAAAAATGGAAGGAAGATGAATAGACTAATTAAGGGACAACTTATTGACCACCATGGGTGTAAAATAAAGATTAGTATGAAGAGTCTCTATGAAAAATTAAAAAAAGGAGGAACAGCCATGAAAGCCTGGAATTCAGACGCTCTCTTAGCTGAAGAGCCAAAACAAGAACAGTCTTTCAGGTACAATGTTGTAAGGAATCTGAAGAAGCAGACTGAAAAGGAGCCTGAGTCAATTTTTTCATGTAAAAAACTGAGGTCCCAGGAAGATGGAATAGGCTTCCTGCGAGGCCTAATAAGAAGGACACCTTTAAGAAATTGCTTGACCTCAAATCTACAGTCCAGAGAAGCAGTCAAGGGCAGGTAAGCAGAAATTGCTGATAGGTGAGCTTTCACTGAAGAATATGCTAACACAGCATGGAACAGATCACACAAATAAGGGAGAACCACAGGAACCTCCACAGATATGGGATATTGATGGTGAGAGAGGCAGCAGACAGAAAGGTGCTTCCATTAAGACATATAACATCCTGGAGGTTGGTTTCCTGGCCTCCTGTAAGACATGAAGCACATTCTCAGAAAAGAGGTGCCAAAAAGAGATCAAAACCCTATCACCTACAGCATCAGGTGCAGGGTGGACAAGTGAATATAGGTAAGAGACCCCTTGTTTTGTGTGAGAAGGTCCACACATTGAAATAACTTGTGGGGATTGATCCTGGCCAAGTGGAAAGAAGGGGGAACCAATAAGGTCTGAGCCAAAATGAAGTAACCCTCAAGAATTTGGGAGAGTCCTGTCTGATCTTGTGCAGGACTCATGGTTACAGAGGAAGGGGAGGGAAGGCATACAGTGACATCCCTTCCAAGGAAAAGACTTTCCAAGCCAGAGGACTTGAGATTCTGGAAAAGAATAGAGGAAGATGCCTGCTCAGAGGGGAGGCAAATGTTCTATGGACAATGTCCAGGAATGCATCTCTGTGAAGGATCCATTTGTGAGCTTGTGTGCTGGACATGCTTAAAATGCCCAACCAATAGATTGGACACTGAGTGAATGTAAACTAACTGAAGAGGCACTTGATACTGGGCAGCTAGATCCCAGACCTGAATTTAGTCTGAAAAGAAGATATAACGTTGTACCTCCTTGCTTGTTGACATACCACATTCACTGTGGTGTTAGTGAAAATTTTGAGGGGTCTGGGATGAAAGAGGGAATGTTGTCTGATCTCTGATACATAGGTCAGAGACCCTGGACCTTGAGACGCTGAAGGAGGCCCCCACCCCCATCCCCTGTCTGAGGTGTCTGTAAAGAGCTCTTGAGTTGGGGCTGGAGCTTGGAAAGGAAGCCCCAGGTTGAATCCACCACTGAAGCTCAAGCTTGACACAGGGAGGGAAGGGTATCGAAGTCCAGAGGGTGGCAATGTTGGCGCCACACTGACTTGAGGTACCACTGAAACGTTCTCATGTGGAGCTTGGCCAGATGCAACATGAGAATGGTGGAAGCCATGAACTCAAGGACCCTAAGAAATTCCATGTCCATGACTGAATGTCAAAGGAAGAAGAGACTGGAAAATAGGCATAAGTGACAGGACCTTGGAGCCAAGCAGAGATGCCAGTATGGGGATGAGCTGAAGATTGCAAACAAGGAAAATATGATCCTGAGAAGGGGTTAGAGCTGATTTCTGGAAGTTTATGGTGAACTCTAGACTCTGCATGTCGGAAATAGTAAACTGGAGATTCTGAAGCAGAGCAGTGGGGAAAAACGTTTACTGAGTGGATAGTCCAGAATGTGAAATATCTGAACTCCTGTCATCCTGCAAAAAGCAATGACAGGAGCAAGGCACTTGCTGAAAACCCTTGGGGCAGTAGAGAGGCCAAAGGGCAAAGTAGAGAACTGAAAATGCAAGAAAGAAACAGAGAATCATAAAAATTCCTGAAAAGGGAATAGAAGGCAGGCATCCTTGAGATCCATAGAAACCAGAACGGCCTTAGTTAGAAGAAAGAGAAAGAAAGTCCGAGCAGACAACATTCAAAAGGAAGGAACCTTGAGAAAAGTGTTGAGCTGGGAAAGGCCCAGAACTGGTCTCCAGGTGTCTGCCTTTATGGGAACCAAAAACATTCTGGAATAAAAAACCCTTCCTACCTGGACAGAAGGCACAGCTTGAATGATGCCCTGGACCAAAAGAGAATGGAACACCTCTAGGAAAAGATGAAGTTGTTTCCAAGGAGGTTGAGGGATGCCCACAAACAGAGTAAGGGATTTCCAAACTGTGAAATATTTCTGGCAGATAACGGACAGAATCCGAGAGTCTCTTTTGACTTTTAACCAGTTTGGAACAGACAGTGAAAGACAGAGGGCATAAGGCAGCCTGGCCGAGGGAAAGGTGAAGCAAATTCTCAAATGGAACCCAGTTTATAATGAAAAGCAGGTGTCTAGAAAGTAGTGGTTTGAGTAGACGTAGCAGGATGCACACATTTAGAACCCTTTTTTTCCCTTAGGTGGAGGGTGGGACTGCCTGTGAACAAAATCTGATTTGGAGGGGGTAATTCCTCTGAAACGTAGGAATAGGAGAAACAAAAATATGTTTCAACTCCTGCAAGGCTTCACCCTTATCCTGAAGAGATGTGAAAAGTTCAGCAGCAGTGGCACCAAAATGATTTTTATTATGCAAAGAATCATCCGATAGTTTGGACTTAATGTCATCCAGCAAAGCCTGAAGATAAAGCCAAGAGTAACTGCTCATAATAGAACCAAAGGCAGCAGCCTCGGAGAAGGCATCAGCTGCATCACAGCAGCATTTGACAGAGTGACAAGGAACTTGATAGGCACAGCCCAACAGGGAAAGGGCAGAAGCCTTACCCTTAGAGTCATGAAGGTCAGAAACCACTTTGGAAACCTGAGAAAGGAGAGCCAAAGCATACCTGGTCATATAAGTCTGGCAGTCGATGGGCCGAAAGGATATAGTGGCAACAGTATAAACCTTTATGCCCAGCCTCTTCATGACCCTACTATCTTTTTCTGAAGGAAGCAAATTGGTAGGGGGAAACAACTTGGAGGGCATGTCAGAAGAGACTGAAACTACAGAAGGATCAGCAGAAGGGCATTTATAAAGAAATTTACATTTGGCAGGCGTATTGCAAAATATTTTGGGTTTCTTGGGAGCAGAGGGCTGAGAATTGGGGGTAAACAGAAGCTGCTGCAAATGTATTCAGGAGGGCAGACATAACTGGGGGAATAGCACAAGGCTTATTAGACTCCATCTGAAGGAGCTCATATTACCTTTTCGGAATATCAGAGACTTGAGAGCAATCCCACTTAAAAAAAATTCCATCATGCAGGTAACAGTATCCCCAGAGGAGAGGTCCTCCAAAGGAGAATCTGGACTAATAGACTCATCTTCCTCTAAACCATATTCCAAGGGGGAAGGGATTTGAGAAGAGTAAGCCAGGGACTTTTCCCCAGAATCCAGATCCTTGCCTCAAGAGTCTAGGTTCCTGGAACTTTTAAGAGGAGTGGAAGTCCAGGGAGGGGCAGGCATAGACATTCCTTGAGAAGGCTTTAAAGCCATTAAAGCAAAAATAAACCCTGAGTAAATCCTGCCATTCATATTGGGGATCCTTAACTGCAGAGGAAACATGCTTGGTTTCTGTTTTGTTTTCTGTTGGACATCTGCACAAAATACCCTTGGAGGGTCAGATTCTTGGAGACACTCAAAAAGTATAATAGAGATCTCTTTCCTAACTAAGATCTGTAGAATCCCCTTTGTTCCCTCAGATATAATCCACTTAGGTCCCCTCTCAATGGCTGGAGCAGATGTGTGTAAAGCTTCAGTGGACATGCAAGATATCAGATCCATGTTGCCCACCAATGGGGTTGTGGTGGAAGAATCCAACGCAACCTCTGGGCAATCCTGTGGGCTTTCATTACCCTTGAGAAAAACATCTGGGGGAGGCTGGACAGCAGCCTTATCAGACCTAAGCTTTTTGGCCTTCCTCTTGGCTGACGGCTGACCCTTGAGATGGGAAGACTCCACCATAGCACCTTGAGCCAACAGCTTAAGATGCTGATTTTCAAGGTAAATAGATGAATAGAATAGATGACTATGTAGGGTCTTAGGGACAAACACCTGGCAAATATAACACTGTGTACAGTCTTGGGAAGCACCCAAACAGAAAAAACACTGGTCATGATGGTATTTATGGGGAATCTGCCTCCCACAGTGACATTTTGCTTTTCTGCATGACACTAACCCAACTGCACTAAATTATAAAGAAAGATAAGGAGAAACCCCAGTGTGGAAATTATCTGAAACACATCTTGGTAACCAGTGCAGCAGAAAGGCATTCAGACTGATATCAAATGATGGCATTTGGACTGGCGGCAAAGAAGTTGTGAGTGTGTGCATCTGTACATCACCTTTATGGCCTACACCTTAGGAGGGAAGTGTATGTCTGACGTACGATGCCTGTAAGTACTAAAGTGTTTGGTATACTGGCTAGACATTGAGCTATCCTTCGCAGAAGATCCCTTATGTAAGGAATACTGCAAAAGTGATGCGGAAGGACACCTGTAGTTCCTGTGGTACAGCGTTTGATTCTCTCAGTCCTCATTTGCGTATTCTGAAACTTTGAGTAAGTCATTTAACAACCAAGCATTGCTCCTGGGGTCACCACCCGTGATAAGGGACTGTGTCTGTCCACCGGCCCTACCAGATTAACAAATAAGTATCACTTGTCTGCCCTGCAAATAGACAGTCCGGAGTTAGTAGCTGTTAAACAACAAAGACCTAACTGCTTTGCAAGGGACAGCTTACATCTGTCTCTGAAGGGTTTTGTATATTGACAGAATTTCTCCATCTCTATAGTGCTGTTTTCATACAACAGTAGTCTGCACTGTCTGTCAACCTAACAAAACCAAGTCAGGATAGTAAAAAAAGTCCTACTGCTCAGTGCTAAAAGTCTCATCAAATGCCCTCCCTAGAAGCCTTCCTGACCTTATAAAGCACTGACATCTGTATCATCGGTGAATCATGGTTCCAGTGAAGTGATATCACCATCCCTAACAAGATTAAACATCTTCCTTGCATTTTGGCTGTCTACTGAGAGTGTCTGTTAGAGGTGGTAGTGGTGTGTGCATATTCTACTGCAATTTCATCATGTCTAGACTTATACAGCAAGATCCTGAACTCTTCCATCTCCTGGTAACTATCAATAAACCCCCATCCCACATCTTACCAAACTACAAAAACCCCTTCTATGATACTCAGTAGCTATGAGGCATATGCAAACAAGCTTGAGTCCCTCACCACTAAATGAAATATTTCTGGGGATTTCAGCTATTTATAAAATGGAAAACATTTACCACCACAAATAAATAGAGACATGTCCTATATGTTATCAGTGTAACTCTAAATCAAATAATGCACTCCCCTACAAGGGCATCAAACTTACTTGACTTAGCAGTCTGTCTATAGCCAGTGGTCAGATCTGACCACCATTCAGTAGCCTTCATGGTAAGGACCCAACCAAAAATGCCCACAAACTCTACTGTCTTTAAGGATGTCTCTAATGTTAAGGTACTGTAGCAAGCTGATGACTGAAGTGGCTCAGTAGACCCATGTCCTCTAATTCCCGGTATCCAAGAGTACTGCACTTGGAGAGTTTCTATTCTCTTATTTATTTTATTCTCACTTCAGTACATACATCAAGACTGCCCCAGTCAGACAGAGTACCAAGATTAGAAGCAAACCCCCTTGCTGGAACACATATATCAACAACTCTTCACCCTTAGGAATAAAAAGAAAACCACTCTTTCCAAATCTCTGCTAAGGAATTAAACAACAAACCTAGCTGAAAACGGACAAGGCTGTGTCAGAAACCTTAAGACCAATACCCAGCAATGTACTTGGCTGAAACACCCACTCATTTCCTATGGATATAGTGAATATATTAGTTAATAAGTTACACTTAATTTAAGTATCTCCACCATCCCTCCTATCTCCACCGTACATGACAGCATATGTACACCCCCCCCAAAGACCACTTCTGATGATGTCTTAAACTGTGTCTTAGAATTAAACACTGGTTCAGTTGGCCTTGATAATGTACCAGGATGTTTCTTTGTCAGTATGATGTACTATATCACTGAACCACTTCTGAATCAGTTAAACCTCAGCTTCTCAAATGGTTTTGTAGCAGAGATACAGAGAGCAACTGTGGTACCCCCCCCACACACACACACACATAAAGATGGTCCCATCACTTACCCTGGCAACTACAGACCAATAGGCCATACCATCCTTATCTGAAAAAATTTGCAGCACATCATTATGGACCTCATAATCCTAGATGTTGATAGCCTACAATCCATTGACTTGCTCATGGGAGAAAATCTGCACACACAGTGTACTTCAACCTACCCAAGGACTTTCATACCATTTTGCACTAACAAATTATATCTAAACTAATGAGACTAAATGTAAATCCTTATTTTACCTACTGGATAGCAAAAGTGGTTCACAAGCTGAGCACAACAAATCAGGATGCAGACATGCGGTCTCCTCTAAAAGGCTCATTATCAGTGGATTCCCCCAGGGGTTAACCTTGAGACTACTTCTGTTTTATATCTACTTCTCCTGTGTCCAAACTAATGTCAGGATTTCCTTATTGACCAAGTTCACAGGTTATCCATCATCAATTTTCTTTAAGATCTGGATCCAAAAGGTGGTCAAACATATACAAATTTTATCAGGATAATGGGCAAAAGCTAAATGACAAAAAGTGTAGTACCATGTCTTTTGAAAAATGTAAGTATCCGTGCACATATCACAAAGTGACTCCCCACTCAACAGTTAGGGAGATGAAAACTTTTGAGGACAATGAGCTCTCCTTCATCCATACTGTCCGTAGAAAATCTTTCTACTGAACCTGCTGATTATCAGTTATAGCTGCTAGGTCTAAGAATGTTATTTTTTGTTTAGTTATTTTTTTTATTGTTTGGTGACCATGTTAGTGCCACTAAGCTAGATCCCTCTTTTTTAGGGTGAAGACCCAAAGTGGTATTCATGCTGATGAAGGGAAATTGGTCAGAGTCAGGGAACTTCACCTGATCTTTTTTGATAGGTGCTGTGGATCTCTTACATCCACCTGAGCTACCACCAACTCATGCAGATGAGACTTTGTTTAATGTCTAATAGGAAGGATGGTGCACACATCAGTGTAGCACCCCGCCTTATGCTGCACTTCAGTGTCTTTACTGGAAAATGAATCATGTTACCTGGTGTAGGACTGTAATCCACAACCTTCTGATCTTCCAGCACCAAAGGTAAAAGTGCTACCTGCTAAGTCACTGATACACTGTACTCCTCCCTTATTAGTCTCAGAATATAATACATTCTTTGGAGTGTACTTCTCTGAGCATATGATCCCAATGACACCCCCACTAAGAAAATCATAGGCATGATTTCTGTATCCTATGCAGAACACAAACTCTATCTCACTTTCTCTTACAGGCTTGTGCAGTGTGACCTCTGCCTACCCTACAAGGCCAGAAATTACCCTGCTGTGGGTGGCCATCTACATGCTCAAAAAAACTGGTAACATCACACACACACCTGTAAATGTGATCCAATCTACCACTGCAAAACTAACAGAACCTGCCCATGGGATAGATACCTATCCTAAGTAATTTTGCTTCTCTAAAACAGATTTCTGTTTCATACTAAACAAAGAAGCTTCCAAACCATCTTCAAACAAAACAGATGAAAGGATAAGTAACCATAAATACATGCCATGTTTGGCCCCATAGCCCTTATAGAAAGGGATAACGTGGGAATTGCAATGTTTAGGCTACAAGTGATCTATCTGAATTGACTCCATAGTAAGAACTGATGAAACCATATGGTCTGTAGAAGTAGCCATTCATCTCTGTAACTGCTCATTGAGGTATTTTTAGTATTCATGTCCCTTTCCTTCTCTTGCTGCATTGGGCCAAACTGCCAAGTGTGCTGTATGAGAAAGGGGTGAAACACTATGGCAACATGTCCTTGTATGGGAAATACAGAATGTATCACTAGTATTACTAGTGGTAGAAGTAAAAGTTAACTCTATTGATCTGTCCTAAATCTCACTGCTTATGTACCATCTTTCAGAATTTACAGAGGGTGGGCAGAGATACATTCCTACCTTATAGCTTTGGTATAAACACAACATGAATAATGGAGTTCTGATTCTTCCTTCTTGTAAATGTCTCTGCTTTGCTCCTTAATCACAAATGAGTAAAACAGAAACTTAAAAATATGGACAGCTACAAACTGTTGAAAAATTTAGTTACAAAATGTGTCAAATAATATCCTAGAATTAGATCAGGTAATTAACAGTAATGCACCTGACTAATTCTCCATCAGTACATGTCCGGACTACTTCATCCACCACCATGTTACTTTAATATGCCTACTCTGAAGTTGTCATTCAGTAACTGTATGCTATAAATCATTTTAATCATTCCAAGCGTCACAAATTCATTACAGTATACTGTTGCTTTAAATGTTTTAACAGTTGAGCAGAATTTGAACAACAGGCTTTACTGTGTGCCCAGAATCAGTAACAGCTGGTGATATTGAATTGTTGGGGGGGGTATATTACAACAGGTCACTGACCATTTATCTCTGTTCAGACATCAACTGTGATCAATTAATTCCATTCAGAACTCCACCAGTAGATCTAAGGATCTACAGGTTCTGTGAAATATATTTTACACTTTATTTTTGTTATTGCTAGACAGAAGAGTTATTCTTGCTCAGTGTTTTCTGGAATTCAATAATTTCAGTGCCCTGGACCAGCTCATTCTTACCTCCACTAGGGTTAGCAACATCCTTGACCTGTTTATTACTAACATGGGCGACCATTGCTCTACACCATCAGTCAACTCCTCCCTGGTCAGATCTGACCACAAGCTAGTCACCATGGATATCCACATCCCACCCACACCTCCTGCAAAGGTAACCACCATGAAAAACTTCTCCAAAGCTAACGTTAGGCTTCTAAAAACAGAGGTGGCTAACTTCACAATGCCCATGCAAATGGAGAATAGGCGCATAACTGCCAAATCATACACCAATGCACTGTACGAACACGTACACAAATGCATGGAACTGGCCATACTCAACAGAACCAAGATGCTCTCATCCAAAAAAAGGAAGGCAATCTGGTGGTCCCCTGCCATAAACAAACTCTACAACAGAAACAAGAAACTGTTGCAGAAAAAGGTGAAGTCCTAAGACTGTAAAAACTCCCTTGTTAGCCTCAACAAAAAGCTGAGATCCCTCATCAAATCCTCTAAAGCTAGCTATGCAAACAAAACTGCAGCAGATACTAAAGACAACCACAAGGCCTTCTGTAGTTATGTCAAGAATCTACATGGCAATACTCAGATCTGCTCTGAGCTACTGCACAATGGTAACACCTATACCGAGCCAACAGACATTGCCAATATACTGGCTGACAGATTCAGTGCCAACTTTACCCCTATCACCCCCTAAAGGGCCAATCACAGTACCAGAAAAATGCCAAGTTCCCAATATTACTGCTGCACAGGTTAGAACCGCACTGTCCAAGGCCAAGAATACAACTTCCATGGGACCTGATAATATCCCTGGCTTTGTTCTACATGAATTACACACACACACACACACACACACACACACACACACACACACACACACACACACACACACACACACACACACACACAATGCATTAAGTCCTACTAAATGAGCTGGCTGCAAAGCAGAGAAGAATGGCTTACAGAGTTTAGAAAAGAAACTTGTTCAAAAATTGTTATACCAAAGACCTAGTTCTGTCCACAAAACTCTCTTCATGTGTCCTTTAACATTGGTTAACAGTGCTTCAAGTAGCATAAGCAAATGCAAAGCACTTCTGGATGTTTTATCCAACAGTTCAATCATTCCTCATTGGAATGTTCTTTTTACTTCCATAAAATGTCAGGAGGACTTGTAATAAAGTATAGTATTCTGTATAGCTGCATATGCATACATAAGTTCATAGATAAGGACTAGGCTGTCTGCCCAAGGGCATTTATAAGCCTAGCCAGAATGTGTTGGCTTTCGCCACCCCCTTAGATTAGTTCCCTGTGCCTCTATCCAGCAGAGACATTAGTTCCCTGCGCCACTGTCCAGCAGAGCCACTGCAGTGATCCCCGGGGTAAATTTTCTGTTTCCCATCCACCCGTCAAGGTTTCTCTTCAAGAGTGTTAGTGAGGGGCTCTGCCTGATGTATATTGGAATCCTGTTCCAAAGCATGGGGAGTCTCTGGGATAGGAATCTATCCCTCCAGCATGTCCTACTTATTGTTGTGGTGAGGTTTATATCTCTAGAGTGTGTGGCTCTCCGGGATTTGTTTTTTTTTTAGGTGGAGCATGTCCATCAATTCTGGGTTGGACATGGCCTTGTATGTCAGGCAGAGATCACCTCTGAGTAAGCGGTATGCAACCGAGTCCAACTGGAGTTTCTTGAGTCGGGCTGCATAGGGCATCTGTTTGAGACCAGTAATCCTCTTGGTGAGGTACTGTTGTGGTCTTTCTAGTTGTTGCAGGTGTCTTGTAAGGTACATCCCAAATGAGTCGTTGTGTTCTATGATGGGTCTAATGAGTGATGAGTAAAGAGGCACAGTAACCTCTTTTGTTCTAGATGCAAACCCTTTTGTGATTAGGTGGGCCACATAGAAGGATTTTCTAACTACCTTGGCAATATGATTATCAAAGGAGAGATTACTATCTACTTGGGTCCCCAGATCCCTTATTACATTTTCTGTATTTAGGGGACTACCAACTATGTGGTAGTGTGCGGGTACTTTGTTTTTTCCAAAGGGGGATGACTATGCACTTTTTGGCATTTAGCTTGAGGCCATGATTTTGACACCAGGTATCTGTCTCAGTGAGACCCATCTGGAGGGTGTCTGTATCAGCCGGAGAATCAGTTATGGCCCCTAGTTTGCAGTCGTCTGCAAACTAACTTGGTCAGCCATAGTCCTCCTTTGCTTGCCTGTACCTCTGAGAAGTATATACCGAACAGGAGGGGTCCTAGGACTGACCCCTGGGGGATGCCACTTGTAATCGGTTTAGAGTCGGACGTAGAGCCTGCAACTCTCACCATGTGGATTCTATCCATGAGTCAGTTGGCAACCCATATCGTGACATAGGGGTTTATGTTCAAGCTGGTGAACTTGTCTATAATACTAGAATGGGGAATGGTGTCAAAAGCCTTTGCGAGGTCTAGGTAGGCTGTGTGGACCTCCTTTCCCTCGTCTAATGCCTTGGTAACCATCTCAAAGTAGTTCACCAGGTTTAGGAGACATGATCTGCCCTTAACAAAGCCAAACTGGGTAGGGTCCAAGGTTTGAAGGTTCTCAATGTCTCTGTTAATGAGTTCCATGATGATGCGTTCCATAGCCTTGCAGACCAGGCTAGTCAGGCTTATAGGGCGATAGTTCCCGGGGTCTACTGTGGCTCCACCTTTGTGGAGCGGGATAACTGTTGCTGTGCGCCACTCTGTGGGTACGTAGCCTGTAGAGAGGCTGAGTTTGAACAGTGTGTTTAGGTGAGGGGTTAGTTCATTTTGGAGCTCTTGTACGACACAGCCTGGGACACCATCCGGTCCCATTGAAGCTGTGTTTTTGGCTTTGAATAGGGCTGTTTTAACCTGTGTGTTGGTGATTGATGGGGCCCTACATTCTTCTGGTATGGTTATGGGCCCTTTAGGGGGTGAGAGGGGGTGAAGTTTGCACTAAACCTGTCTGCCAGAATGTTGGCAATATCAGTCAGTTCAGTGTATTTTGTGCCATTCTGCACTAACTCAGAGCAGATCTGAGAGTTTCCACTTAGGTTCTTGACATAGCTAAAAAACACTTTGTGGTTATCTTTGGAGTCATTGGAAATTTTTCTTTCAAAACTAGCCTTGGATGATTTAATGAGGGATTGTAGTTTCTTGCTGATACTGATCAGGGATGTTTTTCCTTCATGGGATTTTCTCTTTTCTGTACTAGTTTCCTCCTTCTGTTGTATAACTTGTTTATGGCAGGGGTCCACCAGACTGGTTTCCTTTTCTTGGAGGAGTGAGTCTTGGTTTTACTTGGGATAGCATGATTCATGCATTCCTGTAGATGCTCATAGAGTGCCTTTGTAAAGGTTTCAGCAGCTTGGACAGCATTGTCCTTTAGCATGGAGGCTGTGAACCTTTCCACCTCAATCTTAAGTAATGTGAAGTTTGCTTTTGAAAAGTTTTTCACGGTGGTTTCCTTGATTGGGGGTGGGGGGCGGAATGTGGATATCTAGAGTGATTAGTCTATGGTCTGATCTAACCAGCGAGGGTTGACCTCTGGTGTGGAACACCGGTCGCCCATGTTGGTGATGACCAGGTCCAGTATGTTGTTCCCTCTGGTGGGGGTGTTGACCAGTTGATCCAGGGTGTTCGAGTTTATAAATTCTAGGAAGCGTTGGGCAAGGGAGTTGGTACTTGAGTAGTTCTCCCAGTTTATGTTTGGGTAATTGAAATCACCCAGTATTGGTGTGTTTGGTAGGACCTTCATGTTTCCCAGTGTTTCCAGGAATGCGGAGTGGGGGTCCTGGGACATGTTGAGTGATCTGTAGCAAGCTATAATTTGAATAGCAGTTTTGCCCTTTGTGAATTACACGTGGATGATCTCTGATGCATTGTGCTGCGCCACTAACCTGGAGGTGTGGGTATCCTTGATGAATATGGATACTCCCCTGCCTTTTGTATTTCGGTCCAAGTTTTGTAGCTGAAATGTATGGTATGAGTTGTAGCCTGGTAGTACTGGGGTGCTCAATGGAGCCTTAAACCAGGTTTCTGTTGCTGCACATATATCGATTTTCTCCATACTGAGGAGTTCCTCGAGTGCGTGCATTTTGAGGTTTAGACTTCTGGCATTGAGTAGCATTACCCTCAGCTTTTTGTTACTTGTGCTATTTACGGCGGTGGGTTTGTCTTTTGAGCCTTGCCTAAAAATGGCACTATGGGGGTGGCAAGAGCCTTGGCCAGTATTCAAAAGCCTGAGGGTGACAGGTGCAAGCTGTCTCTAGCGAAGCAGCGTGGCTTGTCGAGCATGTCATCCCAAGCTGACAGATACTGGATCGCCTTTGAATGACACCAGAAACTCAGCCAATTGTTGAAATTGATAATTTTTTCTCTATACCGTGGTATCATTCTTGATTAGGGCAGGATGCTACTCAGGGTCAGGGTTATACCGGCCTGGACTACGTGATCAGAGAGCTCCTGCATGTCGTCCAGGGAGGTACGGCTCAGGTCATTCACACCAACATGGACAATGACAGAGTCATATTTGAACTTGTTCTGGAGTGACCCGAGTGCTTGTGTTATGTGGAGGATCCTGGCACCCAACAGGCAGCTAACAGTAACCTTCTCCTTGTTCAGCCTAGTGAGTGGGATGTCAGTGTGCCTGATTATATAGTCATCTATTACTAGTGTGTTGGGTATGTTATTTTGCGTTAAGGGCTATGATTGCTTGGCACACTGGTTTTGTGAAGTATGTGTTTCATGGTTTGTGTTGGGGGGTGGAGGTTGCTTGGATGTCTGCTTTGGAGGTCTCTGTTGCTTTTCAGATTTTTATTTAGAGCCTCCGAGTATGTTTTTGTGTATTTATGTGTGTTTTTTGCCAATGCTGGTTTCATAGGTCTATGTGAGACTGGTGGTGTGATGCAAATAATTCCCTTCTCCTCTTGACTGCATGGTCCAGTCTTGGGTTGAGAGAACTTAGCCTCCAGTTTGGCTGTATAATTGCATCTCTCACATGTATTAGTGTTTGGTGGAAGGAAGAGAGGGTTGTCTGTGTACATGAGGCAATTGTAACATTGCCTCAAAATGCCCAGATTCACCAGTTGGACCAGAGAGTACACCTGAAACTGCCCTTTGGGCATGCCTGGATAGGTACAGTGAACTGTTTTACTGATTGGCTGGTAAGGTCGAATAGAGAGCCTTGTCCTTCTCTACAGTACAGGGGGTCTAGTGCTAAGGTTTATTAGTGCTTGTTATGAGTTTTGAGCAAGTGCCAGGATGAGAAGTGAATGGTTTGAGTGCTTAAGTTGAAAGTTTGTCTTGTTCCAAGGGAAAAATTGAAAAGTAGACTTTGTGGAGCCAGGAATAGTTATACCCTAGCTAACCAGCACTGCCTGGCACACAAAACTGCACAAATGCGGGTTGTATAGATGGGAAATGAAAGAGAGAGAAATTAGCCCAAAATGACCAATAAAACTACTAATTTCTGGGCTGAAACCACTCTTCCAGGGACAGATAAGCTGGTCAAAGCTCCCCTCTCTCACAGTGAACAGAGAAACTTCCTTCTATCCAAGTAAGTTATGGGCAAACACAGAAACTTGTAACACAGCCCTGAATTCAGCACTAACCTGAAAACTGGACTCTACTAGCTTAGAAAGGCGGGAAAACAAGTATTTTTTTTTCAGAAAATAAAGCAGATACACTCAAGAAAACACTTTAAATGCACAGAAATGGCTGTCACACGTGAGTGTGTAACCTACAACAGTTAAACTGGTAATTTAAACACAAAAACGACTTTGTTAAAGTGCAGGCAATAAAATAAGTACAATATGTAGCTGAAACAAGCTTAGGTTGGTACCATATCTATGCTAAGACTAGCATACCCTTAAACAACACTAAGCAAATATTAAAAAATAAAAATGCTTTGCTGAGAAATATAAAAAAAATTATAATCCCAATTACACAAACAGCAGTTCACAAATAAGTGAGATCCAAAAGGCAGTACCACTGTATTAGTTATTTCGACACTGAAGCCATTACAATAAAATTAATGATACTTAGCAAGAGAAAAGAAACAAGATGCAATTTAAACATTTTATTTCCAAAGTTAAGCATTAACTGTACAACAGAAAATTAAATTTGTGCTCTCAGTAACTACCTTACAGGTAGTGCTCAATCCAGCTACATGTAATTCAGTGAAGTAGACTAACATTGTTAAGATAAGTATGTCAATGAACATGCCTTTTAATTGTGCCTGATTTTCCCTAATATTTTTGCCCAATCCCCTAGTAAAATTAGTGATTTGAAAATATTTTGAAAGAGCATGCTATGGCACTGGGAATAAACACACCTCTCAACTCTGCCTGATTTTGCAGAAGGACCTTGATTTTTGCCTCATATTTTGATTTACTGGTAAACTGTTGTTCTGCTAAGGATTATAGTCAAGTCAGTAGTGCCATACATGAGTTTTTTTTTTAACTTCTTGTTCAGAAGATGCACACTGATGGAAAGCCTGTTGTGCTATTAACTTAAAAATAATTAGAATAATATCCAAAAACTGTTTCCAATTTTAAGTCTTTTCACCAGTACTTTCACACACTCAATTCTTGGGCAAAAAAGTTGAGAGACGAAGGAAGTGATCGGTAAGAGAACATTACAGTACCGATATAGCTGCTGTGATATTGCTCTATTGTTGTAATGTCTGTGATCTGTAAAAGAACATTACAATACTGATATAGCTGCTCTGATATTTCCTTATTGTTGTAATAGCTGTAATTTTCTCATAAATTAGGAAGAACTGCAGTTAGTCAACATTGGCAGTTACTATCATTCAGGAAAATGCATACTAATGCAAAACCTGCCGTTTTATTAACTTAGAGATTTATGTCTGGTCAAAAATGCCCCAAGTTTAAAGGTTCCCTATAAAGAAAAAATCTGTTCTCCAGCTAGATAAACACAAAAAACAAAAAGTCTCATCTGAAATACAGGCAGTCTACCTGCTACTAATTTAAAAAGAACTCTACTGCAATTAAATCACCAGGCGCGTTTGAGCTTCAGCTGTGACCGCAAATGCGGTATCGGCATTAATTTATGAACCATATTACACTGCAGCACTATCACTGTTCACACCCTAACAGCCTCTATGGCAATAAGTAGTCCATATAACCACAGAAGAAGGCAGGTGCCCCACCGTTCACTAGTAATCACAAAAAGAGCACCAGAATCCAGGAAAAGTGACACGAACAGTTTAATTCACTAACGCTGAAACTTCACAACACGTTTTCGTCCTTGACTTCATCAGATACCAACACTCTTGGTGCACTCATCTTAAATACATTAACTAATTAATGATAGCCAATGACAAACAAATTGATTAATTAGAGTTAGTTAAAAGCACATACACATATATATACACACACAGATTATACTTCCTAAAACCACCATAAAATTCATACCCTATAATAAACCACATATACAAAACTTGAATGCTTGTGAATATAAATTTAAATATATAAAAATGAACCTTAGATAAAACTATGACATTATGTTCTAAAAAATTTTTTGTAATGACAATATTTGTTAAAATAATATAAAAATCCTATAATTTAGCAGATCTCAATTTTAAAACTGGCTTGAGTGAAATCATGTCATTGAGACCTGGTTTTCTATTTGCTTCTAAAACAATTTGCCAAAATAGTTCTCTGTATTCCACCAGTGTTTCCCAATTCCCCCCTCTAGGGTCAACCGGCACACATTCTAACACAAAAATCTAAATGTAGCTAGTTTACATGTAATGGTATGCTTGTATAATGCATTGTTTTGTTTTTGGTCCTGATGTCATATAAATGTTCATAGATTCTTTGCTTTAACATTCTCTCACTCTTCCCTATGTAAAATGAATCACACTTTGTACAGGTAGCTAAATATATTATACCCTTGGTGTTACAGTTAACATATGTTCCTAGAGTTAATGTCCTTTGTCTAATAGGTAAGTCTAATGTTTGTCCAACATTAAGATGTTTACAATAACTGCAACTTCCACATTTAAATAAACCTACTTTTTCCTAGTAGCTTTCCCAAACAATTTTTCAGTTGTACCTCTCTCCAAAATATTCTTAATGTTAGTACCCTCCTATAGGTGAATTTCAGTTCCTTATCAAAAATACAGTGTAAGTCAGATAGTCTAGCAAAGTTGTTCCATTCCTATTAACAGTTCTTTTTACCAGTCCTGACTGACCATCATAGGTTGTTGTGATACCAGATTCAAAATCCACGCCATTATTTAGGTTGTTTGAATCTTGTCTATCAAATACTCCTCTTATACCTAAAATAGGTGCAAATTTTCCTCCTCTTTCCCTAGTAACTTCACTGCATATTTGATCAAAAAGTTCACTCGGGTAACCCCTATTTAAAAATAACCTTTTCAAAAATCCACATTCATTAAAATAAGTAGTGTCTTCAGAGGTCATTCTACTAAGACGAACTAATTGACCTTTAACTACACTTCTCTTCTGGTGGGGTGGATGTGAATCAGTAAAATGTAAGTATGAGTTTGAAAAAGTCTCCTTTCTAAAAATCCTTGAACTGAAACCATCCTTAGTCTTAGTAATATTAACATCTAAATAATTCAACATTTGGGTATCATATTTGTATGTGAATTTTAAAAAATCAGTAGTGTTATTTACGAATTCTAAAAACAAATTAAAATCATCATTATTGCCTTTCCATAAAAAACATAAGTCATCTAAAAACCTACCATAGAATGTCCAAAATCTACTAAAAACCGAAGTTAATATAAAGGTGTTTTCCCAGTATGACATAATAATATTGGCATAAGTAGGAGCACAATGTGCCCCCATAGCAACCCCCTTACATTGTTTGAAGTATTCACCTTCAAAAAAATATAATTATTTTTTAATACCACCTCCATTAATACCAAAATTGTTCTGAACTCATTATGAGCAATTCCTGAAAATCCTATTAACATTTCTTCGAACCATTCTAGGCCTATATCTTGGGGAATACTAGTGAACAAATCAACCACATCCAGAGTACCAAAATCAAACCTTCAGAAAATAAAGATTTGTCCAATTTTCTAAGAAGATCCCAGGAATCCTGAAATATGTGGGTGTTGTTCTTAAGTACTTTCTTTACCTTACAATCTATGTATTTTGCTAGAGGGGCTGTGATAGAACCTTCTGCAGAAACTATTGGTCTCAAAGGTGGGCCATCTATATCTTTGTGTACTTTCGGTATACCAAAAATAGAAGGAACCTTCGGTTTTTCAACATATAAAAATTTGTGTCTCTCTAAATCTATTAGTCCTTCTGTTAGTAAATCATTCACCATCATATGTATTTTATTGTATGCCACATTTATTTCATTGATAGATACCCTAGTGTATTTAGTAGAGTCACTTAAAATCTCCTGCATTTTACCTTCATATATAATGTGGTCCATAAGTACCACCCCCCCACCTTTGTCAGGTTTCATAACCCTTAAATTTTTGTTGTTGCTAATTAATTTAAGGGTTTCGTGCTCAACCTGAGTTAAGTTGGATTGCATATTATATGTCTTGAGTGACTTCCTTAGTTCGTTTTCTAATACTACTTCAAAATTCTTTAGTTGTGGGTGCAATGGTGGGTTAAACATACTTTTACGAACTAGTTTACCCTCACTAAGTGTTTTTTTGCTACCATTAAAAAGTATTTCTAGGTTTTTCTTTCTAATGAATAACTTAATGTCAATTAAAAGCTTAAAAATATTGGTTCTCTGTTTGGGTATGAAACCAAAGCCTTTAGAAAACAAGTCAAAAAAGGTTTTATTCACAGTGGTGCTGGAATAGTTAAAAATGTTAAAATCATTGAATGTCCATTTATGCCCATCATTGCAAATATTTAATTCTTCCACCCCATGTGATTCCTCGCTCGGGGCCCCCATTCCCTCACTTGGTAGTTTTTTGAGCTATAATCAATAGGTGCTTTGTACATCAGTCTCTCGGACCTTCTGAGCGGAGGAAAATCTAAAGGCTCTCCTTCATTGTCATCAAATACAGCTGTATCATTTTCACCAACACTATAGGTAAACACCCTCTTTCCAAACTGTCTGGGCTTAGGGTAATGTGTTTTGTTTTTATACTCATTCACATCCCTTTCTATTTTCCCTAGTTTTCTATTTTGCACATCCAAACATTTACTTTCTATATCCTTAAGCAATTTGTAATATTTATTCTTATGTTCTTCCACAGTAAAAAGTAAATCATGCGTAATATCTTTGTTAAGACGCTCAACATGGCTAAACCTTTTCTCTTTTTCACATTCATTATTAGATATTATAGCCCTCATAATCTCAAAACCACAGTTGTCAAATGCTGTAATCAATTGCTGGTGAAAAGCAGTACCATCAAATACATTATTCGGGTATTTACAAACTCTAAGACCCTTTGGTACAATTTTAAGTTCTAAACAATGTTTTAAGTATGCGTTGTCCATTTCTAACATTTTGTATTTATGTAAAGAAAAGTCCAATTCATCTAACATTTCAGAGTAGGTTTTACTGGCAGTCTGTATAAAAGCTTTCTTGCCAAAGTCATATTTAGCATTGAGAATGTCTCTCAACTGGTGAAAAGTACCTGTATGCTCTCTAGCATTAGTTCCACAGTCCGGGAAAATATTCTCATTTCGCTGATTACCGAACCCTCTGAAACTCGATTTGCACTGTCAGCCCCAACCGTAATGTGTGGGAATCCATCGAGACTGTCTCTCATACCACCATCTACTGTTTCTCTATCACAAACCTCATCGCCATTACTAGTTTGCGCTCCTTCATGCGAAGCAGAGCGCCCTGCTGCTTCCTGGTTCCCAGGCACAGAAAGCGTCGGCAAAAGCGTAACCATGGATTGGCTTACTGGTGTAAGCAGTCCTACCAACTGTGTCAGTTGGCCAATGAGCTTACGAAGCTGTCCAATCTCGCTGCTCTTGTTGTTGCTGTCCATAGCCACAAAGCCTGGAAATCCTTCGAAAAAAGCAACAAATAACCACAGAAGAAGGCAGGTGCCCCAACGTTCACTAGTAATCACAAAAAAAGCACCAGAATCCAGGAAAAGTGACATGAACAACACGTTTTCGTCCTTGACTTCATCAGATACCAACACTCTTGGTGCACTCATCTTAAATACATTAACTAATTAATGATAGTCAATGACAAACAAATTGATTAATTAGAGTTAGTTAAAAGCACATACACATATATATACACACACAGATTATACTTCCTAAAACCACCATAAAATTCATACCCTATAATAAACCACATATACAAAACTTGAATGCTTGTGAATATAAATTTAAATATATAAAAATGAACCTTAAATAAAACTATGACATTATGTTCTAAAAAAATTTTTTGTAATGACAATATTTGTTAAAATAATATAAAAATCCTATAATTTAGCAGATCTCAATTTTAAAACTGGCTTGAGTGAAATCATGTCATTGAGACCTGGTTTTCTATTTGCTTCTAAAACAATTTGCCAAAATAGTTCTCTGTATTCCACCAGTGTTTCCCAATTCCCTTCTCTAGGGTCAACCGGCACACATTCTAACACAAAAAATCTAAATGTAGCTAGTTTACATGTAATGGTATGCTTGTATAATGCATTGTTTTCTTTTTTGGTCCTGATGTCATATAAATATTTTTGATTTCCTAGTGAGGATTACGATCTGTCAATAATGTCACATAATAGAGTCACTGTTTGAAGTTATGATGGAAGCAATCACTATAGAACATTACTACAGTCGTGCTGCAAAAATATTATTGCATTTAAGTCTTTTTTTGACATTAAAAAAGTATGATTTTAATACAAGCAGCACTTTTCATTTTACATTGCAGCAAGACAAAGGAGGTAATTTAATTCTGCAAACATGCTTTAGAGGGTGTCTACATGGGAACCAAAGAAGCATGGTATATGTTTTCTCTTGGGAATCAAAACAATCACGGGAAAGATAAAGCAGGGTCATTATTAATGAACTGATGAGCATGAAGGGGTGTGTCTGATGATGTCATATGGTGGGTGGTCTTACCTGTCCAAACCCAGAGCGGGACGCTCCAGAAGCAAAAGCAGTGAATTTGTATAAAAAGGATGCAGAAAAGTACAGATTCAATGACATGGGTTCCCTGTTTTCTACTTAAAGTCTGCATTGGTAACAAAAAATAAACAAATGTTCTGAAAGCTGAATCTTTGACACTCTCCCTTTAAAAAAAAAAAAATGGGCTGAGTACACTAAGGAGAAGGCCTCACCACTCTTGGGTTCATAGAACTGGTCTTCTCTGTCTTCTCCTGTAGAGGCTGGCACATCTTTGTTGCTGACTTCCACTAGAAGTTGTTAAAATGCTGGGGCAAGCTCAACTGACATTGGTAACCTAAACTTATGTTTAAGTAACATCTACATCAGTACTGGCTCAGGAGGTAAGACCAATGCAAACAAGCCCCTGATCTGGAAAGTGTCAGCCTTAAAGTGGTAACAGAACCTCAAAACTCCTCCTACACAGAAATCTGCTGGTCAGGATTCTCAACTTCCACCACAGATTTAGCTGTGTGTGTGTGTGTGTGTGTGTGTGTGTGTGTGTGTGTGTGTGTGTGTGTGTGTGACAGCAAGAAGTTTTTAAGTGCCTTTAAAACCGTTACCAATTCCTGATGCTCTGTATACTGTACAACAAGACTAGAGCACAACGTTTCTGGAAGCTGTGCTAACTAAACTTGTTATACACTCCTTCAGTGTCAGAGAGGTGCATAACAAGCTTATGTTTTTTTTCCCATTTTCGTAACATAATCAGCATACTCCACGGGATACAAAGGTTGTGTGCTCCTTTGGAAGTTGTCATGGTTAGATCTCATGGCAGATTGGTGCATAACTGGTTTATCTTTTGGTTACTTTTGGAATATAATCACAGCTCTCCATGCTCTACACAGTATTATTAGGGTTATTTGGAAAAATTTTGAGTTGATAGAACTTTACAAATGTCTGATTTTCACATATAGCTGCACTGATCATTTTATTTTAAAACAGTAATTATAAAATGTGATTTTAGCTTTTGTTTTTATTCTGCACTTTCTTCATTTTGATTTAGAATTTGTAAACTCTTGCTGATCTCATGCTTGATAGTCTTGTTAACCTCCTTTGTGTAATATGATGAGTAGTGCTGGCTGGAGTGCTGTATTACATGGCAGTCTTTCCCTTTCTCCTTCCAGTAGACCAGGTACTAATGCAGATTTTCAAGCAGTTGTGCATGTATTTCTTTTGATTTGCATTTTACTTTATCTTTTTTCTGCAGAAAGGCTGTGGTTATCATCTTGATCTGTTAATGGTTGCAATCATGCTTGGAGTCTGTTCAGTTATGGGGCTACCCTGGTTTGTAGCTGCCACAGTTCTGTCTATCAGCCATGTCAACAGTCTGAAAGTGGAGTCTGAATGTGCTGCCCCGGGAGAGCAACCTAAGTTCCTTGGAATACGAGAACAACGGGTTACAGGGTTAATGATATTTGCCTTGATGGGCATGTCTGTCTTAATGACCTCTGTTTTGAAGGTAAACTTAAAACTGCTTAATGTTGTAGTCATCCATAACTTTTGATTCTGCTTCCTTTCTCTTCAGTATTAGTTCTGTTTGTTTATTTATTTATGAATGTATTTGTTTACCGGGAAAACAGACCAACCACAGGGACACATTTTAGCTATGGTCTTTGAGGAAAATATGTAGAACAATTTAAAGGTAATGAACATAGTAGATATGTAGAAACTGTTAGAATTCAAACGCAGATAAACATGTTTCAGCAAGTGAAGACAGGTGTGTTAAAAAGATAGATGGTTTTTAAAAATGTGCATTAACTGTAATTTGAAAAATATTAACAACGTGACTTTTTTTCTTTTTTTCCTCTTTATCTTCCTTAAAAAATATATAATAGATGGAAAGGGCTGAGTAAAATGAGTAAGATGTAGATAAGTAAAATGCAACCATTTGGCATAGCTGTTTACCATATATGATGATATGTTCTTGATTTAGCAGCATTGCACACTGGGAACCTCCATTAAAGAAGCAAATAGTGAGACCTGCATTTAGTAGCATTTTTAATATGCCACACATCAGTATTTTTAGTCCTGTTATATACAGCGGGGGGGGGGGGGGGGGGGGGATCTGCTGTCTATCACTAGAAATCAAGAGTACAGCAAAAATGTAAATTAATTTCCCAAACTTGGGGAAATTTTAGCAGGTAACTTGTATTGTGCAACATTCTTTTTTCTAATGTATTAGTATTTCTGCTGAGATGTGTCTTTAGGCCAAAACTCTGAAATTGCATCTCATGTATATTTTTTCATGTGATAAAATCAGATGGCTGTATCTATACGCTAGACTTCAGTATCTTCAGCTAGGATACAGAGGGAATGAAAAAATGTGACTGAAAGTGGGCAGGTAGGAAGAATAAATAATATATGTGGCAGAATCAAAGGAAGTCCATGAAAACCTGTTTGAAATCTGAAGCTGGATATCCCACAGGAGAACTTAGTAATGTAGTATCTTTCTTACTGATTATACTGTAGCACACTTTTACAAAGAAATTAGATCAAAGGGACCGGTAGAGAGCACCTCAACAGTGATGAAGTGGAGGAAGCGATGTTTGAGACAGAAAGAATGTACTTCTTTTGAAGGAATGCAAGTTGGGGTTCTGTATTGCAGTTTTCACATCCTGAACACACTAAAATGCATTTAATACTCGGGGAGGGGGCTTCTGTAGAGGGTTAACAGTTTTGTACATACTCTCCACCAACTACTGTTCAGTTTTGTTTTTTTTTTTAACTAGGAAGCTACCATCATTTACCTAAAGCCAGCACATACCACAACTTCTGTGTTAACTAGCACACACAGCTCCTGAGCTTGCTCTTCCTTTTCTAATGCTCACACAATTCGAACATTTCCCCTAACATCCTGACAAGTTTACACGCTTGATGCTGAAAAGCATGTCTGATTGCACATTTGTTTAAAAAAGAACAATCTAAGACCCCCACTAACAATGCTTGTATTGTCTTGGAGAAAAAAATGTTGTGAAGCATTGCTTTAAGTGCCAGAGGTTCAACCCTACCATTCTCAGATGTTGGAAGGTGGGAATCTTCTGCCCTATTTCAGTGCCAGGAAAATAGCAGAAGTTGATAGCTCCTTGTTTTTCGGGTCTGTGCAAAGGTCTTGCACACCATTTCAGGTCTCAGCAAGAGCACTATAAAAAAGACTGGAAACCTCACATTTTCAATGAAAATGTGAGGTTCAGTCCCGATCAAGTCATTCTAGTTTATAAATCTGTTTCAAAAATTGCTCCATCCTCTGCAGTAGAGCTCATACAACTGACACCCGCTTTGGGTGTGCATGCGTAGAGTCCACTCTGCAAGTTCATTGATCAAATCTCACCGCTAACCTGCCTGCCTCAGAGGATTTGTCTCTTGAGTCACTTAGAAATAGGCTCAGGACTATCCTCCGTGATCTAATGGCACAGATCAGAGGGATCCATTGCTTCTTCCTCTTTTAGAGCTCATTCTTCAGTGTCTTGATGTCAAACAAGTGTTCGAGTTCTAGTGGGAAGTGACACCACAGCTGAAAAAATGCACCCCTTGGAAATCATATCCAAATGCCAGCACTGAGCTTGGTGCATGCTGGTCATTAATTTGCACCTCCTTTGGCAGGCTCACTTCTTATTTAAGTCCTGTTACATGGCCTCTGTTAAGTGCCTATTGCACGCTTGGCATTTGCTTGTTCCTGAGCTGGATGGAGTCCCTATCTCCTGTATGGTATTAGGGAAATAGAAGTCAGTGTGTCCATGTGAGACAATGACAGTGACTCCTTACTAGAAATGCCTTAATGTTTATTTGGGGATGAAGGATGAGGATCGTTAGGTTATCTCCTCCCAATGGGAAATGCATAATTGGTATCGTTGACAATCAACTCTGAAGCAGCTAAACTCTGCTACTACTGCCCTTAAGGAGGCAAATGCTCTTTATGACCTCTCTGTGGGTGGAGGAAGTCCCTGAACTGTTCTCTTCAGGCTGACTCCTATGTGATCTTTTTGGTCCACCATAAGACCAGATGCCACAGCATTTTGCCATAGCTATGGAAAAGTATGTTACTGTAGCGTACTCCACTGCTGTGCTGGGCCTTAAGTTTTCAGTTGTCTACATTCTCTTTTTCAAATAGTTGATGAAGCAATGAAATACATTTCTTCCTTTCCTAAGTCTGAGTGAATTAGGAGTTGGTGGGGATCCTTTCTGTGGATTAAAGAGAGAACATCAGTGAAGCTTGCTGTAGTTTTAGCGTGCTTCTTTAGCTAGCACCAGGAGTTAGATGCATCTGTCAGGATGCCTTGGGTGAGGCTAGTATTGTAGTAGACTATGAGACCTTGATTGTACAGCTATCATGTGCTTGTAGATCTGCTGCTGGTTTCAGACCCATGTCACCCACCTATGGAATGGTAGATTATTCCCACCAACCATCAGCTCAGCCTTTCACTCCAGCAGCCAACCTAATTGTAGGATTGTAGGTTCTGACACAGGAGACTTTCTTGAATGGTGGTGACCATAATTTATAGGTTCATCAGTTCACAGGGAAATAATAATAGGCTAGCTGCCCTTGAGGGTCATTTTAAGGCAAACCACAGTGTTCCCTGCACGTACGGCAACTGCAAGGCTCCAAACCACTAAAATCACAGCAAAAAAACAAAACCAGCAGACAATGGCAAAACTGTAAATTTTAATAGGACTCCCATACAGAACATAGGTAGTCCATAAAAACAGCCCAGTTTCGGCTGAAACTTCACTTAGCCTTCTTCAGTGTTAAGTAAATGAATAATAATGAACACATTTAAATACTATTCATAGGGAAAAATGTAGAGCAACCATTGGTCCCTCACAAATGCTCATTTAATCCAGGTGAAAATAATGCACCTAATTTGATAATCCATTTTTTTCCTTTGAGTTTAGAAAGCCATGCCATCCAGCTTTATTGGTCCTATTGCCCATGATTCTGTCAATAACTGTAAACCTGAATACAGCATTAGGGTGTTTGTTAGTATGTTTAAATAAAGCATTACTAGATTTTTATTTTTTTATTCCTGATTTCACTTAGATGTTCTGAAATTTGAATCCTCAGTGGTCTAGAAGTCTGATGTACATAGAATGCAGAACAGGTACAGGTGGCTAGATAAACCAGCCAGTCGGTCCCACAGTTGGCAAAAAAACAAATATTGTAGACATTGCCATATTGTAGCTGGAAAAATCCTTTGTTTTGCTACGTTTCCTACAATGGGTGCAATGGCCACAGAGTACACAACCTACTAGTGGGTCCCCAGTCATTGTCCTTTGACCTAAATTATCCGGACCTCTAGAAATATGCTTATAATGACTCAACTGGGAACCAGTATTTCTACCCTTATTAAATGAGAACAAACATCTTTCCCCCAAAATGGTAGAAAAATAATCATCAGCCTGTAGTATATTCCAATGTCTCTGCATGCTATTAAGTAAAAGATCCGTATTTCTTCCATAAGTTGTCACCAAACGAATGACTGCTTGGTTATTCACTGATTTTTGTTTGTACTGTAAGGTATCCTGCCTGTCCAGTGCAGACACAGTGTTGCTAGTGCTCTGGACGTGCCCCATTGCATAACCCCTATCTTTGAATCTAGAAATAAGATCCTCTCTATAGTGTTCATAGGTGTTAGTCTCTGAGCAGATACGTTTGATCCTGAGAAATTGGGACTTGGGTATGTTCCTGCAGATGTGGGGTGAATGAAAGCTGGAGGCATGGAGAAGGGAATTATATTGGGGATACTTTCGGTATACCTGTGTATGATCATCCTTCCTCGTAATTAATACATCCAAAAAGGTAATACTCTGGGAATGATAATTAGCTGTAAATTTAATACCCCACTTATTATCATTAAGGTAACCTACAAATTCCCTTAAATATATTTAGTCCGATCTCTATACCATCCAGCAGTCATCCAGAAATCTTCTCCAGATGTCGATTTCGTCCAATTATGTACTATATGTATTATCATAGATCAAAAACTCCTCCACATAGGCCATGAACAAATCAGCATAGATTGGGGCAAATGATGCCCCCATGGCCATCCCTTGAGTTTGCCAATAACATTTGTCTTGATAGTAAAAGACATTCTTAGTCAATACATGTTCAGCAAGCCCAATAAGGAGAGTATTAAATCCTGGGGGATAGAATTCAGACCTATGTAGCCAATATTCTAGGGCATCCAAACTTACCCAATGTGGAATACTGGTATACAGGGCCAAGACATCCAGAGTGCAAAGTAGCCATCCTGGTTCTAATTGGGTGTCAGCAATGATTTGGAGAAATTCTGTGGTGTCCTGGAGTCTAGATCATACCCACCTAAGTAAAGGTTGTAAGTGTCTAGTTAGAAATTGGGATAAGGGTTCTGTTAGTGTTAGAGGTTCCCTGTGTCCTGATTGATTAGTTCCATGATTAGTCTTTCCATGGCTTTGCATATGTGGCTGGTCAGAATTATGGCTCTGCAGTTCTCTGGATCTGTGGAAGGGCCTCCCTTATGCACACGAATGACTATAGTTGTTCTCCATTCACTTGGTACAAAATCTGCATGAAGGCTGAGATTGAACAGTGTTGTTAGGGGTGTGGCTAAAACTGTGCTTCATGCTATTTAAGATGTACACAGGGATACTGTCAGGACCCATCTATGTGGTGTTTGTAGCTTTTGATAGCAGTTTTAGGACTTGGTCTTGTGTAATAGTGGGAGTCGAGCCAGTTTCAGATATATCTTAAGGGACAGTTGTAAGGGAGAAGAGGGTAAAGTTAAAGCTAAATTTAACAGCCAATAGGTTCTTTGTCTTCAGTCTCATTGTAGGTAACTTCACACGCAATCAGCTCAGCGCATTACTGCTTTGTGCTTTTAAGACTACAAACATGACTAAAAAATGCCTTGTGATTGTCTTTGGCTTATCTAGCTATTTTAGCCTCAAACTTTGCTTTGGTGGATTATTTTAAGCTCCTGAGTTTTTCGTTCATTTCTGTGGCAAGGGCTCTAACATTTCTGTAAATGACTCTTCTTACCTTTGGTCGAAATTATTTTCTTCTTTTTTTTTTTTTTTTTTGATAAAGCTTTGGGTTTGTTTCTGGGGTTTGCAGTGCACTTGTTCCTAAGGGATACAGCTAAAACCATGCTTTGGCTATCTTTGGCTCAGCTATGGTTCAGGGGTTGTGGTGCTTCCTGGAGTGGGGACTTCTCATCAGCCAGCTTCAGCTACAAGCAGTTCTCCTGTCATTCATAACTTTAGATAGTAAGATGCATCTGAGGCCCCATGTAATTCAGCTCAGCAAGCAATTCTGTTTTGTGTTTTTTAAACAAACAAGGCAACAGAAGGTTAGAGCCTCTGTGTAAATAAGTGATACGCATCTAGCAGTAAGTTACAGACAGAGGCATTAAAAGCTCAGCAGTTCACATCCATGGCAAAGTGAACATGCTGGCACACACTCTTGAGCTACTCCAGCAGCTTCTCCTCAAGCTTTAAATTCACGAGTTGCATCTAAATCAGATCATCCACTAGTAAGACACTGTAGAGATGAACCTCTTCAACCCTCGGGTAAACTGTGTTAAAATACAAATTTCCGATTCACATTTGTTAATGTGCTTATGTATAAAACACTAATTAACATAGATGCAGTGGTCTCCTTTTTTGCTTATTTTAGCAAGACAAGGGGGAGTTTGCTGTGCTCACATTCCATATCCTGTAGCAAAGAGATATTTTTGTATTTATTCCAGCTATTCCCACTTATTCCAGTGCTTTTTAAAGCTTAGGGAAGAAAAATTGAAGCTAATTCTCATTATGCTGTGGTAGCTGAGAATGGTGGGTTTCAGACACTCAGTTCTCTGATGATATTAGGGGAACCTTATGGTTCTAGCCAAAGCAATCCTACTGTTAGGTCAAGAGATGTTTCTACATCTGAACGTGGCTTGTTCTGTGGATCATCTGATTCACTGAACCTTCTGGCAGAGATATTAGAAGTGACTGAAGACATCAGAAAAGCTTCTATCAGACAGGTTTACTTTTCCAAGTAGACAATATTCTTTATTTGGATGGAATAATACCCATTATCAACCGAGTCTGTTACTTACAGGTCATTGTGACCTTTTATCAGCCTCCTGTACAATTTGAGCTTCATGTACTCCACAGTTCTTAAATGTTTTATCTAGTTCTGTCTTTCAAGAGCTTGTGGAGTGCAGGATTGTGGTTAAGCAATTTCTTAAAGGAGATATGCTTCTCTATCTGTTCTTGAAACTTCCTATGTGGGACCTGACCTTTAATGATTTATAGGCTTTTCCATTTCCACTTCACAGTCACATGTTGGGCAGCACTGGAGCTTGTTTTGTGAAAAATTACATTTTATTCAAACAGATGTGTGAGTTAGATGTCTGAGCAGATATTTGTTGCATTTAACGATGGATGTTTTAGCAGTCATAGTTCAACATCTTTGCAGATTTGCTGTCCACTTTTTTTCCCATGTGATAGCCCTTGCCATTAGAAAATGCAGTCGGTGGTCATTCTACTAGAGCCATGGATGCCTGCAACTCCCTATCAAAATGTTCCCACTTGAGATGCAGAATGCCAACAAGCTGAAAGGAGAAAAGCGAAAGCACAGGAAAAGAATAAATCAATCTGGAATATTAGGCTTCTCCTTTAAACTTCTTTTTTGCAGGGGGGAAGCCCCTACACCCCACAAACGTTTATATAAACTCCAAGTAATACCTTGGAGAAAAGGGAATATTCCAAGAAATAGCCATCCTGGACTTAATGTGTACGTCTGTTTTTTGACCATTCAGTCTGTGTGTTTCAGGATTCACTATAGATGATTACATTGCTTGCAGTGCTTGCTTCATAAATGCTGCATGACAGTATTCACAGTCCTGGGTTCACTTATTTACCAGGCATTGGTTCCTAGTAAATGTGTGAACCCAGGACATATTTACAAGGCATAAATGCCCTGACTAGTACAGTTGGGTTTCCTTTAGCTAATCTGTACTTGGGGAGTACTCTTCCCACCCAGGTGGATTTGCTGCTTGGGATTCTGGCCATTTGTTAACCTATCAGGGAAGAGTATTTGATATTGGTTATAACTGATACATTATTAACATATCAGTTGACCTACTAACACTGGGAACTCTTCTTTGTGAATTCTAGGCTGCATATTACTTCTAATTCCACATTTGTTTTCAGTAAAATCTTACTTTTTGGAACATATGTACATGTGAGCTACATAAGATTTATTTTTTTTTTGGAACCTACCAGTTTATTTTTTTCTTTTTATGCAGTCTAAATTTGGAACGTGATATTGTCAGTGAAGTCTTGTGTTCACATTCCATCATACATGTCTCTGTGGCCGTCACATTACAGCCAGGACATAAACGTTGTCTGTACTGTCTCTTTGAAGAATAAAATGCCGAAGTCTACCACAGGTGCCACCAATTCAGCCTAACTGCTCACTGTCAGAGTTATGAAAAGCAGCTCACTTTTCGTAGGTTGTGGCAATTGACTATTGTTTGATTAAAGAGCAGGGGGATTTTCTTCTTTTGGTGCCAGGCATAGTTTAGAGTAAAACTGCAATGACAGACACCCAGAGACCAGGTAATGGTTTGAACCTGCTTAAGGTAATTCTGTTGTCCAGCCAGCCCTAAATTCAGCTGGTGTGCTGGCTGTTTGACTAGTAGATGTTTGAGCTCAAACCAATCCTTGACCTCAGTTGACGAACTTGTGATAGGGTGTGTGTGTCCTTGACTCCACCCTGGATGATCCTGAGGTTCTTGTACAGCGCAGTCCTTTTTTTTGTTGTGCACTATTTTTGTTCCACACAGCTGAACATCAGCTGACCCTAGTGCCTCTCCTCGAATGCTGAGTCTACCTACCTCTTTTGACTACTCTGGAATTTTCTCTATGTAAAAGTGTGTGTCAGCAAGGAAACCAAGGCATCCTGGAGCAACTTCATTCTGCTGCCATGGGGCATTTCCTGTACTTAGGCCTTCCTTTGCATGTGCCCAGCAACAGCTGAGAACTGAACCCCCCCTATTTCCACAAGGGACTGATGTCATCAGAAAGCTCTGCCCATCCTTGAATGGCCCTTTATGGTTGTTTCCCTGGTCTCCAACAGGAAAATCGAACCACTTTGTCTTCTTTGACTATGCGGCCCTCCCTTTCTCTTCCCAGGCTTGACATGCCCAAGCCATTAATCAAACCAGGGTAACTTGTTTGGTAATCAGGACTTTATCCCTGTATGACATGGCACTGCACTGTCTCACTCAATCTATGGGTAATGGACTGTAGATCCAGTTTGGGTAGAGGTCCTTGGAATAGGGGACTCATCTCTTGGAACAAACTTCCACAACTTTGAGGATCAACAGTCCATGATCATTTAAGGCCTTTCCGGTCTTCCTCCCTTAGGACTTATGTCTCAGGTCATCAAATAGCTGATTGATGTCTACTGTGAGCTATTTGGGATGTTTAGCACAAAGCTCACACGAGATCTAGCTCTAGCCTCACTCTTCCCCTGTTACATTTGACTGGAGTGGGATACACAACTGTTTGCAGTCCTCTGGTACCTGACTTTAGTCCATCACACATCTGTGGGTTCTAGGGTTCATGGTACTGTTTGTTCTTTACAGTCATGAGTGCTGGTGAAGTTACCTAGGATGACTGCTTCCCTGTCAGCTTCATCATAGTCTTTGACTACTGTTTTTGAGTAGCTGTGTGGAGTAGGTCCATGTTTACTCTCATCTGGAGAAATATCACAAAGTGCTACTGAGATCTAGACATGGTCACTTTAGCTCAGCTATGTTACTGCGTGTAGGTCCTTCCTAAGAAAGAACTTAATTTGGGAGACATATCCGACTCAACAACTGAAAGGAGATATAGAGACTGACTTTGTTTTGGATGAGGAAAGTAAGATGTTCATCGTGTTACCCTGCTGCAGTCATCACACTTGGGTTATCCTGTCGTCAGGCGGTCCCGCAGTCGGCCGGAATTCCAAAGTCTTGGTCCGGCGTCGGTTGCTGTCGCTTCTTCCCTGACGTCAGTGCGCCAGTGGTATATATAATGCATCCGACACCATTTTCTTCAGTCTTTCTTGCCGCGCGGTACCCGAAGCAGAAGCAGTTGGCAAGTGCCGGTCGGCTGACTCCTGAGATTTTTGAAGTCGAATTTCAGATCCGAAGTCTTCAATAAAGCTAAGTACCCCTTTGGGGAAACTTTTCTTGCCTCAGACCGGTGTCAGAAAAAGTTAACAATTGTATTTCTTGCGGGAAGCAAATACCTCATAAGGATTTTCATTCATACTGCATACCTTGCCTAGGCCCAGACCACGACGTCACTGGTTGTCGTTTTTGTGCTAGGTTTAATAAGCGTACTATCAAAAGACGCTTTGATTTCGCACGACACTACTTCGGTAGAAAATGTAACTACACAATGCCGTCGGAGCAACCGACTACCGGTGTGCACAAAAAACGCAAGGATAAGGACAGGCAGCCTAGACCCAAGCCAGACTCCGAGGCCTCGGCTGGACAGGTCTCCGGTTCACCGGTCTTCAGTGAGGCTCCGACGCAGCCCCTGACTACCGCAGATTTGGAACCCGAGACCGCTTCAGAGCCTTTGGTGGAGAATGCTAGGCCAACGCAGCCATTTTGTTTAGCCCCTACCGACGACACTGCAGAAAGAGATGTCGGTGCTGCAGAAACACCTTTGGTTTCTGAAGGCATCTTCAGACCGACGACGCTCACTATAAAAACGTATCCTAAGCTTAAAACTCCTATTAAACCAAAAAGGACTGCACTTCAGTCTCCAGTTCAAGGCCCCATGCCTAAGAAACAGATGCTTAAAATGGCTGAAGATTTGATCTCTTTAATCAGGGGTTCCCAACCCCCACCCGACAAAAGGCCTAGACAAGAGGAAGATTATGCCTCCTCTGATCAAGTGTCTGTTTCCTCAGGCTCCTCTGAGGACCAAGATTACTCCTTCTCCCCTTATGAAGATTCTGATGCTGAGGATTCTATTCCCTCAGCTTCTCCTCCTGAAGACTACTCCTTTGGGGAAACTTTACACACTATGAGGGAACATTTTCACTGGGAAGGTCAGGACTACTCTGACTCAAAGAAAAGGCTCAGAAAGTTTCTTTTACTCCCCCAGCACAGACCACTTGCCATCCCCCCAATTTTAGACATTGTGGATGATGTTTACTTAGAATCTAGTTTGAACCCAGATTCTCTGCCTCCTGCTCCAGCCAAACCAGACAGATACTATAGAGTGCCTGACTCCCACAAATTCCTTCATAAAAGCCCTGTTGCTGATCCAGAGACTATCTCCCAGGGTCCCAAAGGGGCTAAGGCTTGTATGGAAAAAAATCCTGTACCCTCTGAAAGGGACCTCCAGAGCACTAGACAGGTGGGGGGAAAAAGGTTTACACCTCAGCCACTCTAGCTATGAGAGCACTAAATTGCCAATTTCACATGCTAAAATATCAGCAATTTCAAATGTCTCAGTTAAGACAAAAAATGAGCACACTCCCTCAACAGTCTGAATTGAAAGAAATGCAGGATCTGTTGCATGCAGTTGAACATGTGGGCAAACATACTTTACAATGTGAGTTTGATTCTTTAGAGACTTCCTGCAGAGCAGCTGTCACTGGGTCTGTTATACGTAGGCATGCTTGGTTAAAGGAACAAACTTTGCCTGGTCATGTTAAAGCAAAGCTTCTAGATGCTCCCTTACAGCAGGATGTTCTATTTGGAGTTAAAGCAGAAGTAGTCTTAAAGAAAATGGAGGAGAAGGCAAAATCTATGCAGACAGTCAAAGATTTTCTACAGGTACAGCCCCCTCGCTTCAGCAGAAATTGGCCAACAAAAAATTGGTCCTTTCCAGCTACTGACAGACCACAGAGGGGTAAGTACAGACATCCAAGAGGCAGAGGACAACCACAAGCCCAATACAAACCTCGACAATGGGGCACTGCAACACGGAAGGGAGGAGAAGACAGGCCCCAAACTACTAGAAGGCAAACTCAATGACTTACACCTCATCTGGCCAAGCAACACTCACTTGGCAGCTCCCTTGGGTGGAAAACTCGCACTTTTTTCAGACAACTGGCACATTGTCACAAAGGACAAATGGGTCCTAGACATAATTTCATGAGGATACAGATTCCATTTCCACACCTTGCCAATGAAAAGAGGAATGCCAAACCTGCCACAAAATAAATGGGCAGAGGCACAAAAACAAATTACAGCTCTCATGGACATGAGAGCTATTCAACTGGTACCTACACGGGAGCAAGGCCAAGGATTTTACTCAAGACTCTTTCTAGTCCCCAGAAAGGACAATGCCTGGAGACCAATTCTGGACCTTTCAGTTTTAAACACCTTCTTACAAGTACCCAAATTCAAGATGCTAACACTACAGCAGCTTCTTCCCATGTTCGGCAAGAAAGCATGGCTAGTAACGTTGGACCTCAAGGAGGCATACCCGCATGTCCCTATCAGACAAAGTTGCAGAAGATACCTCCGTTTCATTGCAGGTTCAACCTATTACCAATTCTCTGCACTGCCCTTTGGCTTTTCCACTGCGCCCAGGGTCTTCACAAAATGCCTGGCACCAGTAATTACATACTGCAGACAAAGAGGAATTCAAATATACCCATAACTGGACGACTGCCTCATCCAAGCAGAAAGCAAGGACATCCTCTTTCAACATCTGGCTTTTGTAAAACATCTTCTAAGTTGCCTGGGGTACACAGTAAACGAAAAGAAACCAAAACTAGTACCCTCACAAACTATGACATTCCTGGGTGCCAGCTTGAATACAACGGCCCAGAAGGCTTATCTGACGCCAGACAAACAACTACAACTGACTCAATATTTCAAAACAATGGCAACAAAGACCCAACTCCCTGCAAGAAAAATTCTGCAGGCCTTGGGCTTCATGGCATCTTGCATACTACTAATACCATTTGCAAAGCTGCATATGAGGAAATTACAGTGGTACCTAAAAAGCGCATGGTCTCAACACAGCCACAGCTTGGACACAATGATATCTCTCATTCCCTGCCTACAACAGGAGTTTCTATAGTGGTCACAGGCATGTCACCTCAACAAGGGTCAGCCTTTCACCTTGCCCCCAGCCAGGCAAACTATGACAACAGATGCATCGGACTACGCCTGGGGGGCACACATGGCAGGACAGTGCGTTCAAGGCATATGGACTGCAGATCAAAGGAATCTGCACATCAATCAAAAAGAGATGCTGGCTGTACAGAATGCTCCGACAGCCTTCAAAAACCTATTACATCCAGGACAACTTACAATAAGGACGGACAACACCACACTAACGTGGTACATAAACAAACAAGGGGGTACACACTCCTACCCTCTATGCAGGAAAGCAATGACCTTGTGGAACACAGCACTGGCTTACCAAGTTCAGTTACAAGCTCAATTCCTGCCAGGAAAAAAGAACACATTGGCAGACGACCTCAGCAGAAACATCATGGATCCCCACGAGTGGAAACTGGATCCACAAGTATTTGCAATGATAACTCAAAAATGGGGCCTTCCAGACATAGATCTGTTTGCCAGTCCTCAAAACTATCAGCTAGCAAAATTTTGTACAAGGACACTTCACCATCAAGCTTGGAAAGTGGACGCACTTTCATTCAGTTGGAAAAACCTGACAGTATATGCCTTCCCTCCATTGCCTCTCCTCACAAAGGTGCTTCTGAAAGTCAGACAGGAGAGAGCACGACTGATACTCATAGCCCAGACTGGCCACGCCAGCACTAGTACCCACTATTAAGGAATATGGCCCAGGACCCACCTTGGATTTTACCACAAATTGCCCATTTGCTCACACAGCAAAACAATCAGATTCTACACAGCCAGCTCAAAACCTTAAATCTGGGTGCATGGCAAATCGCTTAAGCATCCAGCCAGCTCCTCTTTCCCAAGCAGTTATGGATGTTATTCTGGAAGCTAGGAGGCCCAGCACCAGAAAGGCCTACTCGGACAAATGGAAAAGGTTTTGCGCCTGGAACCAAGCTAAAGGCCAAAATACACTTCAGCCTCACATGCCTCAGATTCTACAGTATTTAACTGAGATGCTGCACAAAGGGCTTTCTTTTTCTTCCATTAAAATCCATGCCTCAGCTATTTCAGCCCACTACAACACGGATCCACCCTTATTTTCACATCCACTTCTAAGGCAGTTCCTCAGAGGAGCAAAAAACATTAGCCCCCCCCCCAGGAGAGCACCTACACCAACATGGGACCTCAATTTTGTTTTGGAAAAACTTATGCTACCTCCCTTTGAGCCAGCTTTCTCTGCAGATCTACAGTTTACATCATGGAAGACTGCCCTGCTGCTAGCAATAACTTCAGCCAGAAGAGTCTCAGAGCTGCAGGCACTAATGGCAGTGGAACCTTTCTTCATTTTCCATCAAGACAGAGTTTCTCTACGAACTAATCCTTCCTTCATGCCTAAGGTGGTTTCCAGTGTGGCTTTAAATCAAACACTCCACATACCCACCTTCTTCCCAAATCCGCAGAACAAAGGAGAAAGACTCCTGCATTCCTTGGACATTCACAGGCAACTTCGTTACTACTTGGATAAAACTAAGGTTTTCAGAAAATCTGACCAGCTCTTTGTATCCAATGCTACAACTTCACAAGGGAAGGCTATATCAAAACAAACCATTTCCAAATGGATAGGACATTGCATTCGTTTTTGCTATACCCATCATGGAAAACCTGTTCCTGCTACCATTAGGCCCCACTCTACCAGGGCAACAGCTACATCTACAGCCTTCCTCAGGGGGGTTCCAACCAAGGAGATTTTGGAAGCTGCAACTTGGAGTTCAGTACACACCTTTACCAAACACTATCACTTACCACTTTACTCTAAGACTAGAGCTGGCTTCGCCACTGCAGTTCTGCAGGGCCTTCTAGCCTCCTCTAACCCTCTATGACTCCTCCACCCATCCTTAGCTTTGGGATTCTACCCAAGTGTGGTGACTGCAGCAGGGTAACACGATGAACATAGTACAGTTTTGTACCTACCATAAATGTAGATGTTCGAGTGTACACCCTGCTGCAGTCCAGGTTACCCTCCCTCCATCCCCTCTGATCTAACTGGCTAAATCTCTACAATACCTTCCTGATGTATTTGCTTATAGCTGGAGGAATTTTGTGTTTGTGCTAAAATTTCTTAAATTGGTACTAATTACTGACCACCATTTTGGGGGCTCCTGGCATCTGGGGCAAGAAAAACTGAAGAAAATGGCATCAGATGCATTATATATAGCCCTGGCGCAAGAAGCGACAGCAACCGACGCCAGACCAAGACTTTGGAATTCCGGCCGACTGCGGGGACCACCTGACGACAGGATAACCCAAGTGTGATGACTGCAGTAGGGTGTACACTCGAACATCTACATTTATGGTAGGTACAAAACTGTACTTTATACTCATGGCTTTTCTTGGTCTCAAAAGGTACATTTAACTATTTCAACTCCTATGTAGCATTCAGGCCCCCTGTCAAGCAGTTTCTGAAGTTCATTCTTCCCTTTAGACTCCTTTGAAAGCAGAAAGTTGTAGGCTTGTATATCATTTTTATTCTAGAAAAATTGACTTTTCGACCCTTTACTTTAGCACCATTGGGGTCCCTCAAATTTATCACTTGGATCTTAACCAACCTTCCTTCCTTCCTTTGAGATAGAATAGCTTTGTGCCAGTCTTCCCTCACGTAGTGACTACATCATCAACTCATACAAAGAACATTGTACAGTTGTGTAGGAAACTTCTTTACCATAGTGGTGGTAGCTCCAGTGTGGTCATCTTTGCAGTCCCTAGGATCTGATGTCAGTTTCATTCATTCCTCAGGGATTGAGTTCACATCTGACCCTCGGATCTGACTCTGCCACTTTTTGCAGCTTGTGGAACACTGAAAGCTCTCCAGCTCCTCTCCTACCTATAATGCATTAGTCCCCTACCAAACACCAGATCTCATTTGCTGCCTTCACATACTGACGTGGCCGCAGTTAGCACTCAAAATGTTGTGATATTTGAGTAGAAAAAGCAGATTTAATATATTTTTCTTTTATCGTCTTCTGTAAAAGCCCTCTCTTACCCTTCCTTCACTCTTTAGTGTAACTTTATTACCATTGTTGCTATTTTCTTGCTTTCTTTCCCCTCATACCTTAGTGGTAGTCTCAGTTACCATTGTTGGTAATTGTTTTCTCCTTAATCATTTCCTTATTATGAAAAAAAAGCTTTCCTTTTCCCTCTGAGTGTAGATTTTGGGCAGTAATGGCTGAAAAATCAACATGTTTATAAATGCAAGGCCTATAGCCACAAGACACCTTTGTTAGATGTGCATTATTCATGTATCTACTGTTTAGGCCCAGATCATTTCAGTATGTCCTGTGATATTTGTAAGGCTTTTAATCCATGGGCCTTGGTGGATAGAAAAATAAGCTTATTTTAAAGGGTTTGCTTCCTTCATCTTCTCAGAAACAGTACCTGGGGTTCAAACCCCAAGAAAATAGAGAGAGGAAAAAATCAAACAAGCAGCCTTTGGACCCTTCTGGATCTTCTGCTCCAAGCTCTGCTACTGGTGTGGAACCTCCTTAAAAACTACGTAAATTACCTGATCCAACAAAAACACTTGGATCCTGTAGCTTCTGAAGCCAAATCCGTATTGTCTGATCCAACCCACTTGGATCCAAAGTATCTTCCTCGGATCCGATATGAGTCATCTCTGGATCACTTCCCTTCCCGTCTTCCATCACTGTTCCTGGAGAGATGCCACCACGCCAGGACTTCACCTATTGTGTCATCGTTTCACTCTTCCAGAAGTTTGACTGAAGCAGATGTGGCTAGGATGATGAGGAAATTTCTTTTAATGCAAATGCGAATGGGGGTTCTCCCGGCTCCTACTCCTAGTCTGGAGACCTTCATAAGTACTACTTCAGCAATGGTGTCTCCTTCTCCATTACAACCTTTGGTTTCAGAGCAGTTGGAACTGAGAATCCCAGATCCGTCCTTATCAAGTCCGAAGTTCGTTGCATCTTCTACTCTCTTACCATCTCTGAATGGACTGTTTCTGACTGCATCAGAGCTGGATGACTCTTGGAGCAGTGGTCTGCAAATACCCATAGCATGGACTTGACAAGACCATTAGTCTGGGAATGGTAGGGGGTGGTCTTTAGGTGCCTCACCCCACAGTACTTCCACAGACAAGCCAGCAGGTCTGACATGAAATTGGCAACTCTGTCAGTCAGTATTTCTTTTGGGAAACCTACCCTGCTGAAAATCTCTAACAAAACATTTGCCACCTTTTCTGCCTCAATGGAGGACAGAGCCACTGCCCCAGGGTATCTTGTAGCATAGTCTACTACCACTAAGATATACTTTTTCCCTACGGAACTTGGGGTACTCAGATGCCCCACAATATCCATAGCTACCCTCTGAAATGGCTCCTCAATCACAGGCAAAGGCATCAAAGGAGCTTTCTCCTTGTCTCTTGCCTTGCCTACCTTTTGGCACTGCTGACAGGTCCTGCAGTACCCTGCTACATCTCTAGAAATCCCAGGCCAATAGAAGTTCTGCATAATACATCTCTCTCTACGTTTTATGCCCATATGACTTGCAAAGGGAATATCATGGGCTATGGCTAGAAGTGCCAGATGGTAGGCTCTAGGCACTACCAACTGCTGTATCCTTTCACCTTCCATCCCTCCCTCAGGGGGTCTCCTCTCTATATAGTAACCCTTTGTCTCAGTATGCAGATTCCCCCTTCCCCTGAGGATCAGGCGCTTCACTAGCTTACCTGCCTTAGCCCTTGTAATGTAGAGTCCAAGAGCTGAGCCTGTCTCAGGTCTCTCTTTGCAACCCTCCCCAACTCCCCTTCCACAAGATGTCTAACATCCTTTGTCAGCCATGCCTCACTGTCAGCCTGGGTACTACTACTACTCACCTCTACCTTTGCAGTTAGTCTGTCCAAGGGAACATCAGTACCCACAAGCAGCTGTGGCTCACCTTCAGTCTCTCCGCTACAGGGTAGCTCCCTCCCTGAAGTAACCACCTCAAAAGTTCTGGCTGCAAGTATGCGGTATGTCTGGGTCTCTCCTAGGCTACCAGACTCTCATGGTTGTCTCCAAGCCTGACTGCGTGTAACTGCATTAACACACGGTACTGCCTTATCGAAATCCTTCCCTATTAGGACATCTGCAGGATGGCAGTTTGGTACCCCTGTTGTCTCAAGACAACCTACTATTGGCATTTTGTCCTTCCCACTTACTGGCTCCCTCACCTTTTGTTCTCCACCATGCCTCCGTGGACATCTATATGCCACATGGGCCCACTGGTTGCATTCAAAACATTTAACCCTAGGTCCTGGATGTGTGCCTGGATTAGTGGTTTCCCCTGCTACTGGCAGATTCTGTTGGGGCTGTCTGAGTTGCCCACCATGGGTTCCCTTAGACCCATGCGCAGTACTGGATGTCTCTTTCCTGTGCAGAGATTCCCTGCTTGCTAGTTATAGGTATCCCTTCTTCCCCAACTCATCTACAGTAGAACATAGTCTGTCAGCTAACCAGATCCTCATGTCCTCAGGCAAAGTGCTCAGGGCTTGTTCCCTCACCAGAAGGTCTGCCAGCCCTTCAAAAGTGGTGACCTGACATCCACTTACCCACCTATGAAAATAAGTGCTTAGTTCAGCAACATATTCACACACACACACACACACTTTCATCTGCCTTGCGTCTGTGCTCACAAAACCTTTTCCTATAAGCTTCAGGTGTTAGCTTAAACAATTCTTTACAACATTATAATGTAAGAAATCCTTGTCAGACAGTTTGGAAAGTACATTTACAAGTTTACCATGGAGTAAGGGGGTCAGGAACCGTACCCAGAGCCTTTGGTCTACATCATACTGTTTACATACCCTCTCAAACATATGAATGAAACTATCAAAATTATCCCTCTCTGTAAACTGTGGAATAAATTTACTGACCTTTGTTGCTTTTGGGATTTGGTTACTCCCATCCCCATTACCTCCATGTCTCTGGCCAAAAGTCAGCATCTCCTTTTTGTGCTGCCTCTGCCTCTCCTTCTCCTCAGCTTTCAGGCGTAGCAGTTTTTCATTCTCCTCAGCCTGCAGATGTCGCAGTTTCTCTGCTGCTTCTATTTCCAACCACTTGGCCTCCAACTCAAGTCTCTCTAACTCCAGATGGATTTTTCAGTCCTCTGTAGAAAAGTTGAGCTGTCCATTCTCTGAGTGTTGAACATCTCCACGGCCAGTCTGATCATCCTCCTGGTTGCTATTTTCTGATACAGCTGGGACCAAAGCTGCAATCATGTCTGCTTTAGTCAGGTTTCCATGCACCAGTCCTTTAGCCTGGCACATCTCAGCCAAATGGATCCTTGTCAGCTTATCATACTCCTCTGCTGACATGCTTGCCTACTCTCCCTGACTAACTAAGCTAACAAAAGAAATAAAACATTTATGATCTGAACTCTGAATATTCACTGCGTGGCTGATTTAGAGTACAAAAATACCTTCATTCATCACTGTACACAAACTACAGGAATTCACCATCCACACCACTACAAGCCAATTAGTATGGGATGTGGCTAACTCACCACTATCAAACAATTAATATTTGATGTGGATATCCCACCACTGCCACCAGTTAATTTATGATGCCCGTGCAGTGGCCCAGTAATCAAGGAGCCTCAATCCTCACCACTAACACAAGTGAGGGGCGTCCACATTGGGTGGATAACAAGTACACAAACAGTAAAGTATAATTTCCCATAAGAGCACACAGAGAACACAGTCAGTCTGAGGCTGCTTTCTTCCTTTCTATCCACAGCTAGTGGGTACAGATCTCAGCTGAGTGGTCAAGCCAAAACCTCCAGCACCCTCTCTGTCCAAACAGTGCTTCGTGTCCCTGCCCAAGTAGCTGACACACACACACTTTGAGATATGAATTATATACAAACACACAGACACTCCTGGGGATGGCTGTCACAGGTTCTCCAGCGATGTCCCCTCCATCCCAGACTATTAGGTAGAAATCACTGCCACCAACCACTACTTATCAGCTACTCTAAGGCCCTTTCTGAAGGGTGACAAATTCTACTGTATGCTATTCCACTGTATGTTATTTCTGTTATCCAAGTATTAAGTGTTACCCAGGACTAAGGCTATTACAGTGGCTTATACAGTATCACCAAATACATGCAAGTACTCTGAGAGCTTAAATTATCTCTACACAAAACACCACAGTTGAAAGGTTTACAAATATTTAATAATAAATAATAAAAACACAAGACAATATTCACCAATTCAACACAGTGCTAATAGAGAGTTCAGAAATCACAGGAAATACTTTAAAACAATATTGTAGGACAGTCTGACATAAATATAGAAAACAGCTAGACTAATCTGGCTATATTTCTATCTATCTCTAAGAGAAATCACTGTTCTGAATATCTAATTTACAAGGCAAAGTGCTGGTGAGTTGTTGTCAGCTTCAGAACAAAATACTATTCTTTCTTTCTGTCCTTAAATTGATAATGCACACTACTGCTGAGTCATTTCAGATTACATCATTCTTGATGCTTCTACTTAAGTTTCCCAGGCTCACAGAACTTTTAACCCACAGCAATAAAAGACACTTTACATGTAAAATATAGTAATTATCTCTGTCTTAGAACAATAGAAAGAATTTCTAGCCTAGACATCCTGTCTCCGAGTTTGAGATCAAACAGTCATAAAATGCTTTACTTATCAGCTTTCTTCCAGCAGGGTGCACTGTGGTTACATTTTTGAAGCTCTGAACATGACACAATTTTCTTACATTTGTTACACAAGCCTGTGGATCATATTAATATTTATAGTAACATAGAATTAATTACAAAATTCTATCTAGCTGGGTTGGCAGCCTTCACACCTTCAAAGGACCTTTTCCAGGACTCAACGGGGTGATCAAAAAATGTGGTTTAAAAAGTCCCAGGATCCCTCCTAAGATCCATGTGGAGATAGTTCCCCCAGAGGCAGAGGGGGAAACTCTAATGGAAGACACCATCCATGCAGCAGAGGTGTCCTGCAGAACCGTGGGTCAGGAGATACCTTATGTGACAGATCCTACCGAGGCCTAATTGTCCTCCTCTAAAGGCAGTCAGGGTTCGTTTGTTCCCTGCACCAGAGATCCTGGCTACAGATAACAAAATATTCATGGGTGCAGAGGATTATTCTGATGTTCCACCCAGTCAATTGAAAGCAGTAGCACTAGACAAGCTGGTAGAAAAAAGTCATCCAAGTGGTCCCCCAGACCAGAAACAAGTCAGAACTTACTCAAGATTCTTTAGTGTCAAGGAGAACAGGGGACTGGAGACCAATTTTGGATCTTAGCAATCTGAGCAAGTCAGTTCAGCACACAAGGTTCCAAATGGTCATGATTCTGTCCATTTTTCCTTTTCTGCACAAGAACAACTGAATGTATTCATTAGATTATGTATGCTATCATATCAAAATGAACAGGCAGTCCAGAAGATCCTTATACTTCTGGCTGGGAGCCAGTCATTACCAGTTCAGAGCTCTGCTCTTGGTCTCACCACAGCCCCCAGGGTGTTCACCAAATGCATGGCAGTGGTAGCAGCTCACTTGAGACTACATGAATTCCAGGTGTTTACTTATTTGGATGACTGGCTCAACCACTCCGACTAGGCATCAGTTGATCAAAGCAAGCAATCAGATACGCCAGTTATGCTCTCAACTAGGAATTACTGTGAATCACAACAAATCTCAACTAACACCAACTCAGATATTGCAGTTCATAGGGGCTTCCTTAACAGCCTGTCTTCCTCTTTCAGGGATTCAAATGATACGATTCCAGGTAAAAAAAATTATTCAAAATTCTTCTCTCTCTACTCAAATGATCCTCCAAGCATTGGGGTCAGTATCTGCTGCGATAATTCTGGTTCCGTTGGCAAGATATCACATGAGAATCCTTCAGTGGACACTTCAGTGGACACTAGCAACTCAGTGGTCCATTCTCCCCTAGTCTTTATCTACACAGATCAAGATAACTCAGGCATGCAGAAATTTACCTCCTTTGGTGGATTTACTGCAATCAAGTTCTTCAAGGTCACCACTTCACTCTACCTCAACCTAAGGCCATGGTGACCGCGGACACTTCCCAAATCGGTTAGGGGAGGCACTTCTTGGGAAACACAGTCCAAGGCACATGGTCTGCCGAAGAGGCCAGTACTCATATCAGTGTCCTAGAAATGAGAGCTGTCCTCCTAGCATTGCTGGCCTTCCAAGACACTGTCCCCCCAGGACTATTGTGAATCAGATGGACAATATGTCAGTGGTCTGGTACATTAACAAATGAGGAGGAACCAAATCTTACCCCCTTTGTCGAGAAGTATTGAGAGTGTGGCACTGGGAAATCTCATCCAGTTGATTTCTGATAGCAATGCACATCCCGGGGAAGTCCAGTGTGATAGCATACAAGCTGAGCAGGTCCATTCTAATGCCTCAAGAGTGGTCTCTCAACATAAGAGTGGCGGAAAAGATTTTCCGTCGATGGGACCAACCTTGCTGCGATTTTTTTGCATCTCCCCTAAACAACAAATGCAACAAGTTCTTTGCCCTGATCCCGTTACTGGGGGAGTCACCAAGAGATGCTCTTCTCCATGATTGCCCCCCCATTCACCTCTGTACCTTTCTCCTAGTACCACTAATCCCCACATTTTTTCATAAAGCATCACAATTGAAGAGTATATTCATCCTCATTGCTCCTTATTGGCCTCATCAGATTTGTTTCCCCTTTCTTTGGCCTCATCTCCTTTGCCAGCCTTGGACTCTGGATCTTATTACAAACCTTCTGTCTCACCTGATAGACTTGGTACACCCAAACATTCTAGACCTAAAGTTGACTACATGGTTTCTCCAATTCCACTGATGACAGGACAACCTGGGTTGTCCAGCTCTGTCCATCACATTCTCTTCTCATCCCACAGAGCTTCCACTAGAAAACTTTACAAAAGCAGATGGAAAAAGTTTGTTTTTTGGGCACAGCAGAGAGATATTGCCCCTTTTCTGCACCAGTTTCAAACATTACAAAGACATGCATCTGAAGCGTTTCTCCCCGAGCCTCCACTGAAAATTGGCTTCGCTCCAAGTCGGACTTTCCCAGTAAACAAATGTTAAATAAATAAAATAAAATAAAATTTTGGAATTCTTAGCTACAGTTTTTTTAAAGAAGGAGCTAGTTCCTCAACTGTTAAAGTACAACTATTTACCATTTCTAGTTTTCAGTTCCCTATTAAGTAAGCAAATGCTGTTTAATTGACAGCTAAATGTCGAAACGGCAAAATGTCAAAGACATGGAACAGCGACCCCCCCCAAGGGAAAAAAATCACTGGGCCATTTTCAGGACTTTGCCGTTTCCTACACTGTGGTGCGATCTCGAAGTTGGTATATTTAAGTAGGGGGGGGTGTGGGGGCAAAGCCCCCTACTTTATTTTGTGTTTGGGGTTTTTTTTCCCCTTATTTGCGGACCAGTGATTTTTTTCCCCTGGGAAAAAAATCTCTGTTCCGTTTGTTTGGAATTTTGTTTTCGTTTTTTTTGGGTCAATTATCCAGCATTCTTTTTTTAATCGTTCACTGTTATAATATAGACTCTAATTTTCACGTAAGAATTAGTAATTCATCTTTAGCCTCTTCTAAACATTGTATGACTTTTATTAGGGGTACCTTTCTTTTTCAACCTCCCCTTTAATGATCCCACTCCCCCGTAAGATTCGAGTTTAGTGTTACAATCCTGGACCCAATCCTCCTTTGAACCATCGGCCAAGTGTGAATTAAAATTTTTAACCTTGAAAACTCTTTTTAGTGACCCATTACCTCTGCTAGAAGAGTCTGAGAGCTTCAATCCCTGTATTCTAAGCTCCCATATCTGATTTTTCATAGGGATAGGGTATTGTTGAGAACGAGTCCATCCTTCCTAAGGTGGTGCCAGAATCAAGTATCAATCAAACTGTCAGCCTCCCAGTCTTCTTTCCAAATTTCTCAAACAAAGGAGAGTACATGTTGCACCTTTTAGATGTCCACAGACAGTTAAGTTTTTATCTTCATAGGACAAAAGCTTTCAGAAAATCAGATCAATTTGTCTCATTTTCAAACTCAAAATTGGGAAAACCAGTTATTAAAGTAACCTTAGCCAAATGGTTAACAGATTTTATTTCCTTTGTTTACAACAAATTGAGTTTGTCTTTACCAGAACTTCTAAAAGCTCATTCCACAAGGTCTGTGGCAACTATTTATATCCCAATCTTCCTTAGACAATATTTCTGCCACTGCAACTTGGGCAAATCCTCACCCTTTTATTGCTGATAACAAATTAGATCTGGTCTCTAGAGGAAGAGCAGCCTTTGGCTCAGCAGTGCTCAGGAACATCCTTCCTTAGTGTCCTCTTGGGATGAAGGTAGCTGGGGACTCTGTCCCAATCAGTGAGGAATGCATGAACATGACAATATCAGATAAAGGAGTTATGTAGCTACCATAATGTTCCATCTGTGTTGTCCATGTTCATTCTTCCTCAACTCTACCCCCCCCCCCCAACCCCCTACCAGTTTAACTTCTGGAAGGATCAGAAGATGCTAAAGGAACCAATGTTTTTGTTTGAGCCTCCAGGTACTGGTGTAGATAACTTTCTTTTATTCATTAAAGTCAGCAAGTAAGATGTGAGGTATGGTAGGGGACTAATGCATTATGAGTAGGAGAGGAACTTGAAAGCTTTAAGTGTTCCACAAGCTGTAAAAAGCGTCCAAGTAAGATCCAAACAAAATCGCTGAGGAAGAATGAAAATGGACAACACAGAATGTTATGGTAAGTACATAACTTTTTATTTTTCTCCATCCATCCCCATTTTTTTTGTCAACTCAAGGCCAAAGTGATTACCTGTCTCCCTCCATATTTTTGTCCTTTTCCTTAGTGCTCCTGAAACCTGGCTTCCATTTTGTCCAGGCTCTCTTTACCAGTGTAATTTCTCATCTCCAAGCTAGCTCTGGAAAGCTGGATATCAAAAACTTTCCTTCTAGTAACATATCCTTACTTTGAGTTTTTTTGGGACAAAACAAGAGCTAAAGATGGCATGGGCAGATGCCTCCTTTATGCTAGTAATTTGCAGATATCCAAGGGATGTCATTGACATCCAGCAGAAAAAGGCAAGGGTACTTAGTTCTGAAATTTGGGCAGAATGTTGGACTCGGATTGTGACTAATATCCCTTATATAATGTGTACCTCACAAGACATCTACAACAACTGGAAAGGCTGCAGAAATACCTCACAGAGAGGATTACCGGCCTCAAACAGATGCCCTATGCAGACCGTCTCAAAAAACTCCAACTTTACTCCATCGCATATCGCCTACTCAGAGGTGATCTCTGCCTAACATACAAAGCTATGTCAAACCCAGAGCTGTTGGACATGCTCCACTTAAAATATCCCAATCCCTCTGAGCTACACGCTTTAGGGACCTAAACCTTGTCACCACAATAAACAGAACATGCTGGAGGGATAGATTCCTGTCCCAGAGACTTCCCATACTCTGGAACAAACTACCTGTCTATATCAAACAAAGCTCATCATTAGCACTCTTCAAGAAAAATCTTGATGATTGGATGGGAAATGGGAAATTCACCCCGGGGATCACCTCTGTGGCTCTGCTCGACAGGGGCACAGGAGAATAATTTTCTTGTGTGGTGAAAGCCAGGGTACCTTTTTGGCTAGGCTTGTATAGGCCCTAGGGCCGATAGCCTAGTACCTACCTATGAACCATAGTACTGACCACAATTGGAAATCAACTGTAATGGTAAGTTACCTACATAATATTATGTTCTTGTGGCTTGTTATACATCTTAAATAGATTTGATAAAGCCTACTGTATTTATAGTGACATTTGCTGAGCCTTATGATATGTTGTGTGTGTAGATGTTATAGGGCAGAATGATGGTATGATGAGTTAGCCCTTGTTCATGTTAGTACTGTCTAGATGTTTGTGTTGTCAGAGATGTGTTGGAAGCACAACCCTTTGAAACTAAGTATTTTCTTGCTCTAAACCCAGAGCCATTTGAAAGAGAATGATGCTTATCTAGTCTGCCTTATTGGTGTAGTTTAATCATTTTTGATTGATAGACCAAAAACTAATGAACACCTGTTTGTATTTTCTATTGAAGTATGTGTTAATTACTAGCAGGAGGAAGCATGCAGTCCCTTGACAACAGTCAGTTTGGGCTTATGAAAGGTAGGCCTTGCCTGCATAAGCGACTTCTTCAGAAAAGTTATGTAGGCTTTGGATGATAGCAAACTACTCCACACAGCACATGTTCACCTTGCTAAAACCAATGACGGCATTCCGCACATTGACATCTTAACCAATTTAGTCAATCTATACGTAACCTCTGTGGCTCTCCGTGAATAGTAAACTGGCTCACAGACAGCACTCAGTAAGTTAAAATAAGGGGAAATTGTCTTCTGAAAGGCCTCTCACCTGTGGTGCCCCCCCAGGGGTCAGTTCTCAGGCTACACTTATTTAAGGTGCAGTTACCAATTGACATGACCTCTATTCAAATCATAGCTAGCTATAGGCCCCCAACTTTGACTCAAGATGCCCACTCCACCTATCTGGACCTCTTCAACTCTATCAAGATTCAACCCTTTACCCTGATCCTGGGCGACTTTAACTATCCAACCATAGATTGGAAGCAATACTCATGCCAAAACACAAATGCCCATAGATTCCTGGATTTAATCAATGCACATGCCTTGGACCAGTTGGTCAACACCCCCACAAGAGGTGAAAATATCTTGGACTTGGTATTAACCAACATGAGTAACCACTGCAGCATCCCTACAGTGTCATCATCGCTCATAAGATCCGACCACAGAGAGGTCATTTTCGAAGTCACCATCTCTCCAGACCCCCACTAGCTAGGGTCAAACAAAAAAACTTCTCCAAAGCTGATTGCAACCTCCTGAGGGAAGATATAAACAATTTCACAGCTCCCTCTGTAGGAACTGGCACATATGTTGAAACCTACACCAAAGTACTGTACAAGCGTTTATATAGCTGCATGGAATCAGGAATACCCGTCAGGATGAAATCATCCTCCTCAAGGAAGAGTAAACCTGTCTGGTGGACATCTGCAGTAAATAAACTCTATAGTAAAAGGAAAAAATTGCTGTCCAGGACCAAGAAGGAGCAGGTGCCTAATTGGATGCAATCTCTGTTTAGCCTGAACAAGCAAAAGAGAGCACTAGTGAAATCCTCCAAGGCAAACTTCGAGTCCAAACTGGCCACATCTACTAAAGACAATCATAAGGCCTTCTTCACATATGTCTGTAATCTCAAAGGAAATACCCAGATCTGCTCAGAACTGGTGGTCAAGGGCACCACATACACAAATGCCATAGATTTAGCCTACCTGTTGGCAGACAAGTTCAGTGTAAACTTCACCACTCTGTCCCCCAATCAGTAAATCAGGACATCCCCAGCACTTGCCCCCCTCCCCTTATCTCTAGGGAGCAAGTCATCACTGCCTTCTCAAAGGCAAAAAATAGGACCCGATAACATCCCAAGCCACATCCTACATGAACTCGGGCAGGAACTTGCAGCACCATTAGGCACCCTATTCAACCAAAGCCTGAGTACCAGCTTCATCCCAGCCGAGTGGAGGACAGCTACTGTCATCCCTTTGCACAAAGTTGGAGCGTCCACTGATTCAGGAAATTATAGACCCATCAGCCTAACCAGCCTGGTCTGCAAGATCATGGAGTGGATTATCGTGGACCTTATTAACAAGGACATTGGCAACCTCCAAACAATCAGTCCCACACAGTTTGATTTCGTCAAGGGGAGGTCATGCCTGTTAAATCTGGTCGACTTCTTTGAGATAGTCACCAAAGCCATGGACGAGGGGAAGACAGTGCACACTGCCTACCTTGATCTGGCCAAAGCCTTTGATACTATTCCCCACTCAGGTATAATAGATATATTCTCTCAACTAGGCATCAATCCATATGTTACCAGATGGATAGCAAACTGACTCACTGATAGAACCCACCTAGTCAAAATATGGGAAGCCACCTCAAGCAGTAGACCTGTAATGATCGGTGTACTGCAGGGATCAGTCTTGAGGCCTCTGTTGTTCAGGATATACTTTTCTGAGGTGCAGGCCAAAACCAGTAGGCTATGGCTGACCAGGTTTGCAGATGACTGCAAGCTCGGTGCTGTCATCAATTCCCCTAGTGATGTGGACATCCTCCAAGAGGGTCTCATCCAAACAAATGACTAATGCCAGAAACATGGCCTCAAACTGAATGCCAAAAAAATGCATCATCATCCCCTTTGTGGAGAGTGACATCCACACAAATGATCACATTAATAATAAGGTCCTAAGCACGCAATCAGTCATGTGTGACTTGGGCACCCACCCAGGTTGATAGCAAACTGACTTTTGACCACCATATTGCATCCATTGTACGGAAATCTTTCTACATGGCCCACCTCATTAGTAAGGGTATCTTATCCAGGAACAAGGTGGTTATAACATCCCTGTATTCTTCGCTTATAAGACCCATTATTGAGTACAATGCCCCTTTTGGCATGTACCTCACTACAACACATGCAGCATTTGGAGAGACCACAGAGGTTCCTCACCAGGAGAATCCAGGGCCTCAAACATCTACCCTACACAGATATGCTAAAGGCCCTGTCCCTCTACTCAGTCTCCTACAGATTACTCAGAGGTGACCTCTGTCTGGCATGCAAAGCCATCTCAGACTCCACCTTGATGGTTCTGCTGCATATCGGCAAGTCAAGCTCCACTCAAGTAATCTGCACGCGCAAACTCAACCTGGTCTTTGACATCAATAGGACTTGGTGGGACAGATTTGTGTCCCAGAGACTCCCCCTTTTGTGGAATAGACTCCCTTTCCACATCAAGAAGAGTACCTCATTAACCCTTTTTAAGCGCAACCTGGATAACTGGATGGAGAACAGAAAATGCACCCCTGAGATTCTTATCTGTGTCCCTGCTGGACAGTGGCATCAGGTGCTGACTTGTTGGAACATGGGCTAAATTCTTGGCTAGGTTTGTAAGGCCCTCAGGGCCAATAGCGTAATAACTTCCTATGATCCTATGAATTGTAGATGATTGCAAATGTCCCATTATTATAAACCCCTCAGGGGTATCCCAGATTCTTCAAGGAGGATTGTCACATATAGATGAATGGTGCTTGAACCATGACATTAACTGAAATGCAAAGTAGTACAGTATAGTCACCCATAGTCCTGCCACATAAGTGCTACGAGACTTCGGCACATTTGTAGGAAATGAGACGTCCTTTGATAATCTTATATCAATGGTCATTAGAAACTCCTACTTAGCTCAGTGCTTGCCAAGGGTATATCTTCTAAATCTAAGGATGTTATCATTCCTCACCACTCTTTTCTCACATTATACCCATTATTAAGTGTAATGCTCCCTCCAGCATACATCTGTCCAGGCACTTGCTTCAATCAAGTGTGACCCCAATGTTTCTTTACTAAGAAGATAAAGGGCCTAAGTTCCATTACTTGAGCAGACCACTTTAAAGCCTGGTCCCTCTTCTCTGTCTCATACAAACTTCTTGAGTTATCTCATTCTAGCATATCAGGCCTGAAATGACCCTGCCCTAAGTGACTTCTTTCTTGTTCGCAAAGTGGGAATATCATGAATACCTGCACAAAAGACTTTAATTGCAACTTATATAGTAACTTCTGACAAGATAGATTCTTCATTCATTGAATTCTGCTGACTTGTTAAACAAAGTAGCTCCCTAACCCTCTTCAAGCACATCCTAGGTGAATGAATAGGTAACCATTAATGTAATGTCTGTCTTCCCCCACAGTTCTTTATGGCAAGTGGTCATATGTCGCAATTTTGCTGTGGCTAGGCTGCAAAAGATCTACTAGCTCGACTGCCTAGTATTAACCTGGAAACCTTATCAGATGCTCTTATGGCTAATTCTGTGGTCACCAACTTCTAAAGAAGGCTATTTGTTTTGATTGACCAGAGACAGATGAAAGCCTTTGGTCTCTCAGTCATAGAGCAGATGACCAGCTACCACTGCAGCTAACATTTTGCAGCTACATCTCAAACCTTCTAATTTAACCCAGCCCTCCTCTCCCTAGCCTTTATAAAACACGTTTCTGTTTTGCACTACACATTCATGCAGCACTTTACATCTCCCCACCATTTTTCATGAGATTAATATTTACTTATGTCCACATTGAGGCTGTGTCCATTCATTCTACCACTCTCATTATGCATTAATTAATTGAAGTAGTGCTTTGCCCTTTCAGCTGTATGTCATTTTGTACAGTCTCGCCCTAGTGTGGTCGTTTATTAAAATGAGATTATTCTAGCAGTGTTTTCCTCTAATCTGCAATAGCTTCATGTTGAAGTCCTGCTGTTTCATATGGTGCTTTGGTCATTATGACTGCTATTCACCTCCATCTCCCTGTCATGCACACATTGTGCATATAGAAATTCTCACAAAGTCTACTACACATAGAAGGTGTTAATAAATAACTAGATTTTTCACTAAATGAATTCTGGCATTTGTCAGATTTTGTACTTTCTAATACGCAGAGCACTTCAAAAAATGAAGCAGAGTCCCCACTTCCATTGTTTGTGAGTCAGTCCAGTTAGTACTTTCCGACTACACTTTATACAAAGATTCTTTTTAGTTTCATAATAATTGTTGCTTTGGTATTCCTTAATTTGATTATGTGGATAATTTTCTGTTTTGCTATCTTTGTTTATTTGGTTGTTGGTAGCAAGTAAGCTCTGGATTGATGCTGATACTTGAATAAGCAGTTAAGCCAATGAAAGAGGGAAAGCATATATCATATAGTTCATGTAATATTGCAGATGTCCTCTATGTAGCTGCTTTATTTCCATTCTTTGATGTTTTCCATTGTGTAATACCCTCTGTGCTTTTCTTTTTCCATGACAAGTTTCAGCTGCAAATTCTGTGGTCCTTTGACTTAACTGTGTGAAATATTTTTACGTGATCAATGTGAACCTACTGTTTTTTCTTATAACAAGAAACATCTTTATTAAATTATCACCCATGACACATGCAATCATTCATTTATGTAAATGAAAACATACTATATTGACATAATTTTACTTGCAAACCTTTTATATCACAAACCATATTGACATAATTTTAGTTGCAAGTATTGTACATCACTTAGAATCTATCCAGTCATTGTCAATCATTCATATCCTGCCTCCTTTTAAACCTCTTCCCTCCTCTGTATGTATTCTCACAATTCCATTTTTTTTCCCCTATGTAATGTGCTCTTACCCTTTTCTTCTTCTTTCGGCTGCTCCCGTCAGGGGTCGCCACAGCAGATCAACTGTTTCCATTTCTTCCTGTCCTCTGCATCTTGCTGTGTCACACCAACCACCTGCATGTCCTGTCTCACCACATCCATAAACCTTATCTTAGGCCTTCCTCTTTTCCTGTTACCTTGCAGCTTCATCCTTAGCATCTTTTTCCCAATATACTCTGCATCCCTCCTCAGCACATGTCCAAACCAACGTAATCTTGCCTCTCTGGCTTTGTCTCCAAACCTTCCAACCTGGGCTGACCCTCTAATATACTTATTCCTAATCCTGTCCACACTCGTCACACCCAGTGCAAATCTTAACATCTTTAACTCTGCCACATCAAGCTCTGACTCCTGCCTTTTTGTCAATGCCACTGTCTCCAACCCATATAACATAGCTGGTCTCACTACCCTCTTGTAGACCTTCCCTTTCACTCTTACTGGTACTCGTCTGTCACAAATGACTCCTGACACTCTTCTCCATCCTGCTTGTACTCTCTTCTTCACCTCTCTTCCACACTCACCTTTACTCTGAACTGTTGATCCCAAGTATTTAAACTCATCCACCTTTGCCACATCTACTCCTTGCATCCTCACCATTCCTCTAGCCTCCCTCTCATTCACACACATATATTCTGTCTTAGTCCTGCTGACCTTCACTCCCACTGCAGACCTCACTGCTGTCACACTATCCTCGTACATATCCTGTACCACTCTTACATACTTCTCTGACATGCCCGACTTCCTCATGCAATACCACAGGTCCTCTCTAGGCAATCTGTCATATGCTTTCTCTCAATCCACAAAAACACAATGCAACTCCTTCTGACCTTCTCTGTACTTCTCCATCAACACTCTCAGAGCAAACATCACATCTGTAGTGCTATTTCCTGGCATGAAACCATACTGCTGATCACTAATCATCACCTCCCTTCTTAACCTACCTTCCACTACTCTTTCCCATAACGTCATGCTGTGACTGATCAGTTTAATCCCTCTGTAGTTACTACAGCTCTGCACATCACCCTTATTCTTAAAAATCGGTACCAAAACACTTTTTTCTCCATTCCTCAGGCATCCTCTCACTTTCCAAGATTTCATTAAACAATCTAGTTAAAAACTCCACTGCCATTTCACCTAAACACCTCCATGCTTCCACAGGTATGTCATCTGGACCAACAGCCTTTCCATTCTTTATCCTCTTCATAGCTATCCTTACTTCCTCCTTGCTAATCCACTGCATGTCATGATTCACTATCCACACATCATCCAACATTCTCTCCCTCTCATTCTCTTCATTCATCAACCCCTCAAAGTACTCTTTCCATCTGCTCAACACACTCTCCTTGCTTGTGAGTACGTTTCCCTTATTATCCTTTATCACCCTTACCTGCTGCACATCTTTACTAGCTCGGTCCCTCTGTCTAGCCAATCGCTACAGGTCCTTTTCTCCCTCCTTAGTGTCCAACCTTTTATACAACTCTTCATATGCCTTAGCCTTCACCACCTCTCTCTTTGCCATGCACCTCATCTCCTTATACTCTTGTTTACTTTCTTCATCTCTTTGACAATCCCACTTCTTCTTCGCCAACCTCTTTCTCTGTATACTCTCCTGTACTTCTTCATTCCACTACCAGGTCTCCTTGTCCTCCTTCTTCTTTCCAGATGTCACACCAAGCACCTTTCTAGCCATCTCTCTTACTAGCTCTGCTGTAGTTACCCAGCTATTCGGTAACTCTTCACTGCCATCCAGTGCCTGTCTTAACTCTTCCCTGAACATCACCTCACAATTACCCTTTTTCAATTTCCACAATTTGATCCTTGGTGCTGCCCTCACACTCATCCTCCTCTTCTTGATCACCAATGTCATCCTACAAACCACCATCTTATGCTGCCTAACTACACTTTCCCCTGCCACCACTTTACAGTCTCCAGTCTCCTTCAGACTGGCCCTTCTACATAAGATATAATCCACCTGTGTGCATCTTCTTCCACTTTTGTATGTCACCCTATGCTACTCCCTCTTGTTAAAATACATATGCATCACAGCCATGTCCATCCTTTTCGCAAAATCCACTACCATCTGACCTTCTGCATTCCTTTGCTTGACACCATACCTACCCATCACTTCCTCATCCCCTCTGTTCCCTTCACCAACATGCCTGTTGAAATCTGCTCCAATCACCAGTCTCTCACCCTTGGGTACAGTCATCACCACTTCATCCAACTCACTCCAAAATTTTTCTTTCTCGTCCATCACACACCCAACTTGTGGAGCATATGCACAGTTCCAGCTTCATAAACATCACTCTATCCGACACTCTTTTCACCTCCAAAACACTCTTAGCATACTGTTCCTTCAGGATAATGCCTACGCCATTTCTCCTTCCATCCACACCATGATAGAATAATTTGAAACTGCCTCCGATACACCTAGCCTTGCTCCCCTTCCATCTGGTCTCTTGCACACACAATATACCAACCTTCCTTCGGTCCATCATATCAGCTAGCTCTCTCCCTATACCAGTCATACTGCCAACATTCAAAGTTTCGACCCTCACTATCACAGTCCTAGCCTTTACCTGCCTTCGGGCATGCCTTTCCCCTCTTCTCCTCCTTCGGCCAACAGTAACCCAATTTCCACCAGCACCCTGTTGGCCAACATTGATCCAAATTCATGTTGTTTTATCTCTGTTACTATATTCACTTCTAGTACAGCTGGTTTAGACTTTGATTTCCATTTTCTAATAATTGCATTTTTGGCATCCTCCATAATTAGACTGTCTAGGCAATTCCGATTCTGTACCTTAGCTCAAAAAATGTTGTTCTTCTTTCGACTTTTCCCGGTTAGGGGTCGCCACAGCGGAACTCCGGTCTGCTAATGATTGGCAGTAGACTTTTACGGTGACGAGGTGCCAGCTCAACACCCAACCTTCAACAAAGGCATGCCCGTTCACACATGTCTTTCTATTGCCACTCGACCATGGGAAGGAAATACAGACTCCACACAGAAGGCGCTCCAGCCGAGAATCGAACGGGAGAACCTCTTGCTGTGAGGCGACAATGCTACTGCTGCACCACCGTGGCTAGTTTACTTAATTACACCAATTTTCTCACCCAATAACTGTGACAGAGTAGACTGCAGGGAATCTTTAAAGTCTGTCATCTCATTACACTCCCAGAAAATATGTTCCCAGTTACCTCTTTCTTCCCTATCACACCTCAACATTTGTCTACCTGAGGAAAAATTATTTGGAGTCTAATTCTCTTCCCAATCCTTCTAACCTTCTTGGATTGATTTTTATAGTTGTCATGCAATATTTTGTATGCTCTACTAATTATTCCTTTTTTAACAGCAGCTTCTGTTGTAGATTCTACTAAAAACTCTCATCAGTGCTGGTCTTTTGCTTAGGATTCCCCTATTTTTCTCTCTCGCTGTCTATACTCTGATATCAGTCCTTGATAAGGGAAGGCAATCTCTAGCCTGCAGTCCAAATAAATTATTGGCCTCTTCCCATTCTATTACCTTTTCATGTCTAATTATTTGCACTCAATACCTTGGTTCTTTTGTCAGCTTTCTCCATTAAATTCCAGCCCTCCTTGCCTGTTGTCTGTGTCCCTAATTGCAGTCTTCACTATTGGTAGAATTTCCTTTCTCCATTCCCATGTTGGCTTAGTTTGTAGAATAGTTTCTGCAGCATTATGAATATAATATTCTGTATAGTTATTGTTCTCCGTAAGGATCTGTATCCAAAATCCCAGTCTTTCCTTGTTTCTGGACCCCCCCCCCCCCCATTTGACATCATACCTATACACTTTGAATTATATGTTTCTGCTTCTGCTGTGTATAGAAGCCTTGTCTGTGTACCTCTGAAATACCCCTTCAAATCTAATAATCCCAAACTGCCTTGTTCTATTGGAAGAATCAGTTTATCCCACTAGACTCTTGCCTTCTTCCCCTCCCAGATAAAATCCTTCAGTTCTTTATTAATTGTTGTCTACAGCTTCTCCTCTGGTTGATGAAAATATGCCTAACCTGTGTATAAAACAAAAGGGACTAAAAATACATTCTAACTGCTTGTACCTTGATATCCATAGCCATATAACAGAGCTTCCAATTTCTCAGTTTTTGTATTATCTTTTGTTTAGTCTTTTCCCACATATCCTTAGCTGCCACACCAGAATTCCTTTTAATCCATACTTCTAAGTACTTAATTTTATCATGTCCTCATAAATATGGATATTGCTGAATCAATCTGTGTGTGTACATAATTTACAGCTATTGCCTTTGTTTTAGCTTCATTAATTTTGTATACTAAAAAGATTTGAAACTGCATCAAAATATTCCACAGCATTAAAATGTCCTTTTCTGGTTTATCAGGTATAAATAATATCATCTGCAAATAGTACCAGCTTTTCTTGACTGCCATACCAATTATATTATTAAATGTTATGTTATCCTATCTCGCCCTAATTCTTGCAGTTTGGGTTCAGAGCCGATCACGGCTCTGACTCGGCCAAATACTAAACCTTGAGAGGTTCCACTGGCTTGAGGCTATCCCCTATCCCATGATGCTCTGGGCCACATTCCCAGATCTCGTTTGCTGCTCAAGCGATCGAGAAGTGTTCCTGTTGGCTTGCTGGCTAAGTATAGGTTTTCTAATTCTATTTGTCTAATTTTTTCTCTCTCTCTACTACCTTTCTCTCTAGGCAGTTAGTTTTCATGTGTTCTGTGTTACATCATTGCAGTAGTTAGTTTTTCCCCTTTCCCAACTACTAAGAGAGTTCCATTTAACTTAGAGGGCCGCTTCCCCTTAAGATTAGAATCTGTTTCAGTTAGAGGATTTTTCTACCTTTCCCTTTCTTTTTCTTGGTGTACACTCTTGTTATATTAAAAAAAAAGTAGTGTGTGTTTGTGTGTGTGTATATATATATATATATATATATATATATATTTGTAACTTTCTGGTGTAGTTTATAGTGGTAGTTACAGTTCGTTGTTTGTTTTTTGCAGTTATAGCCTTTGTCTTAGTAGGTAGTTAGTTAGTCAATGTGTTTGTCTGTAGTGATCGACAGGATGTCTAAAGATAAGGAGAAGGAACCCAGGGTTCAAGAAGTGCAATAAATGCACTCAAAAGACGTCTCTCAGTGATGGGGACACAAGTTGCGTTTACTGCCTCGGTGCCGTCCATTTGCAAGGACCCCTGCACCATATGTTACAGATTTAGTAAGAGGGTGCTCCATGAGAGAAAGAATAAGTTGATGGCAAGGGGTTTATTAAAAGGACCTTTTCAGGAAGCTTTAGATACCTCCCAGAGCTCCAAATCTTCCTCCCCTTCTCTAACCCACACTAACTCACTGAAAAGACCGGCTACTACAGATCCAGTTTCGGAGCCACCAAAGAAAATAGTATTATCGGAACTGAGGGCTCTCAATTCCAACAAGTCTGGAATGAAAGAATCCGCTTCGGCACCTAGAGTGTCCATGGAGCTGATAGAGACATCAAAGAGTCTGTCTCCTTTAGTGGAGCCGATATCTCTAACACCGAGATCTCCTGTTTTAGAGAGAGGCAGATCTCCTTCCTTGTCCACCCGTTCTTCCAGTAGTTTATCTGATGATGACGTGGAGTGAGTGGTAAAGAGATTGCTCCGAACACTGTCCCTGGCTGAAATTTTGTTGTCTCCAGCCCCAAAGGAATCTGACCTACCCTATTTGGTGCCTGCCTTTTCGATTCCTCCTCCGATCACCATGGAGTCTTCAGAGCCAGAGAGATTGGATCCGATAGTAGCGGAAACATCGGCACTGAGACCACCTTTGGAATTTTTGGTTCTGACCTAGACTCTGATATCCCCAGCTCATTCCGATGTCAAGGAATCTAGGAGCCCACGCTCACTAATCATGTCCAGGGAGGAGAGTCGGCATGGATAGTCGTCCGATCCGACTCTTCCTCTCGGTGCCTCAGCTAAGTTGAGCTCGGCTCCTACCTCAGTTTCGGAGCCACCAGCTCCACCTCAGAGTCGACTCTCTGTCTCTCCGGAGCGGAGAGTCCCTTTGGAGCAGGGCAGGGGGGGGCTTTTGAACTGATGGAGAGGGTGCTGTCTCCCCAAACAGCCCCACTCTTGGAACCAACTTCTCATCCCTCAGGTGCCAGTGTCCATATCACCACTGCCCCCTCCCAAGCGTAGAGACCCAGAACCTCTGGAGGCCCCTACAGGTGGCATTGTCTCTTCCAAAACATCTCCGGAGTACACCTCTGAAGAAGTCCCTAGGAAGAGACTGTGCAAGAGGAAGCACATAGACTCCCCTGAGTCTGTCACTTCTGATAACGATTTGGATGACTCTGAAGGGTCCTCACGGTCCCCCTCTGAGAGTGGCTCTTTCTCCAACATCCTTGAGATCCTGAAACAGAGGGTGGCTGGAAGTTCACCAGCCCTTCAGAGGATGAATCGGTATACCTGGAGGCTTTTGGGTCTCACTCTTCCACCTCCTGGGTGACTCCCCCATTTGACCAACTATTGTGTGTCATCTCTCTTAAGGCCTGGACATTGCCTGATATATTGGAGCCTGTTCCGAGGAGGCCTAAAAAATGTATTACACTCCCTCAGAGAAGGAATTCCCTACTAAAGGTGTCCCTGTAAACGCGATGGTGGTGGCGACGGCCACCAAGAAGTAGCTATCGAAAACCTCCTCATCTGTCCATCCTCCTAACAAGGAGTCTAGGACCATGGACAGATATGGAAATCATGCTTTTTCCTTCAGCGGCCTTCACCCTACGGTTGCTGAATTACCTTACCCATTTTGCAAGACTTCAAAGGGATCTCCTCAAAGAGCTTGGAGATACCCTTCAGAGTTCACTTCTCCACCCTCAGTTCCATAGTTAACTCCTCCATGAGATTCATTTCGCATGCGGCTGATGGAACGAGTAGAGTGGCAGTGACAGGAATTTCCCTGAGGAGGCATTCCTTGATGCACCTTTACAACTTTGCAGAGCCCTTCAAGTCTTTCTTCACCAACGCCACCTTTGATGGTTCATCCCTTTTTGGACCAGAGGTGAAAGAAACCTTGACCAGGTGTGAGCAGGACAAGCCGTTGTCCATTTTTCTGCCCTGTCTAGACCTTCTCCCAAAGGTCAAAAGGGTGGAAAAATGTGGTTCCACATGTCCCAAAAAGGTTTCTTTGATGCACGTGGTGACTATTCCCCCAGGGGCAAAGGGGGGAAGTTATAATGGAAGATGCCGACCTCGCGGTGGGGGTGGGGGTCTGCAAAATCAGGGCGACAGAGATATGTTCTTTGACAGGCCCTTCCAGCACTCCTGAAAAGAGGCCCGCCTGTTCTTCTCTGAAGGTAGTCGGGGGTCAATTGTTACTATACCCAAACACCTGGCTAGAAATCTCCCAAGACAAATGGGTGCAAACAATTATATCCAGAGGCTATTTCATACCATTTTCCATTCCCCCTCTGGTAAACCATCCCTACCAGACATTCCACCCAGTCAAAAGGACTATGCAACACAAGAGATACTCTCGTTCCTAGAAAAAAAGAGTCATCCAAGAAGTTCCCGCAGACCAAATGATATCCGGAACTTACTCAAGATTCGTTGTAGTTCCAAAAAAGACAGGGGACTGGAGATCCATTCTAGATCTCAGCAAGCTAAACAAAGCAGTGAAGAAATCAAAGTTCCGGATGGTAACTCTGTAGTCAATATTCTCGTTTATCGTGAAAGACAATTTGATGTGCTCAATAGATCTCCAGGATGTGTTCTACCATATAAAGATGGACAGGCGATCCATGAGACACTTGCGCTTTCAGCTGGGAGCCAGTCATTACCAATTTCGAGCCCTGCCCTTTTTGTCTCACTGCAGCCCCCAGAGTGTTCACCAAATGGATGGCAATGGTCACAGCTCACTTGAGACGTCAAGGATTCAATGTGTTTCCATACCTAGATGACTGTCTGCTATCTGCCACCACCAAGCATCTACTACTACGAATAAGAGACAAAACAATGTCACTTTGCGCCAGACTAGGCATCACAGTAAACATAAAAAATATCATATCTGTATTGTTGCCGTCTCAGCATATTACCTTCTTAGGGGCAGAATTGGATTCAAGAAGTATGACTGCAAAAACGTACCCCAGACAGAATACAGTCCCTTCATCAGCAAATCAGTATTTTGAGATCAAAGAAGAAAGCTCAGGCCAGATATGTGCAGTGAGTTCTGGGTACTATGGCAGCAGCTATTCTTCTAGTTTCCCTAGCACGACTACACATGAGGGTTCTGCAGTGGTTGCTATTTGCTCAATGGTCAATGCAAGATCTTCCTTTTTCACATCAGATTATGATTATCAGAGAGTCCCCCAGTCCCTTGGGACCTAAGTCTTGTTCTAAACTCATTGATTTTACCACCCTTTGAACCCGCATCATCTTGTGATTTGAATCTTAAGGATCTCCTTTGGTGGCTGCAGACAAACCAGTTGTATTAGGGCCGACCCCTTGTCTTTCCTCAACCCAGTGCAGTACTGAGCACGGACACTTCCCACATCGATTAAGGGGGTGGCATTATCCGGGGATGACAGTCCAAGGCCTATGGCAAGAATACGAAAGCCACTTGCACATCAACCTTCTGGAGATGAGAACGGTGCTGTATGTGTTGCAGGCATTTCTGGACTCTCTACTGACAGGGACGGTTGCAATTCAGAAAGACAACATGTCAGTAGTGTGATACATAAACAAGCAGGGAGGAACCAAATCCTACCCACGATGTTGGGAAGCACTACGAGTTTGGCAATGGGTAATTGCTTCTCAACGCTTTCTGATAGCAATGCACATCCCAGGGAAATCCAACGTGATAGCGGACAAACTCAACTGAGCTATTCTGTTGCCTTGCGAGTGGTCCCTGAAAACTGAGATTGTGGAAAAGATCTTCCAAAAATGGGGGCAGCCTTTTTGCCACTTCCCTGAATGCCAAATGCACCAAGTGGTTTGTCCTCATTTCCCCCTCCAGGGAAATTGCCAAGCGATGCACTGGTTCACAATTGGCCCCCAGAACTGCTCTATGCCTTTTCCCCCCTTTCCTCTAATTCCCAAAGTACTGCAGAAAGCCAGCTCATTGAAAAGCACTATGATCCTTATTGCTCCTTACTGGCCTCAAAAAGTTTGGTTCCCCTTTGTTCGGACTCACCTGCTGGAGGAACCATGATTGTGGAAAAGATCTTCCAAAAATGGGGGCAGCCTTTTTGCCACTTCCCTGAATGCCAAATGCACCTAGTGGTTTGTCCTCATTTCCCCCTCCAGGGAAATTGCCAAGCGATGCACTGGTTCACAATTGGCCCCCAGAACTGCTCTATGCCTTTTCCCCCCTTTCCTCCAATTCCCAAAGTACTGCAGAAAGCCAGCTCATTGAAAAGCACTATGATCCTTATTGCTCCTTACTGGCCTCGAAAAGTTTGGTTCCCCTTTCTTCGGACTCACCTGCTGGAGGAACCATGATTGTGGAAAAGATCTTCCAAAAATGGGGGCAGCCTTTTTGCCACTTCCCTGAATGCCAAATGCACCTAGTGGTTTGTCCTCATTTCCCCCTCCAGGGAAATTGCCAAGCGATGCACTGGTTCACAATTGGCCCCCAGAACTGCTCTATGCCTTTTCCCCCCTTTCCTCTAATTCCCAAAGTACTGCAGAAAGACAGCTCGTTGAAAAGCACTATGATCCTTATTGCTCCTTACTGGCCTCGAAAAGTTTGGTTCCCCTTTCTTCGGACTCACCTGCTGGAGGAACCATGGATTCTGGATCAAATTCCAAACCTCCTGACCCACCCTTTGGGGGAATTCCATCCGTCTGTCCAAACCCTCAAATTGACAGCATGGTTGCTCCAATACCACGCATAGCCAGGTGTTTCTCTTTTTCCCCTGTAGTAAGACATATTCTCGCCTCTTCCCATAAACCATCTACAAGGAGATTGTATTCCAGTAAGTGGAAAAGATTTTCATGCTGGGCTGTGGGACAGAACATAGAACCTATTACAGCTCCTATTACTGCAATCCTAGAATTTCTTTCCAAACTCTTTGACGAAGGAGCTGCAGCAGCAACAATCAGAGTTCAGTTGGCAGCCATTTCTAATTTTCATACTGGAGAAATGGGAGTTTCTGTTATGTCTCATAGGTTATGTAAAGCTTTCCTCAAAGGCACTTTCTTACTCAGACTTCCGATCAGAGAGTCCCCCAGTCCCTTGGAACCTAAGTCTTGTTCTAAACTCATTGATTTTACCACCCTTTGAACCCGCATCATCTTGTTATTTGAAGTATTGGTCGTGGAAGACTCTCTTTTTAGTAGCCATAACCTCTGCCAGACGGGTATCAGAATTACAAGCTCTTTCTATTCGTTCCCCTTATATCATTTTTTTCACAAGGATAGGGTATCCTTGAGAACTAATCCATTGTTCCTTCCAAAGGTCTGTTCAGAGAATAATTAAACCAGTCCATTCAATTGCCTCTGTTTTTTTCCAAACTACAGCAACAAGGCAGAGTATAAATTGCATCAGTTGGATGTACATAGGCAGTTATGCTTTTACCTGCATAGGACAAAAGACCTCAGGAAATCCGACCAGCTTTTTGTGTCCTTTTCTGACAAAAAGAAAGGGTTGCCAGTTTCCAAGGTAACTTTGTCAAAATGGCTGACTGATTGCATTTCCTTCTCTTACAGTAAGAGTAATAAACAACTGCCAGGGAAGATAAAGGGACATATTCCACAAGAGCAGTCTCTACATCTTCGCACTTTCAAGCCAGACTTCCTATTGACTCTGTTTGTGCAGCTGCCACATGGGGGAGACCTCATACCTTTATCACTCATTACAAAGTAGATGTGGCCTCCTGGAACAGGTCTTCCTTTAGATCCACTGTGTTGAAGGGTATTTTTTCCTGAGCCATCCTGGGATTAAGGTGCTAGGGACGCTGTCCCAACCTGCAAGGTTTACGGCGAGCTAGGACAACATAACATTAAGAAGTTATGTACTTAAAATAATGTTGCATATTTGTTGTCCATCTCACCTACATTCTTGCATCCCACCCTCCTACCCCCATCCTGTGTTCCTGGAGGAACGGGTGGACACTTCTATACTTATGTACATAGTAATGATCATTTGAAGCCTCTGTTTTTTTGTCTCATACCAAACATCAGCATATAGATATATTTTTCTGGTGTAGTTATTTGGGGTTAATCTAAATCTTTCACTTGCAAACAAGATCTGGGTATGTGGCCCCAGAGCATCATGGGATAAGGGTTAGCCTCGAGCCAGTGGAAGCTCTCGAGCTTTAGTATTCGGCCAAGTCGGAGCCATGATCATCTCTGAACCCAACCTGCAAGAATGTAGGTGAGATGAACAACAAACATGGAACATTATGGTAAGTACATAACTACTTAATTTCCGAGTCCATTATTTTCTTTGCCACTGGTTGTAAATATAATGCAAATAACAAAAGTGGGGGGGGGGGGCACCCCTGCCTGGTTTCTCTGCTGAAGCGGAAATTGTCATAGATGACCCCACCCACTTTAATTTTTGCCTCCAGTTCCTCATATATCCTCCCAATCAACCTTATCATTTTATCAGGGGAATGCAAATGCTTCCATTGCCCTGCTTAGAAACTCCCAGCTTACTCTGTCAAATGCTTTCTCTATATCAAGACCCACCAACAACAGTGGTATTTTCTAACATTCTTCCCCCCTCTGGATCATCAGTATTCTTTTAATTATTGTCAAATGTTTGTCTTCCCTCCACAAAACCATATTGATCCATATCTATCAATTTTGGCATCATGTTTGCTATTCCTTTAACCAATATAGACATAAACACTTTATAATCATGGTTTAGGGTGATGTAGGCCTGTATGAAGCTGGATCTGGTGGATCTTGCCCTCTTTAGGTATTATAGCCACCACTAGCTTTTTTCCAGGATGTTGGTGCTTATCTTCCTCTTAAAATAATGTTAAACCAAACCTTCCAGATTTTTATCAGTTTTTTTTTCCTCCTAGCTTCCAAACTTCCAAAGGAATGCAATTTATTCCTGGGGACTTTCCTGTGGATTGGTTATACAAAACCACTTTTATCTCATCTCCTCCTATCCTAGCTGTTAGTAATTGAGTTTTATTTACCTCTAACCTTGGCATATTTAATTCTTCCATAAGCATTTCCATTTTTTCTTGATTTCAATATTTCTCTGCTTTATACAGACATTCATAAAATCTCCAAAATATTTCTAGTACCTCTATAGGATCTCTTGTTATCGGCTCCCTAAGCTTGGCGACAACCCTTTCTGCCTGAATCGTTGTGATAAAAGTTTTTGTGCTCTGGAGTTATTGTCAAAAAACAGTTGCTTAACAGCAATCTTTCTAAACTCATGCATATTATCGAGGTAATCCCTTATTTTCTATTTAGCATTCTGCAGTTGCTCCTCCTCTTGTTCTGAGAGATTCCCCTATTCTGCAATATGTTAACATTTGTCCCTCTAAATAATTCTCACTTCTTAACCATATCTCTGTTTCTTTTATTTCCACACTATTTTTAAACTCCACTTTTTATCCCACTCCCTAGCTATATTTCCGAAATTTTGGTCTTTTCTAAAAATGCCTGAATAATTTCCATCACCCATTCCTTAAATTCCTCTCTTTTCAACAGATACGTGGGAAAGCGCCAGTGTCTTATTTTTATTTCATTACCCTGCGTTTTTATTTTAGTTATTATTAGTGCATGATCTGAAATAGTTATTGGATGTGTATCAAAACTTACATTTCACAGGAACATGTGCATTTAATTGAAAGTTCTGTCTAGCCTAGCCCAGATGTTCTTCATTCCAGTTTTTGTATCTTGGGGAATAATATGTAAATCCAAACTCCTCCTACTGAATTCACATCTTCCATACCAAATATTTTCATAAATTTCTTCAAAAATCTACCCTCCTTTGTTATGTTTTCTTTTCTGGGCCCCCAGACACATCTTCACTGCTGCAAATCACATTCCAGTCACCACCTGTAAGTAATATTCCCTGCTGTGATTATATCTTAAACACCATTATACCAGTTTTAGGTGGTATATAAATACATTCCAGTGTAATCCTCCTCCCTTGCCAGTAGCCCCTTAGTACTACAAATCTACCAGTATTATCTTTTTTTTACCTTTTTTTATCACTATTGGAGCACCTTTACAATTAATGTGAGTACTCCTTTTTTCCTTTGCCCCAGGTATTCCGCTGAATAACTGTCCTGAAAACCTTTCTTTATCAAATTCACATCTTCAGTTCTTTTCAAATGCGTCTCCTGTAACGTAGCTATATTAATATAGTTCACCACTGTTTCTTTTTTGAATATATCTGTGAGACCATTAACATTTAAAGATAGTATAGAAAGTGTCATTGTTAAAAAAAAGTTATTGTTATCTAGTTCCAGCTTTTGTGTTACATGCATGCACTAATGTTTGGCAGATTAATCTTTTATACAGTTGTTTCTTGTCATAGTCATTTGAGCCTATGTCACATCTTATAAATATGCATCTCAGTCTTGACCATTGTCATACTTTTCATTTTTAGGCTCTTAACCCTATAGTATTCTTTCAATGCATGTCATAGCTGGACCAAACACTGACTGATTCAGATGGCCTGGAATCTACTAGTGACCTAAGGAGGAGCTAATAAGGAGTAAAAAGCCGACACTGGATTAGCTGTCCCATCCAGAATATCTAGCCCACTGTAGTGTTGGCAACTACTTTAGAGTGGGGGAGGGGTGGTACATGACTTGCAACTTGTGTCTGCTGCCCTGTGTTTTCCTTTGTCAAGTTGTGTCCAAGTTTGTAGCCTTCATGGGGCATGAATGGGAAAACACTAATCCACAAGAGAAGGCAAAGGAGGCCCTTTTGTTTGTGAATGAACGCATCTGCCACTAGGGGAGAGGTTAGTCTCAGAAGAAAACTCTGATTGCGGCCTGGTTAATGGCTTCATATCAACAGTTGATGGCCAGCATTCAATTTAGGGGGAAAAAAAAAAGACGGAATAAAGCACGTTCTCTCCATCCCTCCTTTCCTTAGATTGTAAGTGTTCATTCCGTCTCAGACCCCTTATTGTTTTTGGCTTTCTTTGTAGTCACTCCAGCAGTGCGCACAGTGCACCAGATATGACCGCACCAGTGCTTCCTAAAGCTAAACTGTAATATCCGGCTTCAGGTAGTCAGCATGTTTTTATCACCTCCTTGTCTCAATCTCCACCCTTTCTAACTGGATCATGCAGATGTTTATGAAGGAAACGGTCATAGTGTAATTCCTTATCCATGGGAATTCCTGAAAGTGGATGTCCACCTATATAATCTGACTTGCAGAGCTTTCATGCTTTTCCCCCTTAAGCCTAGCAGCTCCTTTGCCTCAGCCCTTGGTCTAACATACAGTTTAATACAAGCCAAAGTTTCCATTGTTCACTTCTTTTTTGCCACAACAAACAATCAGTCATCAGTTTGTGCTTTCTCTTAAGTGCCTTCCAGGAGAATTCCAGAGAGCAAGTGCCCAGTTTGGGAATTTTTATTTAGAAAAACAAAAAGTGATAGAATATGGGATGCACAACCATTTCTTTAATTTTTATTTGTGTTTTAAGTTGTTGCTTGATATTATAACTGTTGTTTTTGGAAATGATTTTTAAGCAAGTTATTAAAATTTTTAAATTTTCTGAGCTCCATGATGTTTCCAGAACGTTTTTCCAATAAATCTGTGTGTGAAAGGCATATTTCACTGAAGTGTTTCCATTCACAATGTCTATTTCTTTTGGGTATCCTGTGGATACTGTGACAGTTTTAGAAGAAAAAATTTAGAAAATAGGGATGTAAATCTTGAAACCTACTTAGGCCAAGTGAGATTAGCTGCTTCCAAAGCAGGCTCTCTGACAGTGGCCTTAACCCTAGAAAATTGTAGAAAATTGAGTAACTGAATGAAAATACATATTAAAGAATCGGAGAATGAGAAGCATTAACTCTGCTGTTGGTTCCACAGGGGCCTACAGACATCAGTGTTTATGAGAATTTGCATCATGTAGTCCAGATCCATTGTCCCGCTGTCTTGGGATCCACATGTGTCCTGACCCTTCTCACAGCAGACAATGAGCTTCAGAGTTTGGCTACTGCTTTGCAGGTTTCAGGAGGAGAAGTTGAGACATCCAGGGGAAACGCTGGTTTCCAGGCACATGAGAAGGACTTCATTTATAGGTTTGATCATCAAGCCAGTGTTGCATTTGTTGTCAGATGTTCCAGCAGTTTTTGTAGGCAAATAGCAGTATAGCTGTCTGATAAACTTTCTAAGGCTCATGTTATTGAGACTTTGCCTTCTGTTTGTATATTAGAACCAATGTCTGTTGTCTAGATATCCCTGTCTTGTCTTGGATTATGTAAAATATGCTGAGGAGCATGCTGTTGTCGGGTTGGAAATTAACCCTTAGAGCACATAATCCTCTGTGTCAGAGTTACTCCTGTTTTCTCCTAAGAAATGGAAGAAGCCTTGTCCATCTGATTCAGTGTAGTCTGAAAAGGGGGAATCTGCTCTGTTTGACTCAGATTCCTATGTGGGCTATGTTATGATGAAAAGCTAGTTTTCCTGCCTTCCCTGTGGTGGGTGTGCTGTTTTGTGATATCTTAAACCTGATGTGGGAGCACTTGAAGTGGTGCTCCAAGGAGGTATTGGAGTCTAAGAAAAGATATATTTAGCTGTCTAGGGTGGGATGGTTTGCAGACCCTTTTTGACACAATTTGGCCTACCAGCACAAGTAATACATACATTTGTAGACAGTTACTACATCAGCAAATTGTGCCAGATGAGATGGCTTCGTAGTAGTTGAAGTACTTAACAGCTGTACATTTCTTAACAGGATTGCAAGAATCATGGGTTACATATTACATGAATATGTTGGTTTCATCAGTTTGTATTCTTATTTTGTAGTTGCATATTTAAACTTTCTGCTAAGCCTTGCCTCAACATTTATAGTTTATGCTAGCCATTGTTTCAGATGTTTTTGAGGAAGTCTTTTCACTTATGGCTAGCCGAAACAGAGTTGTGGTCAGTGAAAAACCTTGCTGTTTTTGACTGAGCGAGTAGTAGTGTGGCTTAACAGTTTTGAGAATAGTGCTGGTTTTTGTTGTTGTAGGTTAATTATTTTAGAGATTGCAGTGGTAAGTAGCAGGGTTACTGTATCACTTATGGGGAAGTAAGTGTGTTTTTTGAAGTACTTGGCGGTAATGGGTTCTGGATTCGTAAGATCAAAGATTTATAGGAATTACAAGGCAAATAATTTAGGAGACATTTTGTGTCTTGCTGGTACCCATCCTCATCATGTAGATCGTACTTCTAAGAAGCACATCAGGCCCAGGATGAGTTTGCAGTTGCCCATACAATCATCAGGGATTCTCTTGAAGGGAGCGAGTGTGTCACTTTGTTTATATGGGCAGTTTATTCTAAAGATGGGTAAACACTGTGTAATAAATCTTCCCCTCCAACATGTTTTGTTTATATTTCAGTGGACATTCTAATCCGTGGATCTAGTATTACTGGAGTTGTTTGTCTTGTGGGAATGTAAGAAATCAAGGAGGGTTTACTCCTTGATGGAATGAAATATCTCCAAGTTAGTCTAAAAGAGAGAGTACATCTTCAATGCTGTGTTAGAAACATAGGGTTTTTAGATCAGTATTAATCTTGGTTAAGAAACATTTGGTCCATTCTAGCTGTGCAGTGTGTCTGGACTGGTACATACCAGGGTGGGGGGCATTGTATATATTTGATCTAATTACAGCAGAGTACAAGGGGACAGTAACGTCTTTCAACCTGGATGTGATACCTTTAGTTATCAGTTTTACTGAATAGAAGGATCTTTGACGAACTGTTGACTTGGGTGTCAAGATCCCTGAATACTTTGTCAGTTTGGTGTAAGGTGGAGACGAGAGTTTTTTTTTCCCCAAGTACAACAACATTGCACTTCTTTATATTTAATTTTAGCCCTTTTATGCTGCAGTGTAGGTTAATGAGAAGTAATTCCTGCTGTAGTGATACTTGTCAAGGGGATGATCTGACAGTAATACCTAGCTTGAAGCATTCAGCAGATTTACTGTTTGGAAGTCAGTGAAGCGTATATCAAATAGGTGGTGTCTCAACACTGATCTCGAAGATAAACTGCTAGTTACTTTGTTGCTTTTTGAGGTGGCACCTGCAACTTTAATTATGTGGGTTCTGTCTTTTAGCCAGTTTGCTATTCACTTTACCACTTATCAATCTATATAGATCCATTAGTTCATTTGCAGTTCTGGACTGGAGGACGATGCCAAATACCAGATCCCGTGTAGCCTTTGTGTAAGTGACTACTATCCACATCCTCTGTGAGACTGAAGAAGTTGTCTAAGTTCAGTAGACTTGACTTCATTTGACAAAACCAAACTTTTGAAAATGAAGATGTATGATATTTTTGATATCACAGATTTATGAAATCAGATGTAATGTGCTTCACTGTCTTAGAATTATTGATAGGTGCATAGTTCTTGTGGCCTGTGGTGGGCCGCCATTATTAACAGACATCACAACAGCAGATCTGGAGTAGGGACTTCATTTGTCAGCAACCTGTGGGTCTTGGATCCGATATCGGATCCAAGCCGGCAACTATTTATACAGCTATGGATCCGAGCTCCTAGCTCCTCCCCTCACCCATAATCCCCTGCCAACCCCAAATGACCTCAGATCTAGTTTGCTGCTCTAGAGTGTGTCAGCTGGATTTAGAGCTCCTGGCGATTTTTTAAATAAGTGTTCCTTTTTTATCTCCTTAGCCCTTTTTTTCTGTCAATAATTAGTGTGTGTGTATTAGGCTTCCTTTTAGTCTGTTCTTTTTTGAATATTTTAGAGTTACCCTCCCCTCGCTGGTCGTTAGTGTGTGATTGTGCGTGTTTGTGTTTGGGGCCTTGTGTGTTTGAGTAGTGTTTCTTACTTTTGGGACATGTCTGAGGCCCCAAAGCCTATTTTTTCTAAATGCACCGAGTGTGGCCATAAGCTCTCCCCAGCGGATGGCCACACTCTGTGTGTTCGGTGCCTTGGGATTGAACACCTGTCCTCAGGATGCACGATTTGTGCAGGGTTCAACCCCAGGGCACTGAAAGAGTGGAGGTCGAAGCTGGTCCTGGTGGGACTTTTGCCCCCGGAGTCGGCCTCGGCCTCGGCCTCCGCTACTCCCGTGGCACCTCCCCAGCCTGTGGTAGTGGCCACTCCTGCCCCCCTTCCTCCGGCCGGGATTCAAACTCCCACTAAAGCGCAGGAGGACAGGGAGGCCAGGAGGGAGAAACGGAGGGAGAAGCACCACAAGCGGCGGGCCGAAGCCTCCGCTTCGGCCCCCCCCCAGCTAAGCGGGCTTCTCCCTCCACGGCTTCCAGGTCTCCTCCTCCCCAGCTCCGATCACCTTGCTTCTCCCCGGGACCGGAGGAGGAGGAGACCCGATCTCCGTCGAGGTCATCGAGGCGGCACTCCAGGCCTGCCTCAGTGGCCTTGTCGAGATCCACTTACAGCCTGTCTGATGCAAACTTGGACCGGATGATGAGAAGTTTCATCCAGGCCCAGCTGCAGATGGGAGTGCTCCTGCCTCCCTCGGGCAGCTCGACACCCTTTTTTGCTCCAATAGCTCCTTCTCCGACCTGCTTTCCGGGTTCAGAGCGCTTGGAGCCGGGCAGCGTTGGAGCCGGGGGTGGGTTGGTGCCAACAGTACTGGGTACTTCGGATCCGACCCTACCCTTGAGTCTGTCGGTTCCAACATCGAACCATGGCCGTGGCCCGAGCTTCAGATCCGAGGGATTCAGTGTGCCTTCGGCTCCGTCCAGGTCGGAGCACACTGGTCCCTCGGATCCGACGGTCTTGGCGCCGGTTCTGATCCCTTCATCAGATCCGAGTGGGAGTCGGCTCTCGGAGCCCAGGGAGAGCGGCTCCCCCTCGGCCTTCGATGTAGTGGAGAGGGCTCTGTCGAGAGCATCCAGCCCTCCGGCCCTTGTCTTGGCTGTGCCCTGCACTCCCTCTCTGCTGGGTCAGGCTTCCATCACCCGGCCACAGGGACAGCCTGCTTCGATGTCCCAGGTTGTTCCTTTGGAACAGGACATTGCTGGTGAGATCTCCTCGGACAGCCCCCCCGAGGAAGTGCCTCACAAGCATAAGTGTAAGAGGAGGCAACAGAGGACACGGACTTGGATGAAGGGGAAGGCTCCCCAAGGTCACCCCGTGAGGATGTCTCCTTTGGAGACATCATGGAAATGCTAAGGCTCGGGGGGGGTGGTCTGCCCCCAAGGCTTCCTCCGACGAGTCCGTGTTCCTGGAGGCATTCAAAGCAGGCCCGTCTACCTCTTGGGTGTCCCCTCCGGCTGACCCCCTGGTGGACCTTGTGACCACCAAGGCGTGGAAGGAGCCGGACACTGTGGAGCCAATTCCCAAGCGCCCGGATAGGATTTTGAGCCCCCCCCCCTGCAGACTGGCCCCACTGGAGCAAGGGTCCCCCTGTAGATGCCATGTTGATGGCGGCGGCCACTAAGAGGGAACTAGCTCAGGAGAGCCCCTCGGTCCATTCTCCGAGCAAGGAGTCTCGCTTGATGGTTCACCTTGGGAAGCGGGTATTCAGTTCAGCGACCTTCTCAGTAATGTCTCTGAACTACATGGCACATGTCATCAGGATGCAGCGGGATCTTATTAAAGAATAGGCTGCTTCCCCCCCTCGGAGTCCATGTCGGTGGAGGATAAGCAATTGTACTCCGCTCGTATGGCCACTCTGAGATCTGTTTCTAATACCTCTATGCGGCTGTTGTCTCACGCAACTGAGGGAGCCGCTAGAGCTAGCGGAGCGGGCCTAGTTATGAGACGCCAGGCCTGACTCCGACATTGTGACTTCGCGGAGCCCTTCAAGGCATCCTTTGCGAATGCCCCCTTTGATGATTCTGCTTTGTTTGGCAAGACCGTTCGCGAGACACTTGTCCAGAGCGAGAAGGACGGGAAGACGTTGTCTGCCGTCGGAGTCCACTTCTCTGCTCCCCAGAGGTCCTTTTCCAAGAACCAAAAGGGACAGAAGAAGATGTGGTTCTGGAAATCGCAACATTCCCAACCTGCTCCGGACAACCAGTCCTTCCGTGGCAGAGGAGGACAGGGTGGAAGCCGCCCTAGAGGCAGAGGGGCACCGAGAAATTTTGGGTCCAGAGAATCCTTCTCTGATCGACCCACGCAACAGCCCTGAAGGGTTGCCCGACTGCTCCACTCTGGAGGCAGTCGGGGGGGGCGCTTCTCGAGGCATCTGGTGGCATGGGAGTCCATCACGTCAGACCAATGGGTGCTTTGGATTATATCCAGAGGTTACAAAATCCCTATGCTACATGTTTCCAGACTCAAGAACCTCCCCGATGTACCACCTGATCAGAGGGAGGCTGCAGTCGCAGAAATCAAGCAGCTGCTAGAAAAAAGGGCCATCCAACCCGTCCCCCCAGACCAGCTCCGATTAGGGTTTTACTCCAGGTTCTTTCTGGTGCCAAAAAAGACGGGGGACCTGAGACCAATTCTAGACCTTTCCCTCTTGAACCTGTCGGTAACCAAGGAGAAATTCCGAATGGTCACTCTTCAATCCATTCTCCCCCTGTTGCAGGAGAACGACTGGATGTGCTCAATAGACCTCAAGGATGCGTACTACCACATTTTAATGGACAGACAATCCAGGAGGTTTCTCCGCTTCCGGCTGGGAGCCAGCCACTATCAGTTCAGGGTCCTTCCCTTTGGCCTCACCACAGCCCCCAGGGTGTTCACCAAAGTTTTAGCAGTGATAGCGGCCCACCTGAGACTTCAGAGATTGCAGGTCTTCCTGTACCTGGATGACTGGCTGCTGACCGCCCCAACAAGGCATCTACTCTGCTCAGCCAGAGATTTTTTTCTTCACCTAGCCCCCCCAGTTAGGCATCACGATCAATGTGGACAAATCCTCCCTTGCTCCGACAGAAGTGATAGACTTCATAGGGGCCAGATTAGATACGAGAAGTCTGCGAGCCTACCTCACTTCGGAACGACTACAGAATCTGAGTTTACATGTGCGGGCCATCCTCCAATCAGAAGCTCCACCCGCGGAATTGGTCCTGAGGGCACTGGGCTCTATGGCAGCGGCAATTACACTCCTTCCATGCGCTCGCCTAAACATGGGGGTACTACAGTGGACCCTTCAAGTACAATGGTCCTTTCAGCTTCTTCCTCTCAATCACCCTGTCTCTATCAGCAAGGCTTGCAGGAGGGCCCTGTTATGGTGGCTTCATTCCCAAGACCTCCATACAGGTCGCCCCTTCTGCGCTCCACCTCCTCTCGTCACGGTGACCACAGACACTTCTCACCTCGGGTTTGGGGGCATTGCTCAGGCAGAACAGTCCAAGGCACATGGAACGACACAGAGACCTCCCTGCATATCAATGTTCTGGAGATGAGGGCAGTGCTGTTGGCGTTGCAAGCACTTCACAACCTTCTCCCCATAGGAACTATTGCGATGCAGATGGACAACATGTCAGTTGTCTGGTATATCAACAAACAGGGGGGAACCAGGTCTTATCCTCTCTGCCGAGAGGCCATGAAAGTGTGGGAATGGGCGATCTCCACCAACCGCTTTCTGATCGCAACGCACATTCCGGGACGGTCCAGCATTCTGGCGGACAAACTCAGCCGCACTATTCTTTCCCCTTACGAGTGGTCTCTCAACTCCCGAGTAGCGAAGCGGATTTTTGCAAAATGGGGGCAACCCTGCTGTGATCTTTTTGCCTCTCCCTCAAATACGAAATGAGACAGCTTCTTCGCCCTGATTCCCCCACCAGGGGAAGCCCCGAGAGATGCTCTAGTGCATGCTTGACCGCCCGGTCTACTTTATGCCTATCCTCCTCTACCCCTGATGCTAAAGATGTTACAGAAAGCCTCTTGGTTGGGGAGCAAAATGATCCTCATTGCCCCATTCTGGCCTCGACAAACTTGGTTCCCTTACCTGTGGTCTCACTTGGTGAATCCTCCCTGGATTCTGGATCCCAGCCCGGATCTGATATCCCACCCATCAGGCTTACCGACCCCGAATCTGGACAGCCTGAAGCTCACAGCTTGGCTGCTCCAATTCCACTCTTAATTAGGACTCCCGGTATCTCTTCACCAGTCAAAGCCATCTTGGTGGCAGTGCATAAGCCTTCCACCAGGAAGATTTACTGCAGTAAATGGAAACGTTTCTCTGTCTGGGCAGAACATCATAATCTGGACCCCTTCACTGCTCCGCTAACGTCTGTTTTGGACTTCCTTACCGGGCTTTTTCAGCAAGGAGCTAGCTGTTCAACAGTCAAGGTACAATTGGCAGTCATCTCCCATTACCATGTAGGACACGAGACAGGTCATTTGATGTCAGCTAAACTATGTAAAACCTTCCTCAAGGGTACCTTTCTGCTCAGGCCCCTTACCAAAGAAGCCATACCCCCTTGGGACCTATCGCTAGTTCTTCAGGCCTTGACTGCTTCTCCCTTTGAACTAGCTGCCTCGGCTGATCTTAAATGCCTGTCTTGGAAAACAGCATTCCTGGTAGCCATCATTTCTGCGAAAAGAGTTTTGGAACTTCAAGCTCTTTCCGTAAAACCCCCTTACTTGGTTTTTCATCAGGATAGAGTGTACCTCAGGACCAATCCATCCTTTCTACCTAAGGTGGCCTCAGAAACCAATATCAATCAGTCCATTAACCTTCCTGTTTTCTTCCCTAATTATCAAAATAAAGGAGAATACAAGCTGCATTCATTAGATGTGCACAGGCAGCTGCGTTTCTATATTCATAGGACTGCTGGTCCCAGACAATCTGATCAGCTGTTCATTTCCTTTGCCAAATTCAATTTGGGTAAAGCCGTTTCGAAGGTCACCTTATCACACTGGATTTCCCAATGTATCCTTCTAGCTTATGAGGCTTCTGGGAGGCCCGCACCTCAAAGGGTTCATGCACACTCCACTCGCTCCATATCTACTTTTACTGCATTCAGATCTAGAGTCCCCTTGGATGATATTTGCTCGGCAGCCACTTGGGCCTCATCTCATACCTTTATTAACCACTACAAACTGAACGTCATTTCCAGATGGAGTGCATTCTTTGGCTCCGCAGTGCTCCGGAACATCCTTCCATGATGGCCGCCCAAGATTCAGGTAGCTGGGGACTCTGTCCCACAGGTTGCTGACAAATGAAGTCCCTACTCCAGATTAAGAAGTTATGCACTCACCATAACGTTCCACCTGAGTAGGTGGCTTCATTTGTCTGCAACCATCCCCCCCTCCTTCCCCCTGGCCTTCAGAAGAGTTAGATGGTGGTATTATTCCTGCCTTTTCCTGTTGGGATACCTTTTTAGGTATATATAGGAGGGCAAACTTGATCTGAGGTCATTTGGGATTGGCAGGGGATTATGGGTGAGGGGAGGAGCTAGGAGCTCGGATCCATAGCTGTATAAATAGTTGCCGGCTCGGATCCGATATCGGATCCAAGACCCACAGGTTGCAGACAAATGAAGCCACCTACTCAGATGGAACGTTATGGTGAGTACATAACTTCTTATTCTCCATACTCCAGAGACATAAACTCCAAGTTGTAGGAAGAATTCCAGGAAGGCATATTTGGCATTATGTATTACTATGTATTGGGCACCCAGTTATTTTTTTCCTGGTCCCACTGAAGTGGTATTTTTGGCTTTTGAGAACACATTTAGGGCATGCTCCTTTAAGATCTTTGGTGGTGTCAAAGATTGATTTGTGGAATTCAGATTTGCAGTAAACTTGTTTTCAAGGACATTTATTGCATCCTTTGGGTCTGAGTGGGAGAAGCCATTTTAGATTATTTCAGAACACTGATAGGTATTTTGTAGAAAACTGACATGACTTTATATTTATAATTGTCCTTTGCTTCAGAGGCTAGTTCTAGTCCATGTTTATCTTTGCTCTTCCTGATGGTAGGTTTTAGTTCTTTGCTAATCCTTCTGATAAAGTCTTTAGGATAGATTTAGATTTATTATAGAACTTCAGAAGCTCCCCCCCCCACCATGTGTTGTAGAACTTATGCTTGTAGACTACTAGGCTGGGGTTTATTTTTTAATTTCCCAGTATATTTGATTGTAGGTGGAACTTTCAAATCCAAGCACCCTTCCTGGTGGGAGTAGAAGTCTTTGCTTAAGGTAATTTGTAGGCTGGTGATGATTCAAGTACATTTTGAGAACTCATAATTGAGTTTGAGTAGGTCTATTCTTTAGAAGTCCTTAAACTCAGACGTGTTCTTGGGGTGGCACTGTTGGTGACTTTAAAGGAGAGAGTCACTAGTATATAGCTGGATTTAACCAGGAATGGGGATAGTATGAGTACTGTACCTCAGGGAGATATACATAGGCAAGGACAAGGTCAGAATGTTTTCCCTCTAGTGGGTTAGTTAACTAATTGCTCTAAGGAATTATTTGTTAAATCCAGATATTGTGGGGCATACATAATTTTTGAGATACAGGTACACTAGTTTTATTGACGTATTTTTAAAATCACCCTTAAAAAGTTTTTTTTATTTTGGTAATTCTGAGAAGTAAATTCTGGAAGCTCTCATGATCACGTGGTGACATAGACAGCATCTTATAGCAGGTGATACATTGATAATTTGTTTTGTTTAAGGTGAGTTGAAGTTCAGCAAGGAATACAAATCTTCAAATGTTGATCGTGTTGGGCTGCTGTGGGTTGGTGTTATAAGACGAGTCTGCTGAATTTCTAGCAGATTGTAGGACAGTTATTGGAAAAGGATATTCTAATTTTGGCAAAAGCACATTAATTGCACTAGCTCTTCTAGCATCATGAGGATTAATTTGGAGATGTGCATCATAGTTTCAGTTGTATTAGTAGCCTCACTTCTGATTTTGGAATAAGAGTTTGGGATTAAGGAGAAGGCTGAGATATTTCTGCTGTGAGTTATGATTCTTGTTTAGTGGGTCTTATTAATATATGGGAGTTGTACCTAATAGTTTTGTTAGTGTACCAAACGTCATAACTTCTGACTTACTGTTTTTTGTTGGTAATATTTTTTTTGTGATATCTAGTACGAGAGTACAGTGAAGCCAGTCATGAAACCAGGCAGGCATGGAGTCTAAGTCATTTGGAATACCCCCTGCGCCTCTACCATTCAAAGACATCTTTGATTTGGTATTCCTGAACCCAGTCTGCCAAGTGTCTGCCCCTGAAAAACAAGCAGTAATTACAGAGGGCTCAAGAGAAAATCAAATACTACTATAAAAAACATTGGATGACCAAGCAGTGGTGTCATTGGTGGATGCTTAAAAATTGTAACTGGCTGCAGGTCTGAATAAGCTTGTGAGCGAGGATAAGGAGCACAGGGTTTTGGACTGTTTTAGCAAGAAATTTTACACCGCTGCCACTTTAACATTTAGAGCAATAAATTGGCAAATTCATGTCATAATATATATCAGGAAGAGGTTCTCAAAAAATGATTTAATTTTGGATGTACCAGAAGAAATTCTTAAGGGCAATGTGTACAAACTAAGCTAGACTGCCTCTTTAGGGTGAGCAGTCATATGCTCCAGTGCTGTTATAGTGCTATTGATGTCTGCAACAGAACAGCAACTACTTTGTCAATAATCAGGAAAAATTCTTGTCTTAGATTACAGCCTCTGCTGGAAGATGTTAAAGGGAAAATGTTAGATGCAACCTTCGATAAAGAACAGCTTCTTGGGGCCTTCTTCCCAAGATGTTTTTAAATGGTTGGAGGACAGGGCAAGGTGATGGAGTTAGTGAAACAAGTCTTTCACTCTGCCATTCTGAAGAATAGCAGAAAATGCCTGACAAAACAGCTGCCTTGTTACAGAAAGCAGGCAAGGGCAGAGCAGATTAACTAAAGAAAAAATAAATGAAACGGAACAGAGAGAGGAGCAGAGGTGAAGGAAAGTAACAAGGCAGGTGGAAGTTTGGACCCCCCCCCCACACACACACACATAATCAAGCACCATCAACAGTACTGACTATGCCCCTAACACCTGCCATTTCATGCTCTGTTCTTCCATCCCTTATGGGGCAGGCTGACTTGCTTCAAGGACAGTTGATTCAGCCTGACATTCAACAGGTAGGTTAGAGGATATTTTCACTGTCTTCAGGTTTAGAATTGAAGTAGATGCTATCCTTTAGGGGCATCCCCCATCCTTTAGGACAAGTTCTGAAATTGCTGCTGCTGCTCCCTTTAAAACTGATTTGGGCAGTGCTGCAGAGGTTCAAAGTGCAGTTTATTGCCTGAGGTGCTGTGGTGAAGGCCCCTCAGGTGGAGGAGGCACAGAAATTTTGTTGCATACTTTTTCCCTGGTTCCCAGTAGTGATCTACAGTGGAGGCCCATTCTAGGACTGTCCTTTCTGAACAAATTTCTTGCAGGACCATCTCTTATTATTGCAATTGAGAGCCTTCTTAGTCATCCTGGATTTTAAAGGGTGGCTTTCTACATATTATTGTTTACAAGGACCACAGATAGGTCCGGAGATTCAAGATGGGTGATGGGCATTTCTGGTTCACCTTGTTCTTGTTTGGCATGTCAACAGAGCCACAGCTGTTCTGCAAGTCCCTGATTCTAGTTTTCATTTCTGAGAACATAAGGAGTCAACATTTACCCTTACCTAGATGACCACCTTTAGTCTCTTTTTTGAAGTGGATGGCCATCTCTTGTCTATAACTGTGGATTGCTTGACCAAGTTGGGGTTTACTTTGAACCTCCTGGATTAAAACCGGTTTCCTGAGAGATTGACACTCATCCTGGGAACCCTGTGGGACACAGGATGGGGGCATCCTTGCCTACCCAAGGAAAGAGCACCCCAGCTAAGGCTCCTGTTTGTGGACTTGGCCTAGAAATCCCAGATAGCTAAGAGATGCTCAGGGTCTTGGGTCATATATCTGCATCAGTCTTGATGATGCCTTTAGCCAGGCTGCACAGGAGGAAGATCCATTAGTATTTCAGGAACCTCTGGCAACAGCATTGTCATCTCTTTTGTTTGATAGTCCCACTCCTTCCAGCCGTCAAACAACAGTTCACCTGGTGGGCAGTTCATCTTGAGTAGACCTGTGATTTTGCTTTAAGTGGAACACACTGTATTGGATTCATCATTCCTTACATGGAAAGTGTCCTTGGCAAAGCTGAAGGTGCATGGAATGGAAAAGGGCCACACTGAGCAAGCACATCAGTGTTGATAATGGGATCTTATTTGTCCAGAAATCCTTCAGGTTGGAGCTAATGTCAGTTGTCCTAATTGTAATCACAGACAGCACCATGGTAATGTAATAATGTGTATAAACAAGCCTGGAGGGGAGAGTGAAGCATTTAGAACTCTGTAAGTTAACTTGGATATTGGAACTGGCAGTCCAGCTAGGCCTACATCCTCAAGCCTGTTGCATTATGTCAGCCGAAAAACATGATTGCACATGAATTATATAGGTCCAGCATCAGCTGCTACTTGTGAAAATGAAACCTAGAGTTTTTCAGATAAGATACACACGGTTGATGTCTGCTCCAAATGTGTGTGCTCATCTCAAATGAAAATCATAAGCTGCAGATGATTTTCTCCACTTCCTTTGCAGAAATATCTTGGAGGTAAACACCTTCAGAATACCTTGACACAGGGATCTTTTCTTTGCTGTCCTACCCCTACCCCGTATTGCTAGCAGTATACAGAACTTATAGTCTGATGAGAACAGAGATTTTCTGATGGCTCCAGTGTGGCCCAGACAATTATGGTTCCCTCTCTTCTAGTTAAAATAGCTGAAAAAGGCATTGTGTACTCCCACAGCACTGCTATCTACTAGTGCTGAACAGAGAAACTCTTTTTTTGCAGATCTCAGGACACTAAGACTGGCTGTGTGGATCACTACAGCCTGAAACCATTTAATGACAATCTTTTAGTGAAAGTCTTTATTACCTTGTAGGAGGGTAGAGAAGGCCGAACACTAGAAGATCGTATTTAGCTAAGAGGAAAAGATTGTCACTGTGGTAGTTATCCAAAGACCTTGCAGCAAGTGAGTGCACAGAACCGTAGTTTCTGCAGTATTTATCAAATGTTTTGGTGAGAGGGTGGCCTCACCCCTCCATCAAGATCCATCTTTTGGTTACCACAGCATGTCTCCCCATGGATTCTGTGCCATGGCCACCATTTGGTCAAACACCTTTTGAAGGGTTATTGCACCTTAAGCCTCTGAGGTAGTTGTTACCCCCTGTTATTGAAAGTCTGACATGGCGTAGTTTGAGCCCAGTGTGTCTGTAGCACTAAAACTCGAGCTGGATGACTCTTCTTAGTAGTGTTGTAAGCTTCTGTGTACAAAGAGCCTTGCGTGGCTTTTCAAAAGGGAAGAGTAAACCTTAGAACTAACCTTTCCTTTATGCTAAAAGGGATCTAGGAACTGGCCATCAAACAGGCCTTCCCTCTGTCTATCCTTTTCCCTAATCCTCACCAGTGGGGAGGGATCCCACATCTGTTGGATGTTCACATACAGTTCCAATAGTACATTGCCACTCACAAGGACATTAGGCAAATGAACCAGTTCTTTGTCTCCATTATGCTCTGTAAAGTGGACAGACTTGTCTACAAGCAGACCCTTTCCAATTGATTGACTATTTCACATTCTTTTATGACTTCAGCAAGAAACAGTTGAGATTGCAGTCAATGCACAGTCCACTAGGGCAGCAGACCACCACAGCTGCCTTCTTCTGGAATGTATTACAGGTTATTTGTGAAACAGCAATTCAAATGTCTGTACATATATTTTTCCAACGTTACAAAGTTGATACCCAAGTCAAGAGCAGAGCATGTTTTACTTCTTGCATTCTGCAAGGTTGGATGTAGCTTTCTTCTAGAGGGGAGTTCCAGAGTACTGTTCTGATAGCCTTCCTGTGGATAAAGAAATGCAGTTTAAAGTTAATCATTATGATGAGCATAAAGCATTGCTGTGTATAATTCATTGTTACTGTAAGTGTTCCAGTTGGAGATCTCGGCTATAGTACAGGTTTTTGCCATCTGAGCTCACTGTCAGTATAGATGCCAGGAACTAGGGTCTCATGTTCCACTGTGAGGAGTTTCAACCTTTTTGTGTGTAGCAAGGTCCTTCTCATTACTGCCCTAGTGTAGCATAATGAAGACACAGAAAATTGTTGTTTGTCCGTCCTAGATTTTACAGGCAGAATATCAGTATCCAGAGGTGCCTCTGCATAGGCACACTTTCACATCCTTTTTCCACCAAAGTAGTGAATAATGCTGATATTGGATTCTTCTTTTAATCCACACATTGGACTTTCCTCTGGGGCAGAAGAGGAGGCAGGGTTTGCGAGGGAACATCAGTGAAAATTTTGGAAATCGGAACGGAAGGGTACATGTTCATCTTATACAGTTTCCTTTTATATGGAATTAGCCTGCAGCAGTGATCTCCTACATAGACATCTAATGTTATGGTGAATTACTCACACAACTATAATTTCTTTGTAGGCATAATTGATACTCAGAGATACTCCTCCTCCTTCCTTTATTTTGCTTTGTGGCCCACAAGAAGTCAGTCATTACCCTGTTCTCTGCTCCATAGTGGACGTAACCTTGCACTTTCTGGAGCTGAATCTCAGATGTTCATCGTGCATACAGCTGCAGTCATAACAGATGGGTTCTCCTGCCGTCAGGCGGGTCCTCGGTCGGCCGAATTCCAAAGTCTAGGTCCGGCGTCGGTTGTCGTCGCTTCTTCCCTGACGTCAGTGTGACAGGGGTATAAAAGAACCAGCCAACGCCATTTTCTTCAGTCTTTTTTGCCGCGCGGTGCCCGAAGCAGAAGCAGTTCGCAAGTGCCAGTCGGCCAGCTCCTGAGATTACAAAAAATTTTGGAACCGAAGTCATCTTCAAAGTTAAGTACCCCGTTGGGGAAACTTTTTCTTGCCTCAGACCGATGTCAGGCAAAGTTAATAATTGTATTTCTTGTGGGAAGCAAATACCGCATAAGGATTTCCATTCCCTCTGTATACCTTGTTTAGGCCCAGACCACGACGTCTCGGTCTGTCGCTTTTGTGCTACATTCAACAAACGCACTATTAAGCTTCGGGCAGAGTTCGCCCAGCATTATTTTGGGAAAGCATTTAACTATACTATGTCGTCGGATACTCTGACTCCGGTTTTGTCTAAAAAATGCAAAGACAAGGACCGACACTCGAGGTCCGCGGCCTCTACCGACACCACGCCAAAGCCGACTACACGTGGTCCGGTTCTCAGCGAGGCACCTACGCAGCCCCTGATTACCGACGACACATCTTTGGCGGTGTCTCCTGTACCCGAGGTCGCAGGCTCCTTGGCCCACACCCTGACTACAGATACCGAAGCCATGCTTGGCATTGAAACACAGAATGTGGACAGGTCCACCTCCACTCAATGTGTCTTCAGACCTTCCTCTTCTTTCTCCATCAAGGCTTTCACCAAGTCTAAAGCTACCATGCACCCTAAGAGACCAGCTACACAGGGCCCATCTCCAGGCCCCATGCTTAAGAGACAGATGCTTAAAATGGCTGAGGATTTAATTACTCTAATAAGAGGTTCTCAGCCACCTCCGGACAAAAGACCCAGAGTGGAGGAAGATCCTCCCTCTTCTGATCAGGGCTCCATTATTTCAGAGCACTCTGATTATCAGGAACAGTCTTACTCTCCTTTTGAAGACTCTGATGCAGAGGAATCTATTCCTTCTGTATCCCCCCCTGAGGATTACTCATTTGGTGAAACTCTGCATACCTTAAGGGAACACTTCCACTGGGAAGGCCAGGATTATTCAGATTCCAAGAAAAGGCTCAGGGAATTTCTTTTGTTACCCCAGCACAGGCCTCTGGCTATACCTCCTGTCCTGGACATCCTAGATGATGTTTACTCGGAGGCCTGCCTTAACCTGGACTCTCTCCCTCCAGCTCCAGTTAAGCCTGACAGGTACTACAGGGTTCCTGACTCACACCAATTTCTATAGAAAAGCCATGCTGCTGACCTAGAAACCATCTCACAGGGGCCCAAGAGAGTTAAGGCCTCCATTGCCAAAAACCCATTGCCTTCCGAGAGAGATTCCAGGTCCTTAGAAAGGTGGGGAAAAAAGGTATATACCTTGGCTACCTTATCCATGAGGGCCTTAAACTGTCAGTTTCATATGCTAAAATACCAACAGTTTCTGTTATCTCAATTGAAAAGTAAAATGTCACAACCTGAACAACCAGACATGAAGGAGTTGCAGGATTTGATGAATAGTGCAGAACAAGTGGGTAAACATACCTTACAATGTGGTTTTGATGCTCTAGAGGCCTCATGTAGAGCTGCTGTTACAGGCTCAGTCATCGTAGGCATGCCTGGCTCAAGGAACAAGCCTTGCCTGATCATGTCAAAGCTAAATTACTAGATGCCCCTCTTCAAAAGGATGTACTATTTGGGGCAAATGCTGAGAAAGTATTACGGAAAATGGAGGAAAAGGCTAAATCAATGCAAACTGTGAAAGAATTTCTGCAGGTTCAACCCCCACGTTTTAGTAGAAATTGGCCTTCCAAAAACTGGTCCTTTCCTGCCACAGACAGACCCCAAAGAGGCAGATACAGGCGCCCGAGGGGCAGAGGACAAACACAAGGCTCGTACAGAGGCAGACAATGGCAAGCTCCTACACAAAGAGGTGGTGAGGACAACTCGCAATCTTTCAGAAAGCAAAACCAATGACTTTCCCCTTTGCATGCCAACCAGGTCTCAAATGGCAGCTCCCTTAGGAGGAAAGCTGGCACTATTCTCAAAAAATTGGCATATTGTCACAAAGGACAAATGGATCCTGAACATTATAAACAGAGGCTACAAATTCCATTTTCATACCCTTCCAAAAATGAAAGGCATGCCAAACCTGCCACACAATCAAAGGGCAGAGGCACAAAAGCAAATTTCAGATCTTATAAACATGAAAGCAATCCAAGAGGTACCTACGCATGAACAAGGTCAAGGATTTTATTCCATGGATTTTATTCCATTTATTCCATTTCTGGTGCCAAGGAAGGGCAAAGATTGGAGACCTATTTTGGATCTTTCCATCCTAAACACATTCCTACTCGTACCAAAATTCAAGATTCTCACTCTACAGCAACTTCTTCCCATGCTGGGCAAGGAGTCTTGGCTGGTAACATTGGACCTCAAGGAGGCATACCTGCATGTCCCAATCAGACAAAATTGCAGAAGATACCTCAGATTTCTTGCAGGTTCAACACATTATCAATTCTCTGCATTGCCCTTTGGTTTATCTACTGCGCCCAGAGTATTCACGAAATGCCTGGCATCAGTAATTGCCTACTGCAGACTTCAAGGGATACAAATATACCCTTATTTGGACGACTGCCTGATCCAAGCGGACAGCAAGCACATTCTTCTGAAACATCTGGCTTATGTAATAATGTTATTAAACTCTCTAGGGCACACAGTCAACAAAGAGAAATCAAGACTAATACCCTCTCGGAAGATAATTTTCCTGGGTGCCAATTTGGACACAAACACCCAGATGGCCTACCTCATGCCAGAGAAGCAGGGGCAACTAATTCAATATTTCAGAACACTGGCAAATTGCACCAGGCTGACTGCAAGGAAAATCCAGCAGGCTGTGGGATTCATGGCATCTTGCATCTTACTAATCCCATGTGCAAAGCTGCATATGAGAAAACTACAATGGTACCTAAAAAACATATGGTCTCAACACAGCCACAGTTTGGAAACAATGATACCACTAATTCCATGTCTGCAAAATGAATTTCTGTGGTGGGCTCAAGCATGCCAAACAAACACAGGTCTTCCATTCAGCAGGCCTCAAGCAGATCAAGTCATCACAACAGACGCCTCGGACTACGCCTGGGGGGCGCACATGACAGACCGGTGCATTCAGGGCAAATGGACCCAAAAAGAAAAGCACCTTCACATCAATCAAAAAGAAATGCTAGCAGTGATAAATGCTATTACAGCCTTCAAGGACCTTCTACAACCAGGTCAGCTATTGATAAGAACAGACAACACCACTGTTATGTGGTACATAAACAAGCAGGGAGGAACACATTCTTATCCCCTATGCAGGCTGGCCATGTCACTTTGGAACATGACCATGGACTTACAAATGGAACTACAAGCACAGTACTTGCCAGGCAAGGAAAACACGCTGGCAGACAACCTAAGCAGGAACATGACAGATCCACACGAATGGAAGTTGCATCCAAAAGTTTTTACAGAAATAATCCAAGAATGGGGAAGGCCAGACATAGATCTCTTTGCCTCCCACAAAAATCATCAATTGACAAAATTCTGCTCAAGGATCTTCCATCCAAAGGCCTGGAGAGTGGACGCTCTCTCTTTCAGTTGGACATCAATGACGGTTTATGCCTTCCCACCTCTTCCTCTGCTGCCCAAAGTCCTATTGAAGACCAGAGCAGACAGACCAAAGATGATCCTCATTGCTCCGGACTGGCCAAGGCAACACTGGTACCCAGTACTAAGGAGCCTGACGCATTCCCCACCATGGACCCTGCCTCTAATCCCTCTTCTTCTGACTCAGCACAGCTTCAAAACTCTTCACTGAAGACAATCTAGCCGCATGGAAGATTCCTTAGCATCACAGCAGGCCCTGCTCTCCAAGGAGGTGCAGGATGTCATTTTGGAGGCCAGAAGGCCATCAACTAGAAAAGCTTACTCTGCAAAATGGAAACGTTTTTGTGTTTGGAATGAGAAAAAGGGCCAGTGCCCTGGAAAACTGAATTTGCCTCAAATACTACAATATTTGGCCGAGCTGCTAAGCAGTGGACTTTCGTTCTCCTCCATCAAAATCCATGCCTCAGCTATTTCTGCAGAATACAACACTGATCCACCTTTATTCTCTCACCCTCTATTAAGACAGTTCCTCAGAGGGGCTAAGAATTTAAGACCTCCAAGAAAACAACCAATACCTGCTTGGGATCTTAATTTCATTCTGAAAAAACTGACTTTGCCCCCTTTTGAACCAGCTGCCTCATCAGATATACACTATTTGTCCTGGAAAACAGCTTTCCTTCTGGCTATCACTTCAGCTCGTAGAGTTTCAGAACTACAGGCTCTTATGGCTGCCCAGCCTTTCATCATCTTCCATCAGGACAGAGTTTCATTACGTACCAACCCGTCCTTTATGCCTAAAGTGGTATCCAGGGTAGCTTTAAATCAGGCCATACATTTACCTACTTTTTATCCTAATCCTCAAAACAAAGGGGAGAGATTACTGTATTCCTTGGACATCCACAGACAACTGCGTTATTATTTGGACAGAACAAAGCCTTTCAGAAAATCAGAACAGCTTTTTGTGGCCTATGCGGTAGGAGCTCAAGGAAAGTCAATATCCAAACAGACAATCTCAAAATTGATAGCCCACTGCATATGCTTTTGCAATTCCTTTCATGGCAAAACTGTACCTACAGGCATTAGAACTCATTCCACCAGGGCCACAGCCACCTCTGCAGCCTTCCTCAGAGGAGTTCCTACCAAGGATATTTTAGAAGCAGCCACTTGGAGTTCTGTGCATACCTTCTCTAAGCACTACAACCTACCATTATACTCAGTCTAGAGCAGGCTTTGCCACTGCAGTCTTGCAGGGCATTTTGGCTCCTCCTAGCTCCACCTAGTGCCTACCACCCCTTTCTTAGCTTTGGGATTCTACCCATCTGTTATCACTGCAGCTGTATGCACGATGAACATAGTACAGTTTTGTACCTACCATAAATGTAGATGTTCGAGTGCTAATACAGCTGCAGTCCAGGTTTCCCTCCCACCTTCCCCTCTAGGGGTATTCTTTTATGGTGTATTTGCTTGCAACTACTGCTTTTTGATTATATTGCATTGCATTATTACATTATTTTATGTATTGCCTTCCTTCTGGGGGCACCTGACATCTGGGGCAAGAAAGACTGAAGAAAATGGCGTCGGCTGGTTCTTTTATACCCCTGTCGCACTGACATCAGGGAAGAAGCGGCGACAACCGACGCCGGACCTAGACTTTGGAATTCGGCCGACTGAGGACCCACCTGACGGCAGGAGAACCCATCTGTTATGACTGCAGCTGTATTAGCACTCGAACATCTACATATATGGTAGGTACAAAACTGTACTTTTTCATCCCTGTAATTAGGCTGCAGATATGTCTGGACCTCATGAAGCCTCCTGCCTACTTTCTGCTTCCAGTTATTGCTCTTCCTAAGTGTCATTTGCAAACGGATTTTGTTTGATTTACATCCTGTCAAACACTACACCCACTAGTGAATGCTATGACACTCCACTTGTCACCTTCATGTCACACAACACTACATTTTCAACTACCAGCTTCTTTATCCTCTCCTTTAAAACAGTTCTTGGTCTCTGCTACCAGAACTGGTGTCAGCTCTCCATGCTCAGTCAGCTTTCTTTCTACCAAACAGTCAAAAGCATTGATAAACTCAAAGTAAGCAACATCTACTGGGTTCCCTCTGTCCTTAACCAACTGTAATATGAGTATGATTCTTTTTAATTATTTTTTTCTTTATAATATCTTTTAGAGATTAACAGATATATATGCTAAAAATAAATAAATAAATATGATGCATGTTTTACTGACATTTTTTTGAATTTTGATGGGGCAAATGTACTGCACCTTCTGAGGGAGCAATATACCGTACCTACAGTTAGCCAGCAATAGGAGTGGACTTTGTGGTCAATAATCAGATAATTAAAGACAGTATTTCACTTCTGAGATTGACACTAACAGTTGTGTGCTGTTTTTCACATTGCAGTTTATTCCTATGCCAGTACTCTATGGAGTTTTTCTTTACATGGGTGCTTCCTCACTGAAAGGCATTCAGGTAACTGTCCTTTTTTGCACATAGAAGACCGTTATTAATTGACGTACAACTACCATGTATTGCTGTATCACATCTTAATTTTTCTGTCTTGCAGTTTTTTGACCGTATAAAATTGTTTGGTATGCCTGCTAAGCATCAGCCTGACCTAATCTATTTACGCTATGTGCCACTTTGGAAGGTACATGTCTTTACTGTTATACAGCTTACCTGTCTGGTACTTCTGTGGGCAATTAAAGTCTCATCTGCAGCAGTTGTGTTTCCTATGATGGTAAGTTTGTTTTTGTATACACAAGAATAAATTGTCACTGTGCTGCATTTTTTTTCTGATGTTATTTCAAAACTGTAATAAACTTTGCCGAGCACTTGACCCCATTAATATCTGTAGCTTGCCATTCTATTTTTCTGTATGCAATAAAAATGGTACATCAGAGTTTACACCAGCATATCTGTACTGTATTTGTGGTAGTGTGTAACTACAACTACAGCAACTGATTAAAATATTTAATGGACCAAAAATTTCAGTTTAAAAATTAGAACTTTTTTACCCCCATCACCTTGGCAAGAGAACCTTTATGCTGAGGTCCAAGGGTAGTAAATTTTAAATTAAAACTCCTAAAGTTTGTGGAAATTTTATTAAAATTATTGTGCTGATGTACTGCATTAATTCCTACTGCTGACCTCAGAGAGTATTCAGAAAAAATTACCTTGCCAAAATGGACAGTGTTTTTGGTACATCTCAGCACATTGTTGTGCAGAAATAATTGAAAAATGGTTTCCATTATGAGCCTGGTGAGAATACTTCATCAACAGATCAACAATTTGTACTTTGAGCTACCTCATGGTGTAAAGGAATAAAACCCTGAGTATGTTACAGGCAGCTCGAGTTTAACTAGTAGCTGAGGTGGCTGTAGGAGCTAGCTGGGTACAAGGGGAGTGAGATGCTCTCCTAGTAGCTCCTGGGGTAAAGAATGTTGCTGTGACTTGCCACACAGGTGACACCTAGTGGGAGTAATAGGTGTTAACTCTTTGGAGTTCTGAACTCATGATACTATAGTGCATTCATGGTAAGTAGGAGAGGGAAAACTAGCATACAGTCATGCTTCCCCTCAAGAGGTAGCAGTTGTGGGTTTGGAGGAGCCGCCAAGGGGCTACTTCCAAAGGGAGAGGGTGAGGTCTGACTCCCTATCACCCAACTCTCCCTGGAAAATGAAGGACAGAGAGTTTTCTAGGCAGGAATTGATAAGTTTGTAGGATCTTGCCTAGCCTTGGGAATACCTGGCATCCAGTCTGCCAGAATGAATGGGCCAGCTGAGTGAAGACAGAACAAGGTTTGTACTTTTATATCTGGTTCCTTTTGAATATATGATTTCAGTTGTGATCCATGGAACTGCAAGACAGAAAATGTGAATAATAGTGTATGCATACCAAATGTGAGTTAGCGATGCCTGAGAATCAGAATTAGTATATGTAACCTGTAAGGATGAGAAGACACTGAGATTTGCTGAATTTACTTTGACAATCAAACATTATTGTTTTGCATTTGTTAACTGTAATTAGTGATGTCCTTCTTTATCACTGTTGCAGTATTCTTAATGGAAGGGATCTCCTGTCCAGGACAGCCTGACTCTTGGCCCATATACCAAAGCCTAATGATCTTGTATGCACCGTACATCACACCTTTGCTTCCCTTCACAGAACATAGAGCATAAAAGGGATGTGTGGATGCAGTTACCCAGAACTTCTTTGCCACCAGTTCGAATGTCATTATTTTTAGTTGGTCTGAACGCCTTTTTGCTGTGCTGAATACCTAGCCTCCACTTAAATGCCCTGTTTTGTTTTTTTTTTTTTTTTTTTTTTTTTTGGTGGTGTATTTTATTTTGCTGGTTGCATAAGTGTGCACACCCCCAAACTAATACTTTGTTGTGTCTGCACTCCCTTAAACTAATACTTTGTTGAAGCACCTTTTGATTTAATTACAGCATTCAGTCTTCTTGGGTACACACCTGCCATTAATTAAAGAGACCCTGATTAACCCTAAATAAAGTTCAGCTGTCCTAGTAGGATTTTCCTGACATTTACTCAGTTGCCTGCTACAGCAAAAGCCATGGTTCGCAGAGAGCTTACAGAGCATCAAAGGGATCTCATTGTTGAAAGGTATCTGTCAGGAGAAGGGTACAAAAAGTTTCCACAGCATTGGATATACCATGGAGCACAGTGAAGACAGTCATCAAAAGTGGAGAAAATATGGGACAACAATGATGTTGCAAAGAACTGGACGTCCCTACAAAACTGATGAAAAGACAAGACAAAAACTGGTCAGGGAGGCTGCCAAGAGACCTACAACAACATTGAAGGAGCTGCAGGAATTTCTAAAAGTACTGGTTGTGAACTACATGTGACAACAGTCTCCTGTATTTTCCATATGTCTGGACTATGGGGTACGTTTGCAAGATGGAAGCCTTTTCTTACACAGAAAAACATCCAAGCCCGGCTAAAATTTGCAAAACAGTACATCTTCTTCTTCTTCTTTCGGCTTTTCCCAGTTAGGGGTCGCCACAGTGGAACTCCGGTCCGCTAATGATTGGCAGTAGATTTTTACGGTGCCGAGGTGCCAGCTCGACGCCCAACCTTCAATGAAGGCATGCCCATTCACGCATGTCTTTCGAACCCCACTCAATCACGGGGAGGACATGCAGACTCCACACAGAAGGCACTCCAGCCGAGAATCGAACGGGAGAACCTCTTACTGTGAGGCGACAACTCTACCGCTGCACCACCGCGGCTTGCAAAACAGTACATCAAGTCTCGCAAAAGCATGTGGGAAAATGTGTTATACTCTGATGAGACAAAAGTTGAACTTTTTGACCACAATTCCAAAAGGTATATTTGGCGCATAAACAATAGTTCGCATCACCAAAAGAACACCATCCCCACAGTGAAGCATGATGGTGGCAGTATCATGCTTTGGGGTTGCTTTTCTTCAGCTGGAATTGGGGCTTTAGCCAAGGTGGAGGGAATTATGAGCAGTTCCAAATGCCAGTCACTTTTGGCCCAAAACCTTCAGACGTCTGCTAGAAAGCTGAAGATGAAGTGGAATTTCACCTTTCAACATGACAATGACCCCAAGCATACATCCAAATCAACAAAAGATTGGCTTCACCAGAAGAATAATTCAAGTTTTGGAATGGCCCAGACAGAGCCCAGACCTAAGTCCAATAAAAAATCTGTGGGGTAACCTGAAGAGGGCTGTACACAAGAGATGGCCTCACAATCTGACAAATTTGGAGCACTTTTGCATGGAAGAGTGGGCAAATATTGCCAAGTCAGGATGTGCCATGCTGATAGATTCCTACCCAAGAAGTTTGGTGCTTCAACAAAGTATTAGTTTAAGGGTATGCACACACAACAAAAGATTAGTTTAAGGATGTGCACACTTATGCAACCAGCGTATTGTACGTTTTTTATTTTTTATATTTTTCCCCTATCAGATTTGTTTGTTTTACAATTGAATTGTACAGGTTATAGGTCACATTAAAGGTGGGAAACATTTTGAAATTATTTATTGTGGTCTCATTTTTTTTTATATCACAAAAAACTGGCATTTTAACAGGGGGGGGGTGTACACTTTTTATATCCATTGTATATGTGTATACAGTTGAGTATATACATAACATACACACACACCAATTTTCTACCACATTCTCTTTGTTTCATTGTTGCTCGCTCCTCTTGGGCCAAAGTAGATCCCTGCTGCATAATGGTTTTATTTCCTTACATTTTGTTTCTCGTTTTTATTCCATTTCCTTGCTTATTCATCATTTAGCATTACGATTTTCTTTCTCTGATAGTGTTGCATTTATCTAAAACTGCTGAAACTATAAGCCTTTAGTCTTTAAAGTGCTCTTACAATGCAGCAGATGCTGTGTCTGGAGTGGTGGTGACATGAGTTGTCATTTGCTGCATGCTTGGCTGCTGTGTCAGATTTACCAAAGGATGTGTGAAAGTTCAGTGTTCAGATGCTCCTGTCTCAGGTAGTCATTGTTTTCTTAAATTTTGTATATGCAGATAGAATGTAAGATTATCATCTGCTATCACCCCTAATAGTTTGCTATGAGAAATGACTTCAGTGGCTGTATTCTCAAGAGAGAGGACTTTAATTTTTTTTTTATTTATTTTATGAGAGAGGGATTTGTGGGAAAAAGTAGTAGTTTGGTCCTTTTTTTGAGTAGAGCATGAGTTGTGAGTTACAAAGCCATGTTTCAGTGACTTTTAAAGCTTCCCGAGTAGTTGTTTTGGAGGTGTACCATGTTGTCAGATGTGCAAATGAGTAAAATCATCTGCGTACTGTATTATGGAGGCCTGTTGTGAGGATATATAGAGGGTGTTTGTGAAAATGATAGAGAATGCCAATATTTTTATGTGGGGAAAACAGAAAGGACCTTTAGGAAGCGTATCTACAAACATTTATACGCTGTGGCACAAGGTTGTGAGAATAATGCTTTATCTAGACATTTAAAGAATAGTCCCTCATGTAAAAGGTTTAATTTTGGTATTTTGGAAATAGGAGAGAAAGATATTCAGGGAGGTATTTGGGAAAACAAACTAGGAAGAAAAGAATTATATTGGCAGCTGAGAAGAAATGCCACTGTTTTACCTGGTATCAACGATCATAGTTCAGTTATGCCTGTTTTGAAATTCAAGGCTATGGACTTGAATTAGGGTTCCAAACATGGAAAGTTTTAGGTTAAATTATAATGTTTAAATTGGGTGACAGACAAACTTCAGGTTATTTATAGTTCCTGGTTATGTATTGGAATGTTTTGATTGAATAATTAATTTTAAAATGATTATTTAAACATGTGACAAGTGATTTTAAATGGTTCTGAAGAAGTTCTGATTAGCGGGACGAAAGCACTTGACCTTTTTGCGTGTTTTTATTGTGGATCAACAATAAATTTGTGTTATTTTTACCCAGTCTCTGTATGGACTTTACACTGCAGTGTATTCCACTACAAGGATGCATTTTGAAAATGTTAAAGAGGAAGGATCAAGGATAGATTCTTGTAGTACACCAGTGGTAATTGGGGAGGTAAGGACAGAACATGGAGTGCCATTTTACTGACCGATAACTATTTGTTAATATATTTGTTTTTGAACCACAGAAGTGTGGGCTGAGAGAGAGAGAGTCCTAGTGAGGACATTTGAAGTTTGCTGTTACAAACTGTGTGTAGGGCTTTGGACAAGTCTAGAAATAAGGAAGAGACTAGCTTGCCATTATCTCTAGTTTTATTGACAGTATCTGTATAGGTTAGAAGGGGAGTGCTAGTACTGTGGGAAGGATGGAAGCCATGTTGTGTAGGAGATAGGAGTTGATCCTGGAGGAGATAATCTAGCAATTATTTTTGAATACATTTTTGAAGTATTTTGGTGAGGGAAGATAGGACTGCTATAGTTCTAAAGTTATTAATGTCTGTTGGATTTCCTCCTTTGTGCTGAGGGATAATGTGTGACTTTTTCCATAGAAGAGGGAGCATGGGATTCCTCAATTGACCTGTTTATAAGGATTGAGACAGAATAGGCAATACTGTTGGCTGCTATTTTAGGTACTCACTTGGAAAGTCATCAGCTGAAGAAGAGCAAGGTTTAAGTTTGCTTAAGAGTAGTTTTATATAGGATATGGGCACAGGTTTGAAGGTGAAAGTGGATGTGATGATGCGTGTCTGCTGGGCAGGGTATATAGTCATTTTTCTTTCATATTTGGTTATATTGTTATGACCTGTGTTTCAGTGGACAATATATGTAACTACTATGATACAGTTTTACTTGCAAAGTATATTAACAAAATTATGTAATTGGGATCTAACCTTTTAGTCAGTCCTGTGATATTTTATTCTTATTCTTGGCAGATATCTTGTGCCTTCCTACGCACACTAGCCTATATTATTCATATCACGTCTGAGTCTATTGTCTTAATTTGTTTAGCCTGTTTATCTTTTCTGCAGCAGATTACTTTTATGTGTAATGTACATACTAAAGACTTAGCTTCAGCTTTCACTTCACATTTGATGCAGTATGCATAACAGGGCAAAGGTGCTGTACATGTTTTTGTCCAAACTGTTGGACTTCTTAATATTTACTGTGCAATTAATTGCATTAGCCCTATGTAGGTACCATTTAAAAGTTTTTTCCAGTTTAAATAGAAACAAGATCATTTTGGCAGTGGGTGTTTTTTTGTTTTCAAATAATGTGCTTGAAACTTGTGGTCAGAATCCTCATTGTGCTAATATAAAAAAATATTTTACAACAATTGTACTTCTACACAGATGCTGCAGATCATAAATATCCTAAAACATGTTCTAATCCCACACTAATGACATTACCTCTAGCTGCCTGACAAACTCCTGCTTTTCACTCAGTTTTCCCCTTCCCCTTTCATGACCCTAAGCAGTTCTACAAATAATAGGTCAAATAATTGATCATAGGTAGCACCTAGACAGAAAAGAAGCTTCTCATATCTATCTTTATGGGGAATTTGCCTCCCACACTTGACTTCACTTCTTGGATGATATGTTAAAGGTAATTTAACAAAAAAAAAAGGGAGAGAGACCCCAATTGGGGGTACTTATCTGTCAAAGGCTCAGTAACTGATGCAGTGCAACAAATAATATGCAGACCAAGTTCAAAAGGTAGTGTTCAAACTGACGGCAAAAATATTTTGAAGATTAGGCGCTTGTACATTGCTTATGTGCATTACACCTTAGACATAGGACATATGTCTAGCATACGGCACCTGAAAAGGAGCTAAGGCTTTGGTATGCTGGCCGGACATTTGGCTATCTTTGGCAGGATATCCCCCTCATAAGGAATACTGCGACAGTGAGAAGTAGGATAGCTACTATGCTAAGATGATCTTCAACTGTACTTTTTATAGATTGCTAAAAATCTTGTCTTTTTGGATGATGTAATTTCCATTGTTTTCTCTTGTCAATTTAGGCGTCCAGTAAGCTTTGCAGCTTCTGTCCTTTAGTCCTGTCTTATCTGTCTGAATTTTTTCTTTTGATTGCAGACTGTTGTTTCACTGAAATGCATTTAGCAGCCATTTCCAACTTTCATTCTGAAATAGCCACTAAAGCCTTCCTACATAGTACTTTTTATATTAGCCCTTCTGTCGTGATTGTACCCATCTGTGAGAGTTTTATTATATAACTGAATACAAAAAGGAAGAAAAAAAAACACGCCAAAAACTGGAATTTAGTTAGCGCTTTCGTTTACTACTTCAGCAAACTTCATCAGACCTGATGAAGTTTGCTGAAGTAGTAAACGAAAGCGCTAACTAAATTCCAGTTTTTGGCGTGTTTTTTTTTCTTCCTTTTTGTATTCAGTTTAATAGTTTTTAGTTTGGTTTGGTTCTAGAGTTTTATTATATGCTTAGAAAGCTTACTCTTCCATGTTTTAAGGCTGCTAGTTATATGGATCCAAAGTTCCTGTCCTCAAACACTCTTTTCTTGTTACTGTCTCTTCTGCCAAAAGAATTTTTGACTTGGAGGCCTGTTCTTTCAAGCATTTCCTCTTAATTTTGTAGAAAGAAATCGTGCTGCTTCAACATACTTGACATTCTAGCCAAAGGTCACTAAAGAATCAAATGAGAGTCAGTCTTTGTCTGCATTTTTTTTCAATGTTTTCTACCGGTTGTGATTTCATTATTTGGTTGTCTGTAGGCATCTGATATTTTATTTGTAGAGAGCCAAATTCATCTGCAAATATGACTAGCTGTTTGTAGACATTGTTAAAACAGAAATGGGATAAGAAAGTTTCTAACGTCCCCCATTCCAAATGGTGTGCTGACTGCATTGAATTATGTCACAGTAAATATGGAAAACTTTAACTACAACTGTTGAAGTGTATTCCTGTACAGCAATAACTATTAGTTCTGCCTTTTTCTGTAATGCCTATATTATGGCATTTCTTCAGTGGTAACCTGGTCTTTCCTGAACACCTCTGAAAGGTACAATAAAATGGACATTATTTACAGGACCACGTCTTTCTTCTAGGCTGCTGTAATGCATGGCATACACCAATAGTGGTGGTGGACACACAGGAGGATTAGGTTGGGGCTTTTATGTTAGAGGTCATCTAAGATGGACCTTTTCTTATCAGATGTGAAAATTATGCACTTGCCATAATGACATATCTGTAAGAATAAGGTCCATCTTTAGTAAGACACTTTTATTCCACCACCCACTACCTGCAACGTGTCTCTTCTGGAGTTGTCCTCACTCCTTTGCCATATTTGATTCTACACTGAGGTCAGCACTTTATTATACAGAATTGGGGAGTGAGAAATGAATGGTGCTTGATGGGAAGGGGAGGGTTCTAGACAGCATGGGAAAGTTTCATCTGCGGAGTGGTCTGCATAATGCCAACAGTGTCAGTCCTATAGATTACTAAGGATTGACCTCTTTCTTGCAGTTATATCACTGTAGTATTTCTTTTGTTACGATGAGAGGAACACCAGTGTTCTATTTTGTGCAGTTAGATAGAAAATAACTGCAGATGTAGTACTGCTAAATGTGTACAGCACAGAAGAAAGATCGGTACAAGTGACTAAGGTTTAATTTCAGAGATACTCTGTAACCATCTTCTCTACAGGCATTGTTTGGTATAGATCTTTGAGCAGAGATGTTGTTTGCCCAAAAAACATTAGTTTGTACACGGGGATTAGGAACATTCATAGTAGCAACCAACTAAACCTTGCATTTCTGTTGTAATTTTACTTAGGTTCTTGCTTTGGTGTTTGTTCGTAAACTAATGGACTTCTGTTTCACAAAACGGGAACTCAGCTGGCTAGATGACGTGATGCCTGAAAGCAAGAAGAAGAAAGAAGATGACAAAAAGAAAAAGCAGAAAGAGGTAATTTTACATTTGTTAACCCTAAACCAAATGCTAATACCCTGAAGATCTTTAGACACCATGACTGCTCCAGTGTCAGGATCTTCAGTTGTGCTCCCCATAGATGTTGTGTTTTTATCAATAAACACTGTGTCAGAAATACAGTTGTGTAGCAGTTTTTGTACTGTTAGATTCATTGTTCCTGACTGAAATGCTATACAGGGTCCTTCTGCCTGTCTCTGGTGTTTGTTGTTACCTTTATGGAGGCAAATAACTTGAGTGTCTTCTTAGAATTATTGACATTATTCCACGCCTATTAAGTTAGTTGTCTGGGGCACTGCACTCATATTTCCCCCAAAGTGACTTTTTCATCACATACAATCCTGTTCTTATTAGTTACATTGTTTGTAAAGTCATTTGAAATATTTTGTGGGTGAAAACTGATTTGCCAGTTGTTTACTACCATTATTTTCACATTTTCACTGTTTAGAATGCCAGGGTGTTGAGAAAACAAGATTGTTTACTTGTGTCAGAGTAACTGTACTAAGATAACATTGGTAGTGGCTACTTAATGGCTCTGAAAAACCCAACAGTAAAAAGTCACATGAATAACGGTTATTTAAGTTGTAAAGAATTTATAACACTTGGATTTGTGGTGATGGTGATGGTGCTGTAGCAAGTAAACATGTTCCACCTTTCACGCCGAGAAATATTTGTGAAACCACTACAAAAAACTCACTACCTACTTCCTTTCAGTGTGCACAGTCAGAAACATCTTTTTTTTTTTCTCATATTTTTTATTGATTTTCAAGAGTATAATTACAATTTTTAACAAGAAAAAACAACGTAATATCAAATTTTTACAAAAACTATATACAAAGTCCAAAATAGATACCAAATCTTCAATAACATTACATTTTGTCTAATAGTTTTTTAAGCTTTATCCAGGCAGTTTGAGTCATGTTTGAGGAGTGTAACATAGCTGTTTGTAATTCCCTACTACAAATAATCTTAGTAAAAGATATAAATTCCTTAAATGAGAGGTTATTTTTACATTTCCAATTTCTAGTAATAGTTTTTCTTGCTATAGCAAGTAGAGTCCAAAGGAGGTTCATTTGATTCAGTGGAACATACCTTGGCATTGGTGCATTAAAAAGTATCATAGAATCAGAGATCTCGCATCTGTCCGACCACAAAGCTTTAATAAAATTTTTAAACTCCATCCAAAATGTGGTTATTGTTCTGCATTCTAAAAACATATGTGCCCAGTCGGCATCTATTAGCTCCTCACATCTCCAACATCTATTAAAATCTTTCGTGCTTATTCTAGAGGCTTTTTTGGTGTAATAAAACTTATATAAATGAATTTCCATGTAAAAATTTTCCAATATGTGGAAGAAGAGGTATGGTAAACAGATCTGAGAATTAAAGTTTGATCATTTATATGTATTTGGGAGTTGTTGAAATTGTTGATATATTTTCGTCTAATATTATTAGATCTGATCTAAAGAATGTTGTAAAATCTTGACAATGAGATACCATTATTATAACCTATATTGGTGAAGTCAAAGAGGATGGATAATTTTTTGGGGAGGTCTGTTATAGCAGGAAAATTATGTCTTTTAAATTCCATTAAAATAAATTCTCTGAAGATTTGAATATTTAACCAGTTATTTTGGTAGATATTATACCTGGCTAAAAGGTAGGTAGTATCATGAATATTATTAGTTTCTAAAAACTGATGCCATAATAATAACCCATTTTCTTCCATAGTTTTTATTTTCATCATGTTAAAGGAATCAAAGCATCCCTTGGTTAAGATTATTGGAAACATTAGAATGGACATATTGTTGTTCAAAAGGTTCTTATTCATTGCTTTTTTAAAATTTTGCAAGATATATTTAATTATAGGAATAAGATGTGATTTTTCCTGCTCATTGTTGAAGAAGACTTCTTTAATAACTATAAATAGCTTAATATTTTCAGAACAATATATGTTTTTGAAAAACTTGTCAAAATTACTTAATAGTATTACTTTGTGTAAATGTTTCCAATTTGAATGGTATTTTGGACTTAACCACAGACTTGTTATATTAAGAATAATGGCATCAGCATAAAGCTCAAAATTTGGAAAAGCAATCCCTCCTTCAATCCAGTTTTTATAGTGCCAATCATATTTAATCCTTGGTTTTTGAGGATACCGTAGAAATTTAATTAATATAGTGTTTATGTGTTTAAGTTGTTTTCTAGAAGGAGAAGCCAATAATGTTTGAAGTTAAAAAAGAATTTTTGGGAATAGAATCATTTTTATCAGAGATAATCTTTCTTCTATAGTAAAGAACATTTTCTTCCATCTATTAATGTATTCTGTGATTTTATTTAATAAAATTTTATAATTTATATTTATAGTGTCCTTCCATTTAGACAGAATATGAACCCCTAGATATTTCAATTAATCATTGATCCAGTTAAAGTTATTATAATTAGATAGATTGTTATTCAGTTTTTTATTGATGAGAATAGTTTCTGTTTTGTTTTGGTTAAATCTAAGGTTTGAGATTTCCTCAAAGAGTTTTAATGATCTGATAATGTGATCAATAGATGAATCAATATTTCCAATAGTTAATAAGATATCATCTGCAAAGAGTAAAATTTTAGAAGAATAGTTCTCATTAACATCAAAACTTTTTATGTTTATATTGTTTCTTATAAAATTAGCAAATTGTTCTATTGCTAATGCAAATAGTAGTGGGGATAAAGGGCAACCTTGTCTAGTGCCTTTTAGAATTTGAAGTGGGCCAGATAAAAAAGCGCCGATTTTAATATACGCTATAGAACCTTCATATAATTTTTTTAACAAATTTAAGATTTCTGAGGAGAAATTATATTCTTTTAATACCATAAATAAGTATGTCCAGTTAATAGAATCAAATGCTTTATCTAGATCTAGACTGATGAGTGATAATTCTTTTTTTTTTTTATTATTTGCAAAATCTATTAAAGTTAAAAGTCTAATAGTATTATCCTGAACTTTTCTGTTCAGTATAAAACCTGTTTGATCATTGTTTATTAAAGTCGGCATCGTTTGATTTAATCTGTTTGCTAAAATAGACATAAATATTTTATAATCTATATTTAATAGGGAAATAGGACAATATGATGAAACAAATTTGGAGTCCTTATCTTGCTTTAGAATGGGAGAAATTAGCGAATATTTCCAAGAAGGACAAAGTTTGTCACTTATTCGAACTTCCTCAAGTGCTTTCATTAATATCTTCAAAGCGGAATTTGGGAAAATTTTATATAATTCACCTATTATGCCATCAAGACCAGGGGCTTTATTATTTTTAAGATTTTGTATTCTTTCTTTAACTTCTATTAATGATATTGATTTAAGTAATCTATTATTTTGTTCTTTAGAAAGTTTATTATTTATATTGTTTTTTAGAAATTCTATTTTTGAACTATTATTAGTAAAGTTTAAGTTTGCTTTATTCATTGTTTCATGATATGAACGAAAAATCTCTAAAATATCTTTTAGATCTGAAGAAGGTTTTGAATTGTGTTTAGATGTGTCTAATATTTCAATTATGTGTTTACTCTTGTGAAAACTTTTCGTTTTGGCTGCTAATCTGTGCATATGTTTTGGATTAGATGAATAAGATTGTAATTTTAACCTCTCTAAATTAATTGCTACTTTATGACTAAGAATTTCTAAATATTCGAGATTTAGTTGTTTTAATTCCAGATTCGAGCCCAATTCTTTGGGGTGTAAGTTCTTTTTTAAAGTGTCAATTTTCAATTGTAGATTTAATAATTCTTTGTCCCATTCTTTCCTTTTATGTAAATACCAGGTTTTTATTTTCCCATATATATAAGATTTTAAAGAGTCCCAAATAAACACTTTGTGTTGTTATTATTATTATTAAGTTCAATATAATAGTTTACTTCCTTTATAAACCATTCTTTGAATCCTTTTATCTTAATAATATAGGCTGGTAGTCTCTGCCAATGAATAAGATCGTTTGGTTTAATTTTAATTTTAAATAGTATGGCATTGTGGTCTGACAGAGGGCATGATGTAATCACTACATCTTGAGTCTTAGATAATAGGCTGTCAGATCAAAACACTTTATCAATAGTCGTCTGTGTACCATATCTATAAGAAAAGTGAGTAAAATTAAGAGACCTCTGCTCTTTGATCATGTATATGTCTTTTAGGTTATATAATGAGACAAAATCTATCATTTTTTTTGGCTGATGCAGGTATCTTAATATTGCTGACATTAGTGGTTTCTTTAGATGATAGAATACAATTAAAATCACCTGCCAAAATGATATCTCCTTTAGAATTTGCTGTTATTATTTCCAAATATTTGTTTGCAGATTTAGCACCAATACCAGGTAGCCAGTACATATTTGCTAAAGTAAAATATTTCTTATTCAATTCCAATACTACTAGACACAAAATACCATTTTTATCAGAGAAACTGTTAATTATTTTAGGTATTGGTAATGTATTTTTCCACAAAATCATGGTTCCTCCTCTCTCTGTTTGGAAATGAGATTTAGCTAGAATACTATAACCATTAAAAGCCATTTTTCTAGATCTTTCTGAATAATGTGCATTTCTTGCAAAAATATAATGTCAGCTTTATTAGATGCTAGGTATTTGAGTAACCTTCCTCTTTTAGTAGGGTTATTAAGACCATTTGCATTCAGAGACAGACATTTAAACCCAGACATTGATTACTTTAAGCATTTGATGGATAAATACTATTCTGGACTTAATTAACAGGTAATGTTCAGAGAAGATGAAAATATAACTATATACAAAACTAACCATGGAACATCTAGTTCCTGGATTGATGAAGAAGTCATCAGTTCCACCCTCTATCATCCTTAGTATTCAAGACTATCGTTCTCTAATGCTACTACCTAATATTTTATTGAATCAACAAACTACAACCTATTAATTCTCCAGGATGCATAGGTATTACTATGTAGGAGATATTGTGGAAAAACATCAATTACCACGAATAATGTAATTTTCAAAATTTTTAAGAACAGTGTCTTTAAACTTGTATCATGACATAGTATATCATATTCATTTATGTCTATTCTATACTAATACAGATCTTAATCTAGTATACTACATTAGATCAAAACCTACTTATCTAGGAATTCAGTAAAGAAGTTTATGTATAAAAATAAGAACATTTATCATGTAACAAAACATTCCTGTATGAACTTGTCTGTGAAATCACAACAGTGTTAATATTTACTGTAGAATCAGCATATTAATATATAGCCTATAGGCTTATTTCCTTTTATATAAGATATAAAATCACCAGTTTTTCCTTCCCCTAAAAAAAAAAAACATATCTGATTAACCTTAAATAATGTCTTAAGATGTTACAGATATTTAAAATAAAGATGTACTAATGAGAATTTTTTACATGAGAAGATAATATTTTAGTTGCACAAATATCTATGCAGGTATATAGATCTGTGTAATCATCAAAAACATTAGCTTTTCTTTCCAAAGATGCGAGTCTAAAGAAACTATGTAGTGTAGCTTGATTTTGATAAAAATATCATATAATGAAGTCACAACTTTTAACCTTCAAGGACACTTCAGTTTTAGATGTTATAGTAATAATGTGTTCCCTTAAGTTGTCCTTTTTAACAAAATACATTAACACATTTTACCAATATTTTTTCAGTTAGAATGGCAGTGGTTAATGTGCAGTATATCTTTTGCTAGAAAATGTAGTCTACAGACAGTAAAACATTCAATATTTTATGAATATTAGTAAAAATGTCAGATTGTAGTATGCACTTATGTAGCTGGAGGTGGGTTAAGTAGATCACAATTTCACCATTCACTATAAATCCAACATAATGTAAACTATTAATTAGAAAAGCAGTTAAAAAGTAAAGGCTACCTTTGGAAATAACAACTGTCCTCATGTCCTGATGAAAGTAGTAACTATAAGTCAAGAGTAACCATCCCCACTTTGCACTGCCCCCCCCTAACAGTCTTCTACTACTATCACTGACTAGTGAGGCAAAAGCATCACTTCAGTAACAACTAAGATCATTCTCTAAGCAGAACTGTCTCCTTTTCTTTGGAACCAAAATTTTTCCTGCCCCAGTATATTATTTCATCCTTTTATAACAGAATTATTATTTATTGTAATGGTCTGTCTGCAGCTTTGGCTTCCCCAATCCAGCAGTATTGCCATCAACCAACAACTCATATAGTCAATAAGATTGGGGACGAAGATATCAAGATGAAAGCACAGAAAATACATAGCTGCCCCACAATCTACTTTAAAAATAATAAGAGCACATTAACCCCCAATAGATAATGTATTTTAGTGACTTTATAACCATTGCATATGCCACTTTCTGCTCTGCTAACCAAAAAGGATCAGATGACCTAGTCTATGTTTTCACTGTATCTGCTAGCTACAGCTGCCAACTAATGATTAAGTGTAAACTACTTTGTAAAACATGTCATCAGAAAACTTATTATGAAGGGAACAGCATAGGCATCAACATTGGTTTAGTAAAAAGGACCTTTATATATGTCTATGTTTTTTATATATTTTTCTTTTATCGCTCTTGGTATGTGATAAAGCATTCAGTTGTTCCGTTTTCTTTTTCTTTTTTTTTCATGTGAAGATTTCTGGTAACGTGAATACGTAACCAAAGTTCATATGACAAAAGAGACTTTGAGAGAGTACATGCATAAGTCTCTTGTATTACAAAGAAGATCTGACCAAGAAGTCTCGAGGGAACAGCCTTCTTTTTCCTTTTTTTTTTCCCTTCCTTCTCCTTTAACATTTGAATTTTGGTGGTTAAAAGCTCACACTAGGGAATCTGCCGCAAGCTATGATAACTGTTCACGAGATACTCGTGATGTGCATTTTGTGAGAGAAAAGAAAAACAGAATATGTTACTCAAAAAGCATGTATATGACGTACAAAAAAAAAAAAAAAAAACAACTTTGCCCCATTTTATATAAATATAAAATTCTCTGTAACTATCAATTTTACTGGCCAATGTATCTGATATCAAGCATACAAACCCTCCTGTCCCTGCAACACACACTCCACCAGCTTTCATCAGAAAATACATCTCCTTTTCCCTCTCCGTCAGCAGATGGACCCACAAACCACATTTAGTAGACACAAACCTCTCAAGTGTATGAGAATGCATTTTTACATGTCATGACCGATTCTTAGAAAGAAAACAATCTTCTCTTACTATGATAAAGAACAATTTCCAATACCTTTTAAACTATGTAGTACAAGTCACATTAAGTTATATCCGTTAGCTCTAAAAGGACCCAAGCATAACATGACATTTAACAGGAGAGAAAGCCCGCTGATGCAAAAAGGGGCTACACTTTCATTTAATTGCACTGAGATGGGGAGCCTTCATTTCACTTATCGGAGCGATCTATATCATCATAATCTAATACACATACAGTATCCGGTATTAAGGGGGTTCTTGTTTTGACCAATATTTCTATGGTATTGCTACATTGCCCCTATGTAGTTGTCAACTAATAATACACTCTGTCAAGGGAAGATTTAGAATTTTAACATCTATGTTTAACATTCTAGCGTATTTGTATTAAAGGCTTTTAAACAGCAAATAAATTTAAAAATAAATAAATAAATAAGCATACTTAATAAATATTAAATTATTTTTTACCTTAACATGTATGTTTTTCCCCGATGTAGGTGATTGTAGCACGAAAATTTTGGGATTTGAAGGGATTGTGGCTTCATTTGTATTATTTACCCGTAAGCTTCTTGCTTGTTTTATCAATCAATAGCATTTTTCCATTTGTTGCCTGCCTTTTTAAACTAGGTAATGAGATGTCCATATCTTCAGTGTTTTCCAAAATCTTATTCTTTTTCACATATTCAGAGGCGTCATCAAGATTATTAAATATTTTTATTCCTTCAGATAGATGTATTTTAATTCTGGCAGGAAAAATGATTTGTGCTTTAATTTCAGCTTTCTTCATATTTTTAATGAGAGGAATGCAGGCTTTTCTTTTAGTTATTATAGTAGAGGTATAGTCATTGTCAAATCTTATGTTTTGACCATTAATTTGTATAGGATTACCTGCCCACGCTGTTCTCAGGATTAAGTCCTTGTCTTGAGATGATAAAAATTTTACAATAATGGATCTTGAAGCATTTGGATTTTTTGACACAGATATATTTGACAATGACCTGTGAGCTCTCTGTATCCCAAAAGAGAGAGATTCAGGTAGGTTTAGTGTCTTAGGCAACCAGTCATTCAAGAACTGTATTGTGTTATTTCCTTCCATTTTTTCAGGTATGCCGTATATTCTAATATTATTTCTTCGTGACCTTGATTCTAGGTCCTCCACTTTATCTGAAAGTGCGGTGTTTTGCTTTAGTAAGAAGTCAATCTGGCTATCATTTTCATGCTGTCTTCCATCTATTTCATTAAGAGATTCTTCAATTTCTGTTATCTGGTCTGTGTGTCTTGTAATTATCTCCTTGAATTCTTCAGTCTGCTTTCTATTTTCTTTCTTCATGTTTTCCATGATTTTTTCTAAATTGTCCATTTTCATGGAAAGATCTTGAATACTGGATATTACTGTTTGTAATTCTTTCTTCATGGAAGTTTCCTGGAGAGAGGCCTTTGAATGACTCATGGCTGAGAGAGTCTGTTATATTCAGCTGCTGTACTTCTGACAGGATGTAATTCACTTTCTATTCACCAAAATTGAAATATTTGTAGAAAAAAATAATCCACTGTATCTAAATATATAGGTGAAAGAAAACTTAGATGTTTTTAAAATAATATTAAGAAAATTTCCTGTCAGAGAAATTTCTGTTAAGCAGAGCATCAAAAAAGTGCTGTTATCTCTCTGACATCTTGGCCACGCCCCCCAGTCAAAAACATCTTCAAATCCAAACCAAAATAACCAGAGCCATCAAATCTTCAGTCGTGAAGTAAAAGGCTCTCTATTGTATTGCATCACTTCAGAATGTTATAATTTAGTGAGAAGCACTGTTAAATGAACCTGTTTGAGTCCTTCAGCATAATCTACACCTACCTTTACATTCTGGTATAGATAAGAGTGTAACCTGTTCACCGTAATAACTTAAGAATACATTTTAAAGTGACAGCATGTTTAACAAGTAAATGTGTAGATTATTGGATGGTGCTGGCTATGTTTGGTATAGATTTGTGAAAGCATTACAGTATATTTTGTTTAAAGCATTATGCTGTTGTGAATCAGTGTAATGTTTGGAAATTATATTTCATAATTCAGCCTGGTGGGAAAAAAATAAAAATATGGTGAATAAGCAACATATGGAATCACTTCTGTCACTGTACTAGAGTTTAATATGAGCTGTATTATAGCCACTGTTTTCATATTGTCAGATTCTTAAGAAAGAAAGTTGATGGAAACACTGGGCTAATCTGAAGGATACTTCTTATAGTGAGAGTAGCAAACCAAGCTTGCAGCTTGTCAGTTATTATAGCAGAGGCATAAGGAGCAAGAAGCAGAGAAGATGAAAGCTATGAATTCGCAGTTAGGGCAGTTGAAGAAATGTGGAAAGAAAATACTTTGAGAGAGAGATGAATTTGTATTGACTGAGTTGAAAATAAGAAAAAGGAAGTAAGCAGAATTTGATGGGGCCCAAATAAATAGCATTCAGATTATTGGCACCCTGGAAAAAGAGGGCCAGGATTGTTTATTGTAAGTGCTACACAGACTGGTGAGTTGGACTTGGTTACAAGCTGGACAGATAAATAGAGAACAGGCCTGTGGATAGTTTGTTCCAGATAAGAATAACAAACATCTGTGGCATATTTTGGTAAGGTTTAAGATCAGATTCTTTTTATTGAGACAACAGAGGTGGACCTGTAAAGTTGATGATGAGCATGATGTTCTTCATTCCACATTGCTGCAGTCCTAACTATTAGGGTAGTCCGCTGTCCAGTCGGCCCGAATACCAAAGTATATGGCTGACGTCGGTCAAGTGACTGTTGCTCATATGTGAGATGTCAGAGTGCAGTTTCTGATCAGTGTGAGAGAGCATAGTGTAACGACTTGTATTTCAAATGTACTACCCAGTAAAGTTTTAGGTGATTTTTCCAACAATTCTGTGCTACAAGAAGATGCAAGAGTGATCCAAGGGTATGATCCACAAGGTGAGGAAAGTTGCTGTGAGTGAAGAGGGAACTGAAACTCTGCAGCTCCTTGCTTTTAGTACATTAACAGCATTTAGGAGATCAGTGCAGAATAAGATCTTGGGGACATTCAGAGCATGTATTTTGGAGAAACCAAATGCACTGAACAATATTATGAATGAATGAGGAGGTGAATTGGAGCAATTAGGAGATTGCTGTATTTTTTATCTCACACGTTTAGTGGACAGAACATAATGATAAGATTTATACATTACTGTGTTTAAGCACATATGTTTGCTTTCTACGTTGGATTGTGTATTCAGCATGGTTCACTGAGTAGGCAAGGGGAGTCGTTGCCTGCTTAGGAGATGGCTATCTGTGACTGGTTTGTTGGATGAGATGGAAAGGAACTGTCACAGGACTTTAATGTTGCATCTGATAATGGTAAAATATTAATTTATAAAGAAAAATTTTGCAACATTTGTTGAATTCTGTCAGGGTCCTGAGTAGCAGGAATATGTATTACTGAAATGCTCAAGTTAACAATCAAAAACAAAAGTGATCAATCAAAAAGAGATGCAAGCAGTTCAAAATGCCCTGACAGCCTTCAAGAATCTACTTCATCCAGGACAACACCACAGTCATGTGGTACATAAACAAGCAAGGGGGCACACATTCCTACCCCCTCTGCAGACTAGCCATGAACTTGTGGGACACAGCATTGACTTACCAAGTACATCTGCAAGCACGGTTCCTGCCAGGAAGGATAAATACTCTGGCAGACGAACTAAGCAGAAACCTAATGAATCCCCACGAGTGGAAATTGGATCCACAAGTCTTCAGCATGATAACAAGGAACTGGGGATGCCCGGACATAGACCTGCTTACCTCACCTCACAATTACCAACTACAAAGATTCTGCACAAGGACTTATCACAAGCAGGCATGGAAAGTGAATGCTCTATCTTTCAGCTGGTAAAACCTAACAGTATATGCCTTTCCTCCTCTGCCTCTCCTCCCCAAGGTACTCCTCAAGGTCAGACAAGAGAAGCCAAAAATGATTCTGATTGCCCCAGACTGGCCCCCCCAGCACTGGTGCCCAATCCTAAAGAGCTTGTCCCAATGCCCAGCTTGGACACTACCTCAAATTCCTCACTTATTGACTCAACAAGACAGTCATATACTGCACAGCCAACTCAGGACCCTAAACCTGGCAGCATGGCGGATAATGTAGCCATTCAAGACACACCTCTTTCTAAAGCAGTTATGGATGTTATTCTGGAGGCCAGGAGACCTAGCACCAGAAAATCTTATGCAGAAAAATGGAAGAGATTCTGTGCTTGGAACCAGGCACAAGGTATTGACACGGTTGTTCCAAACATTCCTCAGATTTTGCAATACTTAACTGAGATGCTGGATAAAGGCCTTTCCTTTTCATCCATTAAAATTCATGCCTCTGCCATTTCAGCTCATTACAATACAGAACCACCTATTTTTTCCTCATCCATTACTAAGGCAGTACCTCAGAGGGGCCAAAAACATAAGACCCCCAAGGAGAGCACCTATACCTGCATGGGACCTCAACTATGTCTTGGAAAAACTTACACTGCCTCCCTTTGAGCCAGCCTCTGCAGCTGATATAAAATTCTTATCCTGGAAAACAGCTCTGCTCCTAGCAATAACCTCCGCTAGACGAGTCTCAGAGTTACAGGCACTCATGGCTGTGGAACCTTTTATCATTTTCCATCCTGACAGGGTTTCTCTGAGGACAAACCCTACATTTATGCCTAAGGTAGGGACCAGTGTGGCCCTTAACCAAACAATTCACTTGCTTACCTTTTACCCAAACCCACAGAATAAGAGTGGGAGACTTCTGCATTCTTTGGACATTCACAGACAGCTACACTTCTACTTGGACAGAACCAAAGCTTTCAGAAAGACTGAGCAACTTCTAGTAGCATATGCTGCAGGATCACAAGGAAAGCCTATTTCAAAGCAGACTATTTCAAAGTGGATAGGCCACTGCATTCGTTTCTGCTATTCACAGCATGGCAAATCAGTGCCTAAGGGCATTATGCCACATTCCACCAGAGCAGCAGCCACTTCAGCAGCCTTCCTCAGAGGTGCACCAACCAAAGACATCTTAGAGGCTGCAACTTGGAGTTCAGTGCATACTTTTACAAAGCACTATCACTTACCTCTCCATTCTAAATCCAGAGCAGGCTTTGCCACTGCAGTTCTGCAGGGCCTGATAGCCTCGCCTAATCCTATTCAGCACCAGCCTCCCAACCATAGTTTTGGGATTCAACCCAATTGTAATGACTGCAACAGTGAAACACGATGAACATAGTACAGTTGTGTACCTACCATAAATGTAGATGTTCGAGTGTATTCACTGTTGCAGTCCAGGTTACCCTCCCTCCATCCCCCTTTTCCTTGCTGGGACTTATCTGTACTTCTCTATTCTATACAACCTATGTGGTGTATTTGCTTGTAGATGAAGGAAAAGTTGTTTTTTGGTTATGCATGCTTTTTGGCATTAGTGAGCCTACCATTTTAGGGGCACCTGACATCTGGGGCAAGAAAAACTGTACTTTGCTGCACCATGGGGAAATTCATTTGTACTGTACAGTGGACTTTTGTTTTCAACTTCAACATGAATAGTTGCTTGGCTAGCTTTGCATGCTGACTAACATAACAGGGATGGGAGATCCTTGTACTAACAAGAAGCACACTGTCTGTTCATATACAGGTAGACTCCCATAAATTACCCCATTGGACCAGCCTATACACAAGTGGTGTACTGCTTGTAAATCATGTATAGTCCTTGGGAAGGATTATTTGCAAGTGTCATATGTAGATGGCATGCTGTGTATACAGACTGGAATAAGTCAGGGTACAATGTCTTGTCTCATTGTGTACAATTCTTCATAATTGCAAAGAACTTTAGTATGCAGTTGTCCTGCATACAAACCCTGCTTCTTGGCACTCAGTTTATGAATAGTACCCTGTATTTGTAAATATGTTTTCTGGTTTCATGATTGTTTCAGCTTTGTTACTGAATTTGTTTATCTGTTTCCTGTTGAACAAAATAAAGAAGTAAACAAAAAGTGAATAAAAATAGTGTGTATTATTTGTCTGCCTAGGACATTTTAGTGCATGTGCAATGACATCCTCACTTTAAACACAAATATGGCACATCCTTCTAAAACTGAAAGTACCCAGCCAGAAACTTTTAATTCACGTGTATATTGCTAAAAGGCAAAAAGACTCTTAAAAAAGGCACTTTTGTATTTATCATCTTATACCTTTCTAGGCTTTTAACACAAGACCTAGCAGCTTCTGTTTTAGATGTGTCCTGAAAATGCCATTATAATGTTACAGACAGATGGCCTGTTTAATTTTATCCTTCCAGTAGAACTTTGATACCATTTGAGAAGTGTGACTTTTTCTTAGAAAATGTAAGTGCATTTTCTTTTGGAATGTTTTTTTCTGCTGCATTGTTGAGTGGATTAAAATTGTTGCTGCTCTTCATGTTTGCATTAATGAGCTTTGCTTTGTACACTGGCTTTAAAGCAGCGGGTGAAAGCTAGAGAAGTCAGTTTCCTATCTTTGAATCAATTTTTCATTACAAAGTCCCATGTTGTTTACTGAAAGTCTTCGTCATTACTCTAATTTAGTGCTGTTTCTATTCTTAAAAGCTTACACTCTGGGAAAGCTAGAATGAAACAGATAATTTCAAACCAGTAATGCACTTTTTTGGATTGTGACATGCAAGAAGAAAGTAGCGATCTTGCATCCTTACTGTGTTTTATCAGTTCACATTTGCTCATCGTGTGCAGTGCTCTTCAGAAAGTAGGAATATATAGTTAGTGAAGAATGCACCATATTCCTGACTGTACCCTTTTTCTGCTTCCACACTACCATGGTTTACTGTGATGTATTACATATCTAGCTCTTTTACCCCCATAAAGAATAGTTGTGCATATAATCTTTTTTCCTCAGTGAATGATCTTTAGCTCACTGTTCTCAAGTTTTGATATAAAACGACTTACTGTATAGAGCAGTGGCCTCATTAGCACATCTTGGAGATGGTGAGTGCTTTAAGCATGCCACCACGGGGTCTGGTTGTTTGACATATCACTCATTCCACCTTCTTTTATATTCCAGATTTTTTGAAAGGGTCTAGTTAACTTCCTCCTATTTATCTCTCCAGTGGTATGGTACAACTGATAACACAATCAGTCAGTAATGTAATGTTAATTCATGAAGTGCTGCAAATGAAAGCAACAGAGTGGAGGCATCAGACGGATTCTGTGTTGCCCTCAGAAAAGGTCACACTTCCAGATGTCAGCCACTTAAGCACTGAGTCAAGAATTTGAAGCTATTTCAAGGCCTGTCTTTGCTACTTGTTGAATGGCTGATGTCCACGCTACAGACATCTGCCACACAATAAACAATTTGCTGAGGAGAATGAGACAGCCTGACAAAGTTAGACATCTACCAGTAGCTAAACCCGCTACATCAGGTGTACTCCTCCCAGGCAACTCCTCATCACCTCAGATGTCAAATTCCAACTTTTAATGAAGAGAACCACTGGTTTGTTTGGGCTAGCTGCACTCTCCAGTTGACTGTATTATGTATGATTGTGGCATACACCAGATCTAATTTGCTGCTTTTCTCAAACAAAGTGGTTATACTTGGATCTCAAGCATTTATCATGATAAGTGATTATTTCTGATTTTCTCAGCTTTGACTTAAAAATATATTTTATTCTCTTACCCTATACACTCTGTGTATTCTCCTTTACCATCATAGGCAATCTTTTTTTCTTTCCCTTATAGGTTCATAGGTTGGTATTAGGCTGTTGGCCCTAGGGGCCTATACAAGCCTAGCCATAACAATTTCCTGGATAATTCTTCCTACAATATTTAATTCCCTGGACCCCTGTTTAGCAGGGCGACTGATGTGATCCCCGAGGTGAATTTCCTATCTCCCATCCAATCATCAAGGTTCCTTTTGAAGAAGGCCAAGGAGGCACTCTGCTTGACATGTATGGACAGTCTATTCCAGAGTGTGGGGAGTCACTGGGTCAGGAACCTATCCCTCCAGCATGTTTTGTTCATTGTGATGACAAGGTTTAGATCCCAGGAGCATGTGGCTCTGAGGGATTGGGATTTCTTTAACTGGAGCATGTCCAACAGCTCAGGGTTTGACATGGCCTTGTATGTTAAGCAGAGATCACCTCTGAGTAGACGATATGCCACAGAGTATAGCTGGAGTTTTTTTTAGACGGTCAGTATAGGGCATCTGCTTTAGGCCTGTGATTCGTTTAGTGAGGTATTTCTGTGGCCTTTCCAGCTGTTGCAGATGTCTTGTGAGGTACATACCAAATTGGGCATTGTACTCTATTATGGGTCTAATGAGGGATGAGTACAGTGGGACGATGACCTCCTTTTTTCTGGATGGAAAGCCCTTAGTGGTGAGGTGTGCCACATAGAAGGATTTCCTAACTGTTGTGGCGATGTGGTTATTGAAGGTGAGACCACTGTCCACCTGTGTCCCTAAGTCTCTCAACACACTTTCAGTGTTTAGTGCACTGCCACCTATGTGGTAATTCATGGGTACATGCTTTTTCCCAAAGGGGATAACTATACATTTCTTGGCATTAAGCTTGAGCCCATGGCTCTGGCACCAAACATCTGTTTCTGAAAGACCCTTTTGTAGAATATCCACATAATTTGGGGATTCAGTAATGGCTCCCAGTTTGCAGTCATCTGTGAACTTTGTTATCCAGAGTCCCTTAGTGTTGGCCTGTACTTCAGAGAAGTAAATGCCAAACAAGAGTGCTCCCAGGACTGAACCCGGAGGTACTCCACTTGTCACCTGTCTGGAGCTGGATTTGGAGTCGGCTACTTTTACAGTCTGGATTCTGTCTTCGTCTTGGTACATGTTGGTATATTTCTTTGTACCATTGTTGGTATAATTTTTCCCTTTTCTTTCTCTAATAAGTTTAAAAAAAAAACTTTCCCTGTTTCGTTCCTTTTTCTCTTCTGTCAGTCATCATGTCTGATAAGGGACATACTGGATTCAAAAAGTGTTAGAAGTGTGGGGATAAATTACCTCTTTCTGATGCCCACACTTTTTGTTTATTGTTTAGGTCCGCAGCACTTACAGGACAATTGCTCTGTTTGTAAAAACTTTAACCCAGGGGGTTTAGCAGACAGGAGAAATAAACTCATCTTAAAAGGATTTCTTCAATCTTTATTTAGGAGAAATTAATCGTAAGCACTAAACAGCCTATAATTGCAAAGTATCTTGCCAAGGTAAGGGAAAACAGCTCTTGTACTTTACAAAAGAAACACTGAACGAGGCATGTCCAATGGTCAGCTTCCGGTGATTTCTCCTGTCCACTTGATGAATCTGGGCATACTGGGGCAATGCAGCAATTGCCTCATGTACACAGACAACCCTCTCCTCCTTCTACCCAACACTACAACCTGCAAGAGATGCACTTACATAGCCAAACTGGAAGCAAAGCTCTCTCCAGCCAAGATTGTGCTAGACAGTCAAGAGGAGAAGGTTAACACCTGCACTACACCTCAAGCAACATATAGCCCTTCAAAATTCACACCACCAACATCCACACATAGTAACACTAAACCCACTTATGCTGAGGCCCTTAACATTAACCTGCCCAAGCAACAAGGACCTCTGAAGCTGAAACTCAAACAGACACCAATCACAACCAAAGTGACACATAGCTCAAAACACCAGTGTGCCACCAAACAACAGCCCCTAAGGCAAGACAATGTACCCAACACTTTAGTCATAGGTGACTGTATAGTCAGGCACACTGATGTCCCACTCACCAGGCTGAACAAGGAGAAAATTACTGTCAGCTGCCTGTCAGGTGCCAGGATCCACCACATAACGCATGCACTCAGGTCACTCCACAACAAGTACAAATACAACTCTGTCATTGTCCATGTTGGAGTGAATGACTTGAGACATACCTCCCTGGACTACATGAAAAGAGACACGGAAGAGCTCTTGGATCTTGTGGCCCAGGCAGGTATGACCCTAGCCCTGAGTAGCATCCTGCCTTTGCCCAGAATGATATCACAGTATAAGGACAAAATGACTGACTTCAATAATTGGCTAAATTTCTGGTGTCATTCAAAGAAGATCTAGTATCTGCCTGGGACGACATGATCGACAAACCACAATGCTTTGCCAGAGATGGTCTGCACGTTACCCCTGGGATTCAGGTTACTGGCTATGACTCTTGCCACCCCTATAGTGCCTTTTTTTATGCAAGGCTCAAAGAACAAAACCACCACCGTAACAGATGTAAGCATGCAAAATCTGAAGGTAATGCTACTCAATGTTAGAAGTCTAAACCTCAAAATGCACTCGCTCGAGGCACTCCTAAAAATGGAGAATATCTATATCTGTGCAGTAACTGAGACCTGGTTCAAGGCTCCAGAGAGCACCCCTGCAATACCAGGCTACAACTCTTACCACACTTTTCAGCCACCAAACCAGGACTGAAGTACTAAAGGTGGAGGACTAGTTGCCCAACACAGTGCATCTGAAATTCTACAGGTGCAAGTAATACTAGGTAAGACTGCAATCCAAATTGTAGCTTGCTACAGATCCCCCACCATGCCCCAGGATTCTCACTACACCTTTCTAAACATACTGGAAAATATTAAGATACAACTAAACACCCTAGTACTGGGTGATTTCAACTACCTTTCCATTAATTGGAAAACTACTCGGGTACCAACACCTTTGCCCAACGGTTCTTGCAATTCATAAATTCCAACGCCCTGGATCAACTAATCCATAGTCACACCAGGGGCTCAAATATCCTAGACCTGGTCATTACCAACATGGGAGATTGATGCTCCACACCAGTAGTCCCCCCACTCGTTGGTCAGGTCTGACCATAAGCTAATCATCTTTGACCTCCACATCCCACCCCCACCACCCAGTAGAGAAACGTCCATAAAAAAAACTTCTCCAAAGCCAACTTCATGCTACTCAAGTCAGAAGTGACAAACTTCATGACACCCATGCAGACGGGAACTAAAAGTTCGACTGCTGAATCCTACACTAAGGCACTGTATGAGCATATCCACTCGCGCATGAATCATGCCATTCCAAATAGAAACAAGACGGTCTCCTCCAAAAAAAGGAACCCAATCCTGGTGGCCCCCTGCCATAAACAAACTATACAACAGAAGGAAGAAACTGTTGCAGAAAAGAGGAAAATCCCAGAATGCAAAAAACTCTCTTACCAGCCTCAGTAAGAAGCTGAGATCCCTCATAAAATCCTCCAAACCTAGTTACGAAAATAAAATTGCCAAAGATTCCAAGGACAACCACAAGGCATTCTATAGTTATGTCAAGAATCTAAATGGCAATGCTCAGATTTGCTCTGAGCTACAACAGAATGGTATTAAATAAACTAATTCCAAGGATATTGCCAATATCCTGGCAGATCGATTTAGTGCCAACTCCCCCCCCCCCCCCACTCCCTAAAGGGCCTATCTCAATACCAGAAGATTGCCAAATTTCCGGTAATCATGGCCACGCAGGTAAAAAATGAACTCTCCAAAGCTAAGAATACAGTATCCATGGGACCAGATGACATCCCGGGCTATGTACTACATGAACTGGCACCTCATCTAAGTGTCATGTTTAATCATAGCCTCACCTCAGCCTTCATGCCCAATGAGTGGCGCACAGCTACAGTTATCCCACTTCACAAGGAGGGATCCACCTTGCATCCTGGGAACTATTATCCCATCAGTCTGACGAGCCTGATCTGCAAAGCCATGAAATACATTATCATGGAACTTATAAACAAAGACATTGGCATCCTTCAAACACTAGATCCCACCCAGTAAAGGGCCGATCTTGTCTCCTCAACCTGATTGACTTCTTTGAATCAGTCTCCAAGCCGTGGACAGGGGTTAGGTGGTCCACACAGCCTATCTGGACCTCGCCAAGGCCTTTGACAGCATCCTCCACTCTGGAATCATAGATAAACTTACTAAGCTGGGCATTAATCCCCTATGGCACTTGATGGGTTACCATCTGGCTTACTGATGGAACTCACACTGTAAAAGTAGCTGACTCAAAATCCAGCTCCAGACAAGTGACAAGCAGAGTACCTCAGGGTTCAGACTTGGGACCGCTCTTGTTTGGCATCTACTTCTCTGAAGTACAAGCCAGCACTAAGGGACTGTGGCTAACAAAGTTCACAGATGACTGCAAACTGGGAGCCATTACTGAATCCCCAAATGATGTGGATATTCTACAAAAGGGCCGTACAGAAACAGATGCTTGTTGCCAAAACCATGGTCTCAAGCTCAATGCCAAGAAATGTATAGTTATCCCCTTTGGGAAAAAACATGTATCCATGAATTACCACATAAGTGGCAGTACACTAAACACAGAAAGTGTGATAAGGGACTTTGGGGACACAGGTGGACAGGGGTCTCACCTTCGATAACCACATGGCCACAACACTCAGGAAATACTTCTGTGTGGCACCTCATCACTAAGGGCTTTTCATCCAGAAAAAAGGAGGTTATTGTCCCACTGTATTCATCCCTCATTAGACCCATTATAGAGTGCAATGTCCTGTTTGGTATGTACCTCACAAGACATCGGCAACAACTGGAAAGGCCACAGAAATACCTCACTAAAAGACTCATAGGCCTAAAGTAGATGCCCTATGCTGACCATCTAAAAAAACTTCAGCTATACTCTTGTTGCATATCGCCTACTCTGAGGCGATCTCGGCTTAACATACACGGCCATGTCAAACTCAGTGCTTTTGGACATGCTACACTTAAAGAAATCCCAATCCCTCAGAGCCACATGCTCCAGGGATCTAAACCTGGTCATCACAATGAACAAAACATGCTGGAGGGATAGGTTCCTAACTCAGAGACTCCCCATACTCTGGAATAGACTGCCCATACATGTCAAGCTGAGCACCTCTTTGGCCCTCTTCAAAAGGAACCTTGACGATTGGATGGGAGATAGAAAATTCAACCTGGGAATCACATCAGTCACCCTGCTAGACAGGGGGACCAGGGAAGTAAATATTCCGGGAAGAAATAGCCAGGGAATTGTTATGGCTAGGCTCGTTTAGGCCCTAGGGCCAATATCCTAGTACCAACCTATGAGAGGCTGTTGCTGGGAATCAGTCCTCCAAATCTTAAGACTAAAGAGACTCTCTCTAAGTCTCCAAGACCTTCCACTTCTTCGAGCCCTCAAAGAAGAAATCCAGATAGGATCCGAAAGTTGCTCAGATCCAGTGCCATTTGGATCTGATCAGAAAGTCTTCAGCTCCAATTTCTTCAGCTCTAAAGATCTTGCCAAGGACAAAATATTCTCCTAGCTTGGATCCTGTGCCTTCAAGGGTTCCCACTCCCTTTCTTGAAAGACATCGTTCCAGATCACCATCCCTTGCTTAGATTCGCTCTTCCTGAAATCTAATGGAGGAAGATGTGGACAGAATGATGAGGAAATTCCTCTTAGCGAGGATACTGATGGATGTTGTTCTGGTTCCTACCCCTTCCGATCAAGGGGTCCCTCCATCTGTGACACCTCCATTGCCTACTCCTTCTCTGATTCTGGTTGTGTCAGAGTCCCTGGATCCAAACCTTCCAGGTCCATCTGGCCTGGATCCGAAGATACTATTATCTTTGGAGCTTCGTCATTGTATAGCTCAGCTACAGCTTCCTTCTTGGGGAGATTGCTCTAGGGCAGAAGGAAGCAGTAGTCCAGAAGCTTGCCTTCTTGAAGCTGATGTCTCCCCTCTGTCTGGAGTGGTCTGCCTTTGAGGTAGTGAAGAGAGTATTCTCTGCAGGACATATGGATTCAACCCCCTTGGATCTCCATTCTAATTCCCATATGTCTGTGCAATTAGAGCTGCATTATTCTACGACCCAGGGACAGCAAGCTCAAGGCATCCAGACCACAGAGCAGGGTCTTACAATCTCTTCCGACCCTTCACCAAAGCATCCCACCAAGGAAGTTCCTCG